>NC_065519.1:6344464-6360332 GCF_006386435.1 Epinephelus moara | reverse complement strand
CGTAAAATCTGAGCTTTGCACGCACAGGGCTCACCGACATCCGCTTTTAGTCCGGGCGGACCTCCACGGAGTCCGCTCTGTCCGAGTATGCTTGGGCCTTTATGGCTGTAAAATGACGTATGCGGTCCGGTCGGTCTCAAAAAAAAACAAAAAACAAACAAAAAAAAAAAGGTCCGAGACNGAGCAGAGTCCGCGCGGTCGTGCTTTGCGCGCACAGGGCTTGCAGACGTCCGCTTTTACCGGGCGGACCTCCGTGGAGTCCGCTCCGCGTACGTTCCGCCCGAGTATGCGGTCCGGTCGGTCTCAAAAACAAAAAAAAAAAAAAAAAAAAACGGTCCAAGACGGAGTACCGAACCGAACTGGTATTACCGAGTACCAACCCAACCCTACTTGAAAATATTCATGATTTGGCTGTTTGTTCTTGTCTGTTGTACTTAACTGCCTAATTAACGTTCTTCTATACTTGTCTACTGATACTAATTCACTGCAAATATTAGAAAGATAAAATCATGCACCATGTGTATAACTTAAACCTGCATGAATTGATTTTTTTGCCACCTGGGGGCGATGCGACACACCGTAAACACAAAACTAACCAATAACCACCTGGTAAATGTAGCAAACAGCTGCAATGTATACATACATTTAACAGAGCAACCTTATCATCCCATGAATTTCCTTTGGAGATCATCTTGTCCTGGGGAGGAGCAAGACACGCAGCAGGCCTGCTTAAATGTATGTATAATTTTTTCGCTGACTGTTAATAGAAACATTGATTAGACCTTTATTTTCTCTGCAAGTTATAAAAAGTTATTCATCACTTCCTGTTTTTCCTCTTCATTTGTTGTAACTCTGCCTCACACACTCTAATTGATTCCAGTGATCACAGCTGTCGTTCCTGCAGACAGGAAAAATGCCAACATGCAGGAATGTGTCGTCCCCAGCGAGGACAACACTCACTGCAACCAACACTCACTGCAACACACACACACACACACACACACACACAGACGGGAAAAGACCTACGTCCAGCTCTGGTTGGGAGGAGGGTTGGTGTGGGTTTGACCTGCGTCTCCGTCAATCTGAAGAAGTGTATCCTCTTCATTCCCACTCCCACACACACACTCATTTTAAGTGACTAAGGACATTAACTCAAGTAGGCTACTGAACTTAAGTACTTACTTGAGTCTTTTCATCTCAGAGAGAAGTACTGTACTGACTGCCCTACATTTAGTTTTGCTCACAAGTATGATGTTTTCTCAGCTGAAACAATTAGTAGTGGATTAATCAAAAGACAGAAATGTATTGGTAAGGTGGTATTTCTGAATTGCGTAATTTTACTTTTAATAATTCAACCACATTTTTCTGATCCTACTTACAAACTTTAAGTAAGATTGTCAGTGCAGGACATTTACTTGTAACACAATATTTTTACAGTGCATTGTAAAAAAAAACAGGTTGGTTCAACTTTAAATAATTTGTAACCTGGTTGCCTTGAAATGTTGAGTTTAACGAACTAGAAAACTTCAGTTGTTTGCACATGTATCTATGTTCCTTCAGCTTGTATGACAAAAGTGATGCTGAAAAATTAGTCCCATCAACTTTATAAGTTTAATCGACAAGTTGTACAAACCTAAATCCTAGATGACACAATAAAGAATGACTAGTAAAACCAACAAACTTGTATTGTTGTCTTGAGTTGTACAAACATGAAAATTAAAGTTTTTTAAACTCTTTATTATCTAAACTTTAGTATAAGACTAATAATTCTAATATAAGACTGCATGTTTTGTCAGCGAACCTTGTGAGTTGTGATAGAGCCGAAATTTTGTAACGTTACCTTTGTTAAATGTTGCTGTTGTCCCTGGCTTCATATGAGTGGAGGAAAAGTCCACTAGTCACTAGGCTAATTCATACAATGTAAAATGCCATAGGCTGGCGCTAATAACGTTAGCATGTTATATTTGTTTGGAAAACGTGTTTAGTATAAGACAGTTGTTTTGTCGGTGAACCTTGTGAGCTGTAATGGAGCCGAATTTTGTAACGTTATCTTTGTGAAATGTTGCTGTTGTCCCTGGCTTCATATGAGTAGAGAAAAAGTCCGCTAGCTGCTAGGCTAATTTATATAATGCTAAATGCCATAGGCTTGTGCTAATAACGTTAGCATGTTGTATTTGTGGGGAGAATGTGTCCAGATAAAGACAAGTGTTTGTCTGTGAATGCTGTGAGTAAAAGTGAAGATGATTTGTGTTCTTGTGTTTGGAACTATCTCTATTACGCCATGGTTGAAGTGTGTTTTGTGTGTGTTTTGAATCAACTAAACTTTACAGCACTTCACAGAAACCTCTGCCACTGACTAGTGTTTTGGAGGTGTAAGTGCAGAGTGACACAGACACACGTCACACAAGTATGAATGCTCACAACAGCGTAGGCCACATGCGGCTACAGTGTAGGCTCTGCACAGAGCTGACGCACAAGTATAAATCCAGCTTTACTTGCAATGTTAAGTTGATTAAAAAAATTGAACTTCTGAATTTGCCCACACAGCATAAGAATCTGTTTTCTAATAGTACACCTATTTGTACTTTTACTGAAGTAGAGGATCTGAAAACCTCCTCCACCACTGCTCATTTTCACTCTCACACACATATTCAGATCTCTATTTTTGCTTTCTCACACTTTAGGCACAAACACACTCACACACACTCTTGAGGTTCTATATTTAGATTCTTTCAACATTACCTAAACTTATTATTAAACTTAAACCCAGGGCAAACCTCAACTTTAAAACCAAATTTTAACACTCAAAAAGCTGTTTGATGAGGTCAGGGATGTCCTCACTTTCAGGGTCTGAATCTCAAACAGAACCACACACACACACACACACACAGACCAACTGCAGAGCCGGCTGCAACAAGCTACCACCAACACTCCAGGAGAAAATCAATAACATGTACTGCGCCCCTCCGAACCCTCAGACCCCCCTCCCTGTGACCAGAGAACAGGTGATCAGCTGCAAATGGGTGAAGTGAGGGAGGGAGGGGGGAAGGAGACAAGCCATTCATCACCCCGGGGTCTACTGCCACCATATGCCCCCACCACACACACACACACACACACACACGGCAGCAGACATCTCCATTTAAGAGCACTTGAATGGCAGCTAAACAAACTCGGGCCCTCAGGTCGGCCACTCGGGGCCACAGCACTTGAATGGCAGCTAAACAAACTCGGGCCCTCAGGTCGGCCACTCGGGGCCACACGACTGGGTTTGAAGCTCGGCCGACATGCAGCCCGGCCTCCTATTAGGGCGAAGTTCAAAGGAGACACACACACACACACACACATCTCTAATCACCGGCGACACAGCAGGGAGGGGTGAGGCCGGGTGGATAGATCAAACAGGACGGTGTGTTGCTGAGCAAACAGAGTCACCAGGTGATCACTGGATTCTAGAAACATTTGTGGTGAGAAAAGTTTGCTTTGCTGTCAGTGTTGTCATGTGATTTATTATATAAGAATTAAGCTAATTAATCAAAGCAAAAAAAGATGTGAATCAACAATTAAAAAAACATAACTGTAATCTGAAAAAACATTTCATGCAGAGTCAGATGCAAAGTTGGATTACCACCAGCAGGGCAAAGTGGGCAACTGCCCCTGGGCCCCAGACCCTCAGAGGCCAAGGGGCACCAGTGGGGCTATTCCATACACATGTGCTGGCTTGGCTCGACTTGACACAGCAGGGATTTTCATCTCCATAAAACAGCGCTACCTGCTTTAAGGTGTCTTCAGCTGATGAAGTGCTCGTGAACCAATGAACATTTTCTGCCTGCTCCAGTGGCTTTATGAAGTCAGCAACTTTTGTGTAGTGTTGTCTGAACTTTTTGATTTTCTCCCAACACTGCTCAAACATACACTGGATGCCCATCTCCTCCAGCTTGCTTAGAATGTCTTGGAAGCACAGGCACTACGCCTCGAGCCACCTCAACAAATGCACTTGCAACATGTCTAATCCAGAGACAGTCCTCTTCTCAAATACATAGCTCAGCTGTCTCCAGCCTTTTATCAGATCCAAACAATCAGCGACAAAACTAACGTGAAGACAGTGGACAGAGCTGAGTGTTAACACCTGATGTTTCAGGATATTAATACGACACAAATCGTGATGAACCTTAAGCCTGGAGGGGAAAGTTGCATCTGTCGCCCCAGCCAGATGTTTAAAGGCATCTAAACACTCTGCACTTGTCACACTTACACACGCCTGATCTGTGACGCCTGCACTCGCATCTACAATACACACACACACACACACAAGCACGGCCTGTTTTATGTGTTCTGTTATGTTGTTTTAATCCTGCACCTGTTGTCCATTTGTCTATTTAGTTAACTTTATTTAAAAGCCAGAGACACAGAAACAGTGAGAGCAATGTTTGCACCTTCAGAAACATTAAATCCATATGTGGCAGGCAATGTTGATTTTGTGGTGGGTCGCCACAAATACATGAATGTTTGGGAAACGCTGGGGTTAGTTCAGATTCACCAAAGTCACACAATAACACAAACGACCTGACCAAGGCAGTGGTAGACCAGCAGCTCCAGGTAAAATTACTGTTTATGTCAATGAAGTCTGGCTTTGTGACAGATGGATGCACCCTGTCAAAATGGGCTGTCTGACAACAGAGCGAAGAGGTGAAAATTTTCTGAATACAGTTTATACTTTAACCGATATTCAGTCATTCATTCATTCATTACCCATAACCACTTATCCTGTTGAGGGTCGCAGGGGGCGTTCGAGCCTATAGAGGCAGGGTACACCCTGGACAGGTCACCAGACTATCACAGGGCTGACACATAGAGACAGACAACCATTCACACTCACATTCACACCTACGGACAATTTAGAGTCACCAATTAACCTGCATGTCTTTGGACTGTGGGAGGAAGCTGGAGCACCTGGAGGAAATCCACGCTGACATAGGAATAACATACAAACTCCACAGAGAAGGACCCCAGTCAGCCAGCGGGATCAAACCAGGAAGCTGGGGTGGGTTGGACGAGCATTACCCCTCCCAGTGCCCCCTGTGCCGCCAACTGTGCCTATAGTCTGTTGCAAAGCTCCTGCTGTATGAAATAAACTAACAAATGAATACAATTACGCATGAAGGCGCAATTAATAAAAGAATGCAGGGAGTAGAAGATTCACCACCAAAACATACAGCAGGAAGAATCAAAACAACAGAAAATGTGAACAATAATTTAAAATACAAATATATTATTGGTCTTTTGTGGATTTCCTCGTGCCGTCTCCTTCAGTCCTCCACCCTCCTCAACATTTCACACTTTGTAAATCAGCCGGGAGCAACGAGAGGTGAAGTGAGAGGTGAGACTGGCTGTCTGCCGCCTGACGTCTCAGTCAAAGGCCAACAACCTCTTGACCTCTGACCTCCATGTGAGACCACACCAACAGCCAGGTGCTGCGTCCTAATCAGCTCCCTAACACAGATTAGGTGCCACAATCACTGCAACAATCTAAAAACACAAAGCACAAAAAGGCAACAGTGACTTTCTTTTTAAATCAGAGTTTCTATATGATGCTTTTCCACCTGGGGGCGCTACAGACAGCAACATGCTGCAGCTCACAGCCTGCTGAACCTCAACTATGGTGAGCTGATCTCTTTAATTACTGTACACTGGTGGGGGAAAATCTATACGGGGGCAAATCTGCGTCCAGGCTCAATCTTTTAAATGCAGGCTGGAGTAGCAGCAGGCTTAATGTCTGTTTATGCTTGTTCACAAGAGGTTATGATTACTGGCGACAGTGGCGTCACGGAGAGAAACACAGTCAGCAGGTGCAGACAGGGAGAGGGTGACCGAAAACACAAGTCTGGGAGATGTAACAAGCATCCAAATGTCCAGCTCTGTCATGAGAGTTAAGCTGGTCAGCTGCTGATGACCGTAATCACTGATGATGATTTCACTGGTCCGTTTAAACAAATTACTCTGCAGGACGGACTTTGTTTTCAACGCTCGCAGCCGAGGCAGCTTATTAAAGCGTTTAATCATAGCAGAAGACTCTCAAATTGATGGATGCACCTTTAAATGACTGTTGTTGGTATTAACACTGTTCACCACTTTGAAATCAGTCTTGCAGGAAAAGCGAACGTGCAGCTCTGGTTGGTTTGTCCTGGCGTGTGACATTTTCTGACGGAGATAACTAACCCCGAGTTAATCGAGCATTTTATCACTTGTAACCTGAGAGAGTGAACGCAGCCTGATAGGAGGCTGTAAACACGCTGCTGAATGCTGGCGGTGCAGGCAGCACAGGCAGTGCCAGTCAGTAAGCCCCAAACTGCCCCGGGGGGCCACTTCAGCTGTGCGACACACCTCTGGAAACCCGTAGTTTACACAGCCAGGGCCTAAAGCCTGGATTTACCAACGTATCAGGCACAGCGCTGCTCTGTTCAGGGACAAGAAATCTGTCCAAACTGGCAGACATATATTGGCCAGAGCGGCTCATATTTGCATCTCTCGTGCCAAAACAGATCATGTATGCCGACACTGAGCCGCAAACTAAAGGGTCTGGGGTCAGACTGTGTTCACACGTCTTGATGGAAACTGGAAAATACAGCTCTCTGCAGATTTCACTTTGCTCCTAGTCCCTTCCTTCTTTACTTTGTATGTACCCTTTACCCTCACTCCCCTCGTCGTCTCCATGTTTATTCCTTATTCCGGTCCTCTTTTCTCAATCGTACCTTCCTTCCTTCTCTCCTCATTCCTTATCCCTCTATCTTTCCTCCTTTCTTTCCTTCTTTTCTTTCTTCAGATTATCTGGAAGCATGAAAATCCCCAAAACTGGAGCTACATCAGGCTGCTCTTCTTCACTATCAGTACTTTACCTCAGGGGCATAAATATAGACAGTGACAGGCAGTGCAGTTGCCCATAGAAAGAGTGAACCATCCAACAATGTGTCAGGTGGAGAATGGGCCCTTATTATATTAAGAATATTACTAATAATGCTTCACAATAAGGTCATTATAACCACTGAGTGCTTCACATGAAAACAGACATAATGATCATGAAACAGAGGTGATTCATAAGATCATAGAGTTGTAAAACTATAAATCATGAATAAGATTTATATCTGGTATGTGCAGCCTTTGTCAAGGCTGAAAGGAGTAATAACGTTTGCTGTCTTGGTTCAGACTATGGAGCCTCCATGTTGTTGTTATTCTGCACAGCATGATGGGCTGATGCCTTTACTCACAGTGCGAAAGCTCAGAAAAATCAACTTTGTTCTGAAAAATAAATAAATAAATAATGTCGCTCTTTGGCCGGGTAATATTGGCATTCCGTGTTAAAGTTCTCATGACAAAAATGAGTTTGAAAAAATATATTGACACCAAACTTTATTCTCGTAGATTGACGACTTTATTCTCGTAATATTATGACTTTCTTTCTCGTAGGTTTACGACTTTATTCTCGTAGGTTTACGACTTTATTCTCGTAGGTTTACGACTTTATTCTCACAGATTACGGCTGTATTCATGTGGTATTCGGACATTCTTTCTCGTGGATTTGTGACTTTATTCTCACAGATTTACACCTTTATCCTCGTAGACTTACGAGTTTATTCTCACAGATTTACGACATAATTCCTGTAATATTATGACTTTATTCTCTCTGATTTGCAATAGACTTGTAGAGCTACGACTTAATTCTCGAAATATTATGACTTTCTTTCTTGCAGATTTACAACTTTATTCTTGTAGATTTACGACTTTATTCTCGTAATATTATTACTTTCTGTCTCCTAGATTTACGACTTCATTCTTGTAGATTTATAACTTTGCTGTCATTGATTCACGACTTTATTCTTGAAATCTATGACCTTTTTTTTTCTTTAACATGGCCCTGATCCTTCTTCGTAATACAGGCCTTCAGTGATATAGATGTCATTTTCTGACCCTCCCACAGTTTAAGGCCTCAGTGTCTACAGTCACTCTCCTATGTGTGTGTTGCACTGTAACACATCAGTGTGTGTGTGTGTGTGTGTGTGTGTGTGTGTGTGTGTGCGCACAGATGAAAAATGAAGACTTGATGTCACTGAAGCATCCATGTAAATACCAAACATGCTAACATGATTTAAGGCGCTGTAACTGAACCCCTCCTCCGCTTTTTCCTCCCTCTGTAAACCGACATGATGACCCCAGCGACAGTTATATAGATGGACCTTTGCACCGTGTACCACCGCCGCAGCCACCACCTCCACCACTGTCACCCCACCCCTCAGCACATGCATACAGCTCACATTCCTCTGGATCCTGAGATGTGCAGCAGGGTCAGCTCACATGCCTGGGCTTGTCCTCTGGCTACACGGTGGTGACTGCAGCACGGCCCACTGAGCACAGACCTGCTGTTTCTATGATGCTCTTCACAAACTGGATTTTTGTTCCTCATATGACACAGGTCGGACCTTTGTAATTAATTCAACAGTTTCAGATTTACATTTTTGTCTCTGGCCTCCTCAGCATCTACCAGATGTACTGGCACAAAATTTGGTTCATACATTCCCGTTGGTGATCCGTTAACTTTACATGCAAAACCAACAACTTTCCCATCAGCCTCAGATGGTATTTTGTGATTAGTGCTCATTAGCGAGTGTTAGCATGCTAACATCCTGAACTAAAGGCATATGTTTACCAAGTCCATATTTTTCGTATGCATTTTAATGTTTTCATGTTGACCATTCATCCATCCCATTCTCATGAACATGATATCTCAAAACACCTTGAGGAATTTGTTTCAAATTTGGCACAAACGTCAACAAGTGGTTAGATTTTGGTGGTCATAGATCATAGATCAAAGGTCAAGGACAATGTGACCTTGTCTGTCTTATACTTGTATTTGTGTTATCTAAAGAACACCTTGAAGGAATTATTTTAAATTTGGCACAAATGTCCACTTGGACTCAACAATGAAGTGGTTAGATTTTGGTGGTCGTAGGTCATGGGTCAAACATCAAGGACGATGTTACCTTGCATCCATCACATTGTAGTGAATGCATTATCTCAAGAATTCCTTGAGGGAATTTCCTCAAATTTGGCACAAACGTCCACTTGGACTCAATAATGAATTGATGAGAATTTGGTGGTCAAAACATATGTGATGTGTGTGAAGCACCCATGTTTTTCTGAATGTAACTGTAACTGCAACTTGACTTATATACGGAGGTATACCACCACGAGGTGGTAATGCTGACATTTATCTGCCGTACGATAAAAATCTTGTGCACAGAAACCTTGTGCACTGACTCTGATGCATTTTATTGTTCAATTTGTTACACAAATTCACAATACAAGACAAAATGTAAAGACACATTGGCTCCCTTGCTTCTCTTTACTCAAGTTCCCTCCCTGGCTACCTGAAGGGACTAAGCCATCCTCCCTCTTTGTTTTTTTGCACTGTCACTCTTATGGGGTCTTTGTTTCACCTTCTCCTCATCACCATCATCCATCTAAATTTTATTTTCTGACCTGTTGATTTAAGCTATCCAAATTATGAAATGATACCGTGCCTCTCATTCCTCTTGCTTATGGCGGATGTATCCAACAGGTGACGACACATTTTGTTCACTGCTTTTGACAGATGCAGAAAAACACAGAAAATCAAACCTGTTGAAAAAAACAACAACTATGTGAGTTCGTATTTTTTCTTAAATGTGCAAAGATTTCAAACCAAAAAATATGCCATGGGTACCTTGAAAAATGCTATTTAAATCCAAGTTAATATTATCAGTAATATTATTACCATTAGCATGTTAGCAGTGCCACTGCATGCATGCTGATGTTTTTACTTCTGCTCACAGAGCTGCTCTGGCTGCAGACTTGTTTTAGTTTTTATCTAGACATGTGAACACAAATTGATCCCAGTGGTGCACTGATCTTTTTCTCCTGTTTCTCCCCTTATTTCCTTCTGACTTTCTCTTTTTTTATAGTATAAAAGTTCAGTACCTTAATGTATTGGGATACTTTTCACACAGAAAAAATTAGGAGAACATGAATGAGACGGACTGACATAAAACATAGATATAACATAGAGGAGGTATGATGAGGGAAGGCAATGATTGACATTAAGGAAGAGAAAGGAGGAAAGCAAAAACATTTCAAAGTAATCCTCAGTCACAGTCAAACGATATCAGTGATTCAAACCTCTCAACACGTCGATATGAAGAACAAATAGAAACCACTACATCAGCTGAAGCCCGTCTCTGATGTTCACTATGTAAATGTTTCCACTGTCGGTGGATGCAGGGAATTTCTCTCCAGTGATAATAAAAACACCCAGCGCACGCCAAACCTCTGCTATTAATCACACAGGCTTTAACAGAGCAGCGACGCAGAGAGGCCTTTATGTGGGTGGGATGGAAATAGGTTTTTCTCCTCCAATAATTAGCTTATCAGACCATTTACACGGCTAAGAATCATTAGCACCAGTTTAATGAGGTGTCTAAAAATAGAGGAAGCACATAAAGGATCAGAAGAACCTGCTGGAACCAGAGCTTCACACTCTGAGTGTGTGTGAGCATAAATTCACAACATCGCTGTTCGTGTGTGGCTGCACATTCTTTCGTCAGTGTGTTTCTGAGTGTGTGTGTGTGTACAGGTGTGTGTGTGTGTGTGTTGTCCCCTGAGTGTCATGTTCCTGTTTATGTATGACGGTGTGTGTGTTTATACTTCCTGTGTTTTAGTGTGCATGTATGTGTGTCACTGTTGAGACTGCTTGAATGAGAAAACTATCAGTACAAGTTTCCCTATTGTGATGTCATGTTTGTCTGATATTTATTTGTTGTTTGTTTTTTTTAAGCAATAAAAGTTATTACAATTATTTTTTTGCAGGATATGAGCATTAAAGGTACAATGTGTACGATTTAGGAGGTTTAGTGGCATCTACCTGTGAAGACTACAGACTGCAACCAGCTCAAACTTCTCCCGGTTAGAATTCTTTTAGTTTTCATCGTCCAGGATTCTTTACCGAGAAACAAATTATCCGCAGAGGTCTCCTCCTCTCCAAAACAAACAGACCTGGTGACTTAAGCTATTTAAAAAACTGCATAAAGCAGTTTGAGGTTACAAATCTGTGTTTCTCTGATGCTGGTTGGCATGTCAGAGATGGTTAGCGAGGCAAGTTTAGTGCCTGCTAAAGTGTGTTCACCTTTTTTCTCTGATAACGTAAGAGCCAAACCTTCAGGAAGTTTTTTGCTGGGCACCCTGGACTCACTCCGAAATCGTCAGAATCCGGCTTTGGGGCAGTGACTTGTGGCTTCAGACACTGACAAAAAAGCCGTCCTTTAACTTTGGCATGATACATGGCCAGTTGCCATTATAGTTTAAAGGCGCTTGGCGGCATCAGAGAGAAACACGGAGAGACATGAACAGAAGTCAAGGTGACAAAAGTCCAAGTAGGGCGGGTGGGAGGGGTGGTGAATGGGTTCAACAAACACGGGAGGCCAGTGTTCACGTCCCGTAAGATCATAAAGCCAAACCCTGTTTTTTTTTTACTAAACCTACCCACGTGCGTTAGTTGTTGGAGGCAAAAACCATCCATTTGCTGTGTTGTATGACTGTATGTAAATGATAAATACCCTGTGAAAACAAGTGTATTTTGAAAGAAGACAATACATGTAACAGGCAGAACTCGACACGGCATTCCAGAACGTCAAAACCAACGCACCCAGGGTACCTTTCATGTCGTATCTGCACATGGAAAGTTCATGACCAAACGTCGATATATGACGAGGTTGGGGTGAGAATGTGTTGTGCTGGGAGCTAAATTATCCGCAGAGGTCTCCTCCTCTCCAAAACAAACAGATCAGGTGATTAAAACCATTAAAAAAACAGAATAAGGGGCGTCGGTGGCTTAGTGGTGGAGCAGGTGCCCCATATACAAGGCTGTTGCCGCAGCAGCCCGGGTTCGAATCCAGCCTGTGGCCCTTTGCTGCATGTCATCCTCCCTTCTCTCTCTCCCCCTTTCACGCTTACCTGTCCTGTCCATTAAAGGCAAAATGCCCAAAAAAATATCTTTAAAAAGATATGGGTCGTTAGCCCAGCACCTGCTATGTGTGCTCACCTTTTTTCTGATCCAGGAGGTTTTCTACCATGAGCCAAATTACCACAGAGGTCTCCTCCGCTCTAAAACAAATGGACCAGGTGATTTAAACCGGTAAAAACACTGAATAATGCCGTTAAATGTTAAACAAACATTGGTGTTTTTCCGACACTGCTTGTCTACTAATAGCCCTGTCTAGAGTCAGTGTTTGGTTTGTCCGTTCTGGGCTACTGTGGAAACATGACACTGATCGTGGCGTTCTCCATGAACAAGGACCTGCTCCCTATGTAGATACAAACGGCTCATTCTAAGGTGACAAAAACACAAAGATTATTATTTTCAAGTGATTATACACTAAAGAAAACACACTAATTACATTATATTCCATTTCTACGATTTTCCACAAATCCTACACACTGGACATTTAAAACATCATTTACTACATTATCTGAAAGGATGTTTGAAAGCTGCAGCATTTAAGCTCTAAATCTGCCAACACGCTTTGACTCTCTGCTGAGAGCTTAAAGAACTACAGTCAAAAATCAGAGTGATAATGCCATGGGGTGGATGCAGGCAGAGATTCAATGTCCATGCTGACACACACACACACGCACACACACATTTCAAGGACAGCAGGACCTCACAAACTGTGCAAAGTGAGACGTCGAGACACCTGAAACCAGAATTTATTTGCTAATATCATTTGATGATCGTGCAGAGGGTTTACAGTCATGAGTCTGGCTGCTCTCGCCTTCAGTGAAGTGACGTGAGCAACTGTTTGGGCTGAGGGGGTCAAGTAGGGTGTGTGTATGTGTGTATGTGTGTGTGTGTGTGTGTGTGTGGGCACAGACCGTGGGTAGAGTAAGTTACAGTCTGGGGCAGCTGGAGCAACACCCACACAAAAAACACCAAGCACTCACAGACACATACAGTATACAAACACACACAGCCAAGACAGATATGGAGGGTTATTAGTGCCCAAACTACCGCATGAGCCAAGAGCAGATTCAGACTATAATCAGCATCAGCCCAGTCGCTGGAAGACGATCTTGGCATTGTACATTTTTACAAACCACAGATACGTTACATTTGTGCGTTTCATACGTACTATGTCAACATTTCTATAGTGATGTAGTGTAGGAGTTGACTTCATCATGGGGAAGGGGAGGAGATGTTGGATAGCAGGACACCTAGGTGAGATGCCTGTCAAGCTAATGACTGCCACAAACCACCACTGACGAGATATTCCATTCATCTGTGTTTTTTCACTGTAATAAGATAGGAAGAAGATCCTCTGGAAACCGGAGGAAGATGTTGTTTGCAGAAATGTAGCCGCTTGTAAACTGCACAAAAATGCCGGCACCGACTGAAAAGTTTACGGTTGCCCAAGTCGTGGAGATGTTGATGGACTCAGACTCTGTCACTTCCTGTTCTGATCAACATTCTGAATCCAATTTGGACGAAGAAGCAAACGAGTTTGGTGGGATAAAACAGGATCTCTATGACGGTGACAGTGACACACGGACAAGACGACCACAGAGGAGACAGAGACAACAGAACACTGAACGATCACTGAACGTGGCAATGTCTTCCGCTATACCTCAAAGAGAAATTCAAGTGCTTATAAAAAATAAGATAGAATAAAACATTTTTGTTTTTAAAAACAGAAGGCCTCTTCTTTATTTTCATGTATAAACTGTTTATATATTCATTAGGGTTGGGAATCTCTCTGTGATAGACGATTCGATACGTATCTAGATACACGGGTTACGATACGATTCAAAAACGATATATTTTTAACACAGAACGATTTGATACGATTCGATACAGTGTAGGAATGTTACAATTCAATACGATTTGACACGATTCTATGGTTCACATTTGTTGCTGTAGACATTAATCATATATTATAAAATAAAGAAGCCAATTCTATAAACGTGACATTCTTACAGTATTTTCAAATTTGTAAAAGACCACATCCCCAAGCATTGTTGCTGTATGGCACTGGCAAAAATAAAATAAAAAGTCAAACAGCAACAAAATCACACATTGTCTGTGTTTTTGTATGTATCTTATATGGACTTGAGTCTGGAATAAAGTTTATNCTCCCCTGACAAGTAAAGAACAGTCCCTAAAGTGCGCTGAGGTTTGTGGAAATGTGAACGGCTCGTTTCTCCTCTGACACGTCACATACCTTTGTGCTGGTGCTGCCACGGCTCGGCTGTTCAGGTATTTTTGGGCAGTCATGACACCGACGAAGACTTCTTGGACTTGGAGCCGGGCTTCTCGGTCGCCGGTAAGCCGTTATCTTGCGCCGCGGAGCACTATGGCCGCCGTATTTGACAGGAATACGTATTTCTGTCTGTGGCTGTGACCCCCCGTTCAACCCACAACCGGCAGGATTCGCCTTTACGGCCGGGCTCCACCGGCTGCAAACGTAAGCGTCATGTCAGCGTAGCGTCGTGGCGTATTCATTTGGGCTCCACTGACTGCATACTGAAGCGACACGTAGAGAAGCCAGTGGGATTGTTTACCGTTTGCTGAGCCAAGAGGCTGCATGTAGGCTGCATGAAATGTTAAAGCATTTTCCACCTAAGTTATTAGGCCTACATATATGATTCATCTAAGGATTCATGGCTGATTCGTATCAATTGAGGAGGCTGCTACCGACGCAGCCGTATCTCTCGCTTGTCAAACCGGATATCCGGTCGTATCGGTTAATCGTTCCCAACCCTTCTATTCATAGAACAAATTATTCTGTGGATCAAAACTGCTGGCGATGGCTCACAACTTCAAAATAACACTCTGGGCCCAACTGACTTTGTCACTAGCGAGCTTCCATACAGGCTGCAGACACATGCAGCAGAAACACAGAGCAAAGTGAGAGGTGGTGTTTGGGGGGGTGGCAGTAAGATTACTCCTGCCAGCCTCTTGGCCTGATCCCCGTCCAGTCTGTAGCTGTTACTAAACCTCAAACTGAGAGTAGCAACTGACAGCAGACTGACGGCAGCCCCTCTGTTCCTGTGAGTGGCAGCTTCAGTCTTTAATACAACAGGAAACGAGACAAGGTGGAAACCAAGTATATGGCTGGACAGTGTGCTTAACTGTGGCCTGATTGATCTCAGTGTACTAAAGTAGCATATCATTTGATGTTTGAGACAAATAATTGAAGACTGTTTTAATTCTAGGTCTTTAATCAGACCTACATTGCATTCCACGACAATTATGAACATGCCCACAGCCTCAAATGTTTGTCCAGCTTCAGCTTCTTGACCGTGGCCAGGAAGCACAAGGGAGACTTTGTTTGCTTGGGTTTTGGGGAGCTGCAGCATTTATTCATAGACAAACTGAAACCCGCACCTTCATTTACTAGCAGTTGACAACTTAACTGCTAATTTCTTGCCTGCTCCGATCGCTAACACCTGTCTGCTCTGAGTGCATCCGTGACTCTCTCATGCTTGACCTCAAATTTGCTGCGCATACACTAAGCACTGAGCTATCCCTCTCGTAACATATGTATCAAACTGTGTCAGCACCTTGCAAATATAGAACTGCACAGCAACAACATGGGTTGTAGGGTTGTAGGGTTTACAGAGGATGGTCTGAAAAAGAGAAAATATCCAGTGAGCCAAAATGCCTTGTTGATGCCAGAGGTCAGAGGTGAATGGCCAGACTGGTTCAAGATGATAGAAAGGCAACAGGAAGTCAAATACCCACTGGTTACAACCAAGGTCTGCAGAAGACCATCTCTGAAGCAACAAC
>NC_065519.1:6303741-6344251 GCF_006386435.1 Epinephelus moara | reverse complement strand
ACAAATCTGCAGCAACTGTGTGATGTCATCATGTCAATATGGACCAACATCTCTGAGGAATGTTTCCAGCACCTTGTTGAATCTATGACACCAAGAATTAAGGCAGCTCTGAAGGCAAAGGGGGTCCAACCTGGTACCAGCAAGGTGTACCTAATAAGTGTATGTAACATGAATGACGTCAGTGCGTGATGACCGTATGTACATTGCATAACATTACGTTAAAACAACTTTAACTTTTGGTTTCTCACTGGACACAAACAGCAGTCTCCAGGATGAAAGTCTGGTTTTGTTTGACTCATCCAACCCAACATGTAATTTCTCTCTCTCTATACTACGTCAGTTGCTCTCAGAGCCAAGTATTACCCTGATGGGTTTACATTGGAGTTAGTTGAAAGCCAGGTGTGTCTCATAAAGACGCCTAAGGTTGCCTCTGCCATGGATATCACACACTGAGAGCGTGACAAAGCATAGATAGATAGATAGCCTTTATTGTCCCATGGGGAAATTTATTTTCACAAACTGTCACAACAACATTTGAGTACACAAAAACACCGCCAACAAACACCATGCACAAACACCACCAAAAGCATCTATATTTGATGACCTGGGGATAAGGATGGGCTGGAGCTTCCCAAACTAGTTTCTAACATTTCTAACCAGCAATCTCAAACATTATGACACAAGGTTCTTCTGAAACCAGAAACCTACAGAGGAGAAAACACAGCTCATTTAAATTGCAGGGGTCTAGGGGTGACCTCTAGCTCAGTGGTTCCTGGTGGGTTGCGGGTCCATTCTGAATGGACCAAAAGTGACTCTTAAACTACTCAAGTTTGTAAAAAACACTAAATTTTGAAGTACAATGAATTTCCAGCACAGAGCTTTTATTCTGAAGTACTGTTTCCTGCTGTTGAGTGAGTGCCTATCGGACAGATTGTTGACAGAGACCGCAAGCTAACTCAGTAACATGGCAAAATCCAAGTATGATGCAGAATGTATTAAACTGTGTGGACCATGAACTAATGACTGAGGAGAAATCTGGACCCAGTGGCTGGACCGATTGGGAACCACTGCTCTAGCTCACCTGGTAGATCGTGCTCTCCATATAGACTGAGTCCTCTGAAGCAGCCCTGGTTTAATTCCATCTTGTGGCCCTTTGCTGCATGTCATCCCCCTTTCATGTCTATCTTATCTGTCCTATCAATAAAGGCAAAAATCGGCCAAAAAATAATCTTAAAAAAACTGCAGGAGTCTAATTTAATCACAATCTAAAGATGAAACTGCTTGAAAACTGTCTTCTTTGATTTCTGAAATTGTAAACCAACGTTACATCATGACTGAGAAAAATAAATGGTTTTACTAATGTTGACAGAATCTCTTTTGTCTTATAAGTTTGAGTCAACAAGACCTTGATAATCTATAAACCCTAAGATTTATTTTGTGACCTGAGGAGGCTGAACCTCAGGTTAGGTACCACTGAGATATTATATCCAACTTCCCATTTTGTTATTAGCATTCAGATTGTTTATAAACCCAGAAGTTTTCTCTCACAGTCATGATACTGGCTCCACCTCCACATAACTGCAGGTAAATCTGTGGATTAACATCGTACTCCTGCAGCTGTAATGGCCCAATTTCCACATTTCATTTTAGAGGAACAGTGGTGGTAATTGTAATATGCATGGAAACAAGTGTGTACTTCCTGGTGGAAGAGAAGGTGCTGATATTGTGTGTGAGTGGTGGTGATGATTTAGCTGGGCTGAGTGCTGGTGTGGGTGAGCTGTTAGCTGGGAGAGGCCCGGGATGGGAAGTCTGGGAAAGTCTTAATGACAGACTAGTGGCGAGACGAGACACAGAGCCATAACCATGAATCACATGGTAATTAATGACCAGGTTCCCATGGTCGGGGCTTGTTTGATGGTAAAACAAAAGCTATCTGGACCACGCAAGCGTTATTTACACACATTAGACAGATTAAGATATGGGGGAGGCGGGGGAGAGACGAGGAGAGGGGGGGGCAAGGTTAAAGAGAGCCGCTTACGTGGTGTTTATGATAAGAGGAGGGTAGTAACATGACCAGCAGGTAAAGTGGAGACGAGATGGACTGGAGCTAATGAGGGAGTGCGGGACCAGCTGGCTGCCCGGCTGCAGAGTGAAGGGGAGGGCCAAAGGTCCTGCTAATGATAGCGTCGGCCCCTCCAAACTACACCGGGGTCACACAGAGGGGGCAATAAAGCAGAGCCTGCCTGCATGAAGACGTTAAGCACACTGAGAATCATGTGGTCGCTGCGTGCCTGCCTGTGAACTTACAGTCATCTCTCACTCATTTTCTCACCTTCACAACAATGAGTCATGTAGTCAGTTTCTCACAGAGAGAAAAACGTGATAAAATGATGAGAGCAGCAGCCAAAGAGCTTTGAAGTGTAGGATTATGGGATACTATTGGTGTTGCAATAAAAGAAAAACATGGTTATGAAAGTCTAATGACACTTTCTGCAAAAACACTGCAGTGCCGTATGGTTATAACACTGAAAGATATTCACTTATAATGGCTTAAAGGAGCATTATGAAGTTTTGGTATACTTTAGTTTCCTTACAACAAATCTACAAGACTTTACACCACTAATAACCTGTTCTCCAAAGCATACATGTCACTATGAAGATGTTTGCGAGTGAAAACAAGAACTGAAGCCTTCTTCTTCAAGAATTTTAATTTGTCCAATACTTGGATTTATGACCAAATACCCTTGGACTTGTGTGACAAATGTTAGTTAAGCTCGGTTTCGATGACGACCATGGCAAACATCACGTTAGCATTGTCATTTAAGCTTATTAGCATGCTGCCGTTATAATTTAGCTTGGTTTGGTCATGGACTTTCTACGTCAACATACAACGTCCAAGGTACCCTAAGTGGTTGTTGATGTTCTGGGACATGGTGTCAAGTTCTGCCTGTTACATGCATTGTCTTCTTTCAAAATAAACACACTACGCTGGTAAAACGCAGCAAATTTACTTTTTTTCCCCTTCAATAACAAAAACACGTGGCTGGGTTTAGAATAAAGGAACAGGGTTTGGCTTTATGATCTTACGGGACGCGAACGCAACTCTCCTGGATGAAGGTAAGGGTTTGTTGGACCCATCCACCACCTGTGTCGCCTGAACTTTTGTTCTTGTCGTGCCACATTTACCCCTAATGCTGCCGTGCGCCGATGAACTGTAACCAGGGCAACCGGGAGCACATCTAGACTACAGATAGAATAATCGATAGCACACAGTCTAAAGTGCATTTCACCAGTGCATTTAGGGCGTGTTCAACTCAACTTTTGCTACTTAAATGACGCATAATCTGGGCACAAAGTCAGGCCCAAGGGGCAGAGGGGTTGTCATCGTGTTTTTTTTTGGGTGTAAACTGAATTCATCTAATCAGACTGTCATCTCCCATTTCCTTTAAAAGTGAGGTGCACCTGCAGCTGGAGAAGCAAGTGGTTTTCTGCTAAGAGAAATGCAATAACAGCTGTAATGTCGCTGCAGCAAATATGGTGGAACATTTAAGCAGCAAAACTAAAAACTGTAGCTATAAACCTGACAGAGGAAACAGAACTAAACTTTTAGCTTCTGAAATAAGCAATTAAGTTACACTGCTCCTCACGTAAATGTGCACAGCCATCTCTTTTTTTTTCTTTTCAACTTTTTATTGAAGTTTCAATCCAAATACATAAAACAAATACACAGAAGAAAAAGAATACAAACAGATACCCCTCCCCCCACCCCCCCTCAAGCGGCTAAAGAGGTTTAAGACATTGTGAGGTTGCAGTCTTCTCATGATAGTTACCAAATATATCAGTCAGTCAACAGGTGCAGATGCACACATACCAAAAAATAAATAAATAAATAAAATCAATAGATAAATAAAAATAAAAATGCAAAGAGCTCTAGAGTCCATTTTGTGCACACAAAATGATCTTGATTTTCTCTATAGAAGAAGACCAGGAGGAGATAGCCATCTCTTAACGAGGAGTCAGACAGCAGCTCTGCAGCTCTGCTCTCTGCTATGTTCACATTTTACAGAATGTAATATTTTCCTCAATAATTATTTATTATTTCACCCAATGGTGCATCACTGTGTGCCTAACAAGCACAGTGTACGCATGTGTGAACCCGCCTATATGGGCACATCTTCTCTTTACAGGGAGTCAGACTGTAGCTCTGCTCTGCTCTCTGCTACGTTCATATTTTGGAGAATATGTAATCAATATCCTTCTCATTCATGATGTGTTATTTCACCCACCACCAGTGCATCCCTGTGTGCGTAACAAGCAGAGTCCACATGCACTGTGAACCCACCTGTGTAGATACATCTTACTATTTGAATGATGCACCCTTCAAATAGCAGGAAAATATGGCACCACTCTGACTTCAGACCAGGTTTTTGTTGGTCAATGCAACACACCAACAATGTGTCTGAATACACTTTATTTTAGTTGCACCTGGCTCCTGGCACCTTAAATTTCTCCTTTAGTATGACACTTAAGACATTTTTTTCTAGGCTGCGGTACTTATTTAAGGGTGTTGCACAGAATCCCTTAGTAGGTTTCCTTAGTTAAGTAAAAACATTAAGGCATTTACTGCATTGAGAGACTTTACAGTGATAAAATATTACAGTTTCCATGACAACCATATGTTTGCCTGCGCTCAAGCTTGTGATTCCTAAAGTCTTTTGTGCGACGGTTCAACTAACTTTAAGGGATTCCTTAAGTATTAGATCAAGATAAGGAGAAAACCACAAATACTTAGGTGAACATTTGAAGAAAACCTTAAGGAGAGGTGTTTTGTGCAACTGATTTTATTGTAAGAAAGCCTTAAAATGGACTTCAAGGAAAATCTTACCTGAGGTGTTTTGTGCAACCGGCCCGAGAGGTTATTTAAGTTTTTCTCTTACTATTAGTGAACTGTTGTCTCTGCACTATCGCCCTTTGTTTTTGTATTAATGGTTTCATGTTTGAACTTGATGATAAAATAAGAAAACATGATACTTAGATTAGTCGCCAAACTCAAACATGCTTCAGACCTCTGCAAGTTGACTTTTCATGGTGTATATACTGCGCTGGAAAACAACCTTAAGATTAAGATATGCCAAGTATAATTTGTTTTAAATATGTAAAATGACAGGTATGGTCCTTTAAAGGTCACTGTCAAGGTTTTAAATGTTTTTGCTCTTGCGATTTTTTGTAAAAGCTGATTGATGATTCATGAAGATAAATAAATATATCAAAATTAAAACTTCAGAAAAATACTTTATC
Source organism: Epinephelus moara (assembly GCF_006386435.1). Classification (NCBI taxonomy): domain Eukaryota; kingdom Metazoa; phylum Chordata; class Actinopteri; order Perciformes; family Serranidae; genus Epinephelus; species Epinephelus moara. Next base: position 6,338,953 of record NC_065519.1, on the reverse strand, counting down.
AATTAATAATAAATTAATAAGTATTCATATCTATGTTCTATAAGCTTTAGTCTGTTTTAGTGATCCAATCAAAGTAACCTCATGTCCTGATGCAGGATTATATAACGCATCATAAACTAAACACTTCTCAAACATTATTCCTGTCATTTATTATCCTGTAAATCAACGCCTGCACCTACAGACATGTTTGTAGATAATTATACCCACTGCATTTCCTTACAGTACAGTGTCTGGTTACCCGCAGATGTAACACTCTCCTCTGTTTTACTCACCGCACTGTGTACAAACACATGCACTGCCTTTCACAATAAGAGACAGCACACAGGGAACATAAACACGTCTCAGAGTGGATAATGCACAACAATATCTTAAAGACACAGAAGACCAATTAGAGGGGCCGATACGATTAAAGGGAAGGGCGTGCACGCTGCAGTGACAGCGTGCGGGCGGGCTGACGGCCACGCAGAGGGCGGGGCCAGCTGGGCGTGAGCAGGAAGTCCTGACAGGCGTGAGAACAGGAAGATGAAAGGCTGGGGGGGGAGTTTGGATTGTGGAGGACAACACACACATAAGCCAGGGGGACGTTCTCACGCTTTAGCAACAATGCTAATCATACTGCTGCTAACTGTGGCTGTTAAACTGAGTGATGATGCTGCTGCTCTGTGGTGTTCTCTGTTGTGTACAGACGCTTTACACCCACACAGGCTTTCATAATAGATGCACGCAGTCGCTACTGTTGTTCACATGCTGAAAATACAAACAATCGCAAGCACATACATGATCACACACACAGTCGTGAACATGCATGAACATATGCTTGCATGCACACACACAACCAGATCTAAGAACTCAGTCCTTGATTAATAAACACCTGATAAACGTGTCAGTTCTTAATTATTTGTGTGCATGTGTGTGTTTGCATGTGTATGTTTATGCATTTAACACCATGTGTAGGTGTTTTCTCCTAAAAACCACCCTAAATGTTCTGGCTTAGAAACAGCACATTTCTGGGTTCATTATTTTTGTTTTGGTGTGTGTTTCTGGCCAATCACATTCATCCGTTGATGCATCCAATAACTTTGAAAGCACATAAACATTCAAGAATATTTTATTTTAAGTTGCAAGCACTGCTATCAACGCTCAGTTAGACTCAACTGTCTACAGAGCACGATCAGAACTTTACCCACGTACGGCCCACAGCTGAGACTGAGCTCCAGGAGAGCGAGCCTCAACACTTGCTGATATCGAAGAGGATTAGTGGGTGGAATTTTCCTTTAAGAGAAGTTTTTTCCACCCACGGCGGCGCTCTTGTCACATCCCACAGCCTCACACTGTTTCTCTCCGGGCCACACAATCAGCTGTGAGAGCCTGGACACTTCACACACCGAGATGGAGCTATTTTCAGCCGGCGTCAGAGGGGAGCTCTCTGGAAAATCGGTACAGTGTGTTAGGTGTGTGTGTGTAATGTGTGTGTGTGTCAGGAGGAGTCTGGAGCAGTGTGTTTGTGTAGAAATGTTTGTAAGCATGCATGTGTATATGCACCATTGTATATGTGAATGCACACGTGTCTTTTACGTGCGTGCCGACATGTTTGCATTGATATGATTGTGAATGTGCAAGTTTAACAGACACCATGAAACCCCACGTCTATGCTGTGAGATTTCGATACAGCAGCTCCTTTAGATTTGTGCACTAACACCTATTTTGTAGCTGTAAAGAACTCAGTAAGAAAAATGGTTTATTTACTCTTTACCAACCTGGGTGTGTCACACTAAATCATGACCTCTCTGCCTCCTGACGTGCTAATGATGACGACATCTTTGAGTGAAACATGTCCTGACAGAAAACAACAACAAATAAAGCCCTTCTTTGACAAAGAAGTCTTAACTCAAGGTCCACCCGAGAGCTTTTTGTGCAATCTAGCAATCGTCTTTTGAACTTTAAATTGAATTAACTTTCACACTCAGTGAGACCAAAAACACTTTGCACTGCTGGTATTTCATGCTTCAATGTATTCTTGTGAGTAATCAACACAACTCAACATTTCTTCAAGTTTGAACAACGCTGTTGTTAATGTGGGGTTAGGTGTCAAGGTCTAGGCACAAAAATCACTGAGTTAAAGTCAAGAAAAGATCATGTTTGGGCTTATTATACCTGGTTTTGTCACCACAACCACCACTGGAAATGCCCCCATGTCTCACTAAACAATGCCAAGTTTTAGTGCCACAATCATAGCTGGAAATGCCCCGATGTCTTGCTGAAAAACACCCAGTTTTGGTGGAACAATTGCGGCTATAAATAATCAAATGTTTTGGTGCAGCAAAAGGGGCTCAAAATGACCCAATGAGCCTGTTCAGACCTTATATTAACATGTGTGTCAGTGATCCGAACACAAGTGGACACAAGACACATCACTGTTCACACATCTGCCTATCATCATTCAGCTGATCACTGTTCAGATTTCATTACTGCCACAGTTACTACATCCACACTTTTGCTTGCTGCTCTGGACAGAATACTTGCTAGTCATATTAGCAATTGCGTCAGTACAGCTGGAGGTACCACTGTCAGCAGAATTCAATATGTCTCCTTCCATAGGGCGAAATAAGGGATCGTCATACAACACTTCATCCAACTCGAGTGATAGATTATTAAGCGTTAGCACACTGTCAACAAAACAACCACCATGTCCTCCACTGATGACGAAGTCCTTGCATCAAGATGTATCAGTGTTTACACTACAAAAGGTATGTGGTGATTTGATTGTCCAGTGTCGTTTAGAGTTGTATTTAGCACTGTCCACTTGTGATAGGATCACCCAAAACATAAGTTAATACTAGGTCTACATAGGCTCAATGTCTTGCTAAAAAATACCCAGATACCCAGTTCTGGTGCCACATTCGCAGCTGTAAATGACTTAAAATCTTGCTAAAAACACCTGGTTCTGGTGCCACAATTGTGGCTGTAAATGCTGAGATGTTTTGCAATAAACACCTAGTTTTGGTGCTACACTTGGGGCTGGAAATGGCCCAATGTCTTGCTAAAAAACACGTGGTTCTGGTGCAACCATCAAAGCTGTAAATGCTACTATTTTTTCCACTAGAAAATACCCATTTTGTCATTTGTTGGCTTCAAACAGTAGCGACAGTCTGCAGCTGCTTGGCTTCCATCTTGCCTAGGTTTTATGCCATCCACCATACCCTCTACCTCCATTTACATCTAGAAATGTTTATGTAGAAATGTTGATGTGCTATGTATAAAACCTACAAGTGTAACATATCTGTGGTTCGCAGAAACACACAATGCCAACATTCTGTTCTGGTAACTGGGCCAGACTAATTCCAGCTCCATTGTTTGTTCCATATCTCTGCTGTCACAGAGTACTACAGTAGCTCTGATTCCCGTACTAAGGATTTGTATGGTTATTTATATCTTTCAAGAGTTTCATGAACTTTGGGTCCTTGAAAATGTTAATTCACTCAGTCATTCATTCATTATCTGTAACTGCCTATCCCATTCAGGGCTGCAGGGAAACTGGAGCCTTTTCCAGCTGACATTGGGCAGGAGGCAGGGTACACCCTGAACAGGTCCCTTGAAAACGGAAGGAAGGAAAAAACACACTACCAATGGAAAAGCTTCTTCAGGAAGGAAGGAGAAAAAAATACTTTAAGTTTCTGCTTGTGATACAGTGAATGAACAATCACGATGAATAGCTGATGTGAAGTCAGGTCAGCAAGTGCTAACACGCTCATTGTAGCAGCTAACCAGCTCGTCAGCAGAAAGGTCAGCCGAGTGCTGCGAAACCTCACAACCAGGAGGAAAGAAACAGGACCAATGAACCGCAACCAGGAGAAACAGGGACCGTTACCACGACACTGCTAAATGAACTATGAGTGTGTTTGCGTGATGATCTGCTTGTGAGGCTGAGTTTCCACATGTGGTGGTGTTCAGGTGCTTGTTTGTCTGAGTGCCGGATAATTGTGTGCATGCATGCTCGTACTTCCATGTGTTTGTGCACTCATTTGTCTTTGGATCTGCGCCGTCTGCAGTCAAAGAAGCATTGAATCGCTCTCTTCAAGTGCTCAGCCAGGCGAAGGAACAAACATACACAAACAGCTGGTCCCACATGTCCTAATAAGAGAGTGGCTGACTGGCAGAACATCCTTTCCACCCCGCCACAGATTGGATTTCACTCCTTCAAGGCTCCTGACTTTTGCCTGGCATGGCCTCCTCATCTGATTAGTCCGTGTACAACTGTACAGCAACTGCTGCTACAAATGTCGTTAATCGTTAAAGGTTTACCCCACTGAAAAGCTTTCTGTAGAGTATGAAATAATCACCTCCTGTAGGGGTTTGTGGTTTGTTTTTTTATTGGATGATGGCAGCTGTAGTCAACTTGGATTCATAATAATTACTGTAGATTCTAATGAGTCTCCTGCATTCAGACAGTTGATCCATGTATTCTTTATGTTCTAAACAACTGTCATTTAATTGCCAATAAGTCAAAATCAATCCATTTTTTTTTTTGAAAAAGTCCCGTCAGAAACCTTGTGGCAACTGCAAAGACAAAACAACCTTGTTGCTCTGTGCTCTATGTCTCTGACAGTATTTTATCCTGCGTTTCAAAATTAAGCAACAAACCAAGACAGGAAATGGTTTACAGAGATTTCAGAACAGCTTTTGGGTGTTAGGTGTAAGGTGCAACATGGAGCAAAGGGTACTACATGTACCTGGCGATGTTTTATAAAACAAAACACTAATCAACAAAAAATGTGATTGGCTAATCCACTGATAACAAATAATCATTCTTTGCCAAGCAAAGTAGCTCTGCAGCAACATTTAGCAGAATGGTTGCCAAGCAACACACAGATGCAGTTTAAAGTGTCGACTGTTTTACAAACCCGTGGCAACATGGACCCAATATGTCTTGCAGCTTGCCTAGGACAACGTTGAAACTAAGCTTAAGTTAGCTTAACACAAACCATGCTAGCTGAAACCTGCTAACTTGTTATTGCCACCACAGAAGGCTCGCCTTACACTTAATCTGATTGGACAATGGGGAAAAATGCCATTGACGTCAAGAGATTTTTCTCCTTTGATATTTTTGAATTTAAGGTGTTCCTGCAAAAATGAGAGGCAGACAGAGGGGAAATTCTTTTTTTTGCGACAGGAATTCAAAGGAATAACAGCAAACACTCACAAGCCAAAAACTCTGTTTTCCTTGTCTACATGTCAACGCTGAAAACGTTTCTGAAAATCTTCATTCTAGACAAAGTTTTACAAAAGGTTTGTTTTTAGAGATGTAAAACTTTGAAAAAAGCACATTGAAAAAAGCTACATGTACAAAAATACCTGTGTGGGCTAGGTCTTAATAGGCTACAAATAAAAACATACAAGCTAGTGTGGCGTGAGGAGGAGAGTGAAGTTTGTTGCAACAACGCCACCTTGGCCACCTTCACCCAAGGAAATTATTATGAGTACTTTAAGCTAATGAGGTCGCATATGTTCCACAGGGTCAGAGACGTGTTACCATAAAAAGAAGGAATTTATTTACAAAATGTAATCAACAATATGCAACTTAAACTGCCCAAAGCGAGGGAGTTCAAATATCTCAGGGTCTTGTTCACAAGTGAGGGCAGAATGAAGCGTGAGATGGATCTGCGGCTTGGCGCAACCTCTGCAGTGACGGACCATCCTGGTGAAGAGGGAGCTGAGCCAGAAGGCAAAGCTTTTGATTTACTGGTCCATCTACATCCCAACCCTCACCTACGGTCATGGGCTCTGGGTAGTGACCAAAAGAAGGAGATCGCGGATACAAGCTGCCAAAATGAGTTTCCTGCGTGGGGTGTCTGGGCTCAGCCTTAGAGATAGGCTGAGAAGCTCAGAAATCCGGAGGGAGCTCGGAGTGGAGCTGCTGTTCCTTCGCATCAAAGGGTCAATTGAGGTGGTTCAGGCATCCCATCCGGATCCTCCTGGGCACCTCCCATTAGAGGTGTTATGGGCAGGTCCCACTGGTAGGAGGCCCCGGGGCAGACCCAGAACATGCTGGAGGGATAACATATCTAGTCTGCCCTGGGAAGGTCTCGGGATCCACCAGGAGGAGCTGGAAAGCGTTGCTGGGGAGAGGGATGTCTGGGGTACTTTGCTCAGTCTTCTGCCTGCACGACCAAGCTTTGGATAAGCAGTTGAAAATGCATGGATGGATGGATGGATGGATGGATGGATGTCATGAACACCAGGGTTTAATAATGAACTAACTGATAATACACTACTGAAGTGTTAACTTACCACAGATTGTTGGTGTAGTTTGTCCTCTTTGGATTGAGATAAAAGGTGGATGGATGGCAGCAACGACCAGTATTTCTCCAACAAAGTTACATGGCACAGTGGGTTCCCTGGCTGCTCAATCATAACTTCCCATTGGCTCCCTGTTTATCTTTCGCCTGTATCTTTTGTGCATTCATTGAATGACAGTGTTGCATACTTCTGACTGTTCTGGTCCAAGCGGATGATAAATGATTCATGCTTCCATTGGGCGGTCGCCCGTCTTGCTCTGCTTCCCATATGACAATAATTTGAGACTAATTGAAACAGTAACACCATCACAGCTGTATCTAAAAACAGCCTTCAATGCAACTCAGCCAATCGTAATCCAATACCTTGAGCATCCATTTTATGACCCACAATTCTATCACCTAAGATGGCAAACACAAACCAAACTAAACCTCACGTAGCTCAAAGGGCAGGAAGTGGAGATGATCTGAATCCAGGCTTGACTCGTTCGTCTCCATGCTCACAGCTTTTCAGATCGACAGGTACAAGGAAAGCATGAAGACAAATACCAACCGTTACAAGTGACTTCCTCAGAATAACACAGTGATTCTTCAGGCGAAAGAAACCTGCGTGTCATGATGTCAAGTGATCAACAGCCAGAGCACGATCAGTGAGAATTATTTATGTTTTAGCTCCTAATGCTGCCGAGGAGACCGGGAAATCCAAGAGGTTAAATGTTGAACACTGTTTCAGATTTATTTTCAGTGGTAAAATTGGACTGCAAGAGGTGCAACCGTTTTAAAGTCCTTAATTTATTTGCTGAAGCCTGTAATCCAGTACTTGGTGTATTCTTTAAAAATCAATTTCTGTTGAGTTCTGCACACACATAGCCTGAACATGGATATGTGAGCAGAAGACAGAGTGTGATTGAAAGAACAATCTGAACAATACCGGGGAGGACACCTGTTGGTTCATATGGTGTCCGCGGGGTTGTAAGGATCTTATGTTATTTATGTCATGAACTGTAAATCTGTCAGTCCCTGCTTTTAAATCTATTTTTAACCGCCATGTTGTTATGCCAGAGACAGAGTTCCATATGTTGTCAATGTAATGGACAATAAAGTTGTCAGATTTGCAGGATGTATGTGTGTATGTCGGAGAAGATTGATGCGTGATGAATAGGAAATGTGCTCCAGACGACAACGTTGACTGTAAACATGTGTGAGGGTTGGAGAAGTACATCCGGCTTCAAAAAGACCATTGTATAAAAAGAAATTAAAGCCTTAATAACCTTTAGTTTTGTTCATTTTTTAAATAATTTCTAGCCCCTAGTCTTACTTTGTCCTCGACACCATTGGTTTCAGACCACTTTGGTTCCTTGACATCTTCTTTTGATTAGATTTGACATTCAAACACTATCGTTGCTTTGTAACTCAACACAAATTGTTGTTTTTAGATCTGTTTGTGTATGATTAAAATCCCCCCCAGACATGTTTGAAAGTAGGTAAAAATACTCTGAAGAGAGGCCGGAAGCAGATCTACTCTTGCTCCTTCATTGAGAAATCCTGGACCTGGCCTCCTGATCTCGCCCTGCCAACCACCGGTGCTTGCAGTATATTTCACTTTTGCTTTCTACCAGGCCCCCAGGAACAGGCACTGCACTTTTAAGCCAATTCTCATGGTGGCATAACTGTGGAATTACAACTTCTACGTCTTTCTCATGATGCCATTGGGCCCAAAAAGACCTTTTTTCATAGACTTGCATTGTGAAGGATGTGAATAATTTTAATGAGCGTCACAACCCCCACGAAATGACTCGTTTCACTATCAGAATTTAATCCATTCAGTCTGATAACTTTTGGAAAGACTGGAAGAGCACGCAAGATTAAATCATTTTATCCCCATTCAGGTTAGCAGTGCGCTAAACCGGAACTAGCCAGCTCAGCCAGCAAAAGCCTCTAGTGCGCTCTATGGGCCCAATCAGGCAGAAGCAGCACCGATTATCTAGCTAATTTTATATGCAGCAGTTGAACGTTTTTGCCTTCATGCGCCACTGAGGAACTTTCATAGGAATGAATGGGGTCCCACCTCCAATGCTGTATCCACTTCTCTTTATACAGCCATGGTTTCTGCTGCTTTGGGTGCTTTCACACCTGCCCTGTTTGGTTCGGTTCAATCAAACTCAATTTCGTCCCCTCAGTGTGGTTCATTTCGGCAGGTGTAAACACAGCAATCACACTCAGGTGCGCACCACGACAACTGAACCGAGACCTTCTTGAAGAGGTGGTCTCAGTCCGGTTACAGACAAACTCTGGTGCAGTTCGTTTGTGGTGAGAAGGTGTTCTGACCTGGATGTGAAGCAACTGCAGTCACATGACACATTGTTTGGGTTAAACATGAGCATGTTACAGTCCTGGAGGATTATTAATGTGCACCTCCTCCTGTACTGCCTTAATATGCACATTCAGCACATCCAATGCATCAAAACATTGTTTTCTAGTTGGAGCCGCGCCTCGTTTTCAAACTGTATGGTTTGACTAAAATGAACAATGACAGCAATATAGTCCACAATGAGCAGCGCTAAAATCAACCTGCGTAGTTGTCCCTCCATTGTGACATTAGAAAGTGTCACATTTATCTTGCAAGTGTACTCTTCTTCAACGTTTGCTTTACTTCCTGGATTTTTCCCACATGGAAATTCTGACCAATCAAGAGCAGCTTTCTCACACAAGGCATTTGATCTGGTCCGCTTGTAAATGCTGCCGTGAGAACATGAACCAACTCTAGGCAGTTAAACAACTTTGGAACAACATTAGTCCCTGATTTGGACAAAAGGAGACGGAACAACATTAGTCCCTGATTTGGACAAAAGGAGACGACTCTAGGTCTGACAGCACCCTACCTCTTGGCAAGAAAAGTCACTAAGCATAGGTCCTGAATGTCAAAACTTCCTTTAAAAGCACCTGAAAACTTGACTGAACAACTCTTCTTACACAAAACAAATCCACACTTTAAATGTGTCTGTTTGGTTTCCAATTACTAAATTCTGATAGATGCTTAGAAATACCTGATGTCACCTTTCCCCAAACAAAGCCCTTCTTTAATCAGAATCATTCTTACTTTGGCCATTAACAGTGTGTTCATCTAGGACCCCATTGCTTGACGAAGAGCTGATGAGTAAAACAGGTCTGCTTTAAAAAAGAAAAGTCTGAATGAACCAAAAGAATAATGACTTGGTCTTTGGCCTGTGGCTCTAACTTTGCACCACAAGACAGACAAATGAGACTGAAAACATCTTTGGCAGAAGAAATTAACACACCACTACATGGAGATGAGCTCGTGAAATTCCCAGTGTTGTACGTGTTTGAGGTATTACTTCCTGATTTGGCAAGCAAACTTTTAAGTTCCTGCCAAAAATGCATCACACCTTCTGCCACATTCCTCCGCTGCCTCATTTAATCCTGACTGAAGGAAGAGGGAAATTGTGCAAGAAGTTAAATTTCACAACGCAAACACAATTAGCCGTCAACTTTTAACTTCTGAGAGTCTGTATCGCCTGAAATTAGTATCATTGAGGATCCTGTGTCCTCATGACTGACTCAGAGAGGATTCAGAGCATCAAAATCTTATTAAAAAGGACAGGAAGCATCCAGCGGATGTTCATCCTGTGTTAGAGACTGTTTTATTGACCCCCAGAGTGACCGTCTGTACTTCAGTCCTTACAGTTGCTCAGGAGCACTTCAGCAGAGCAGGGACATGTTGTCCCCACTGCCATGCTGCTGACACTACCCAGGTCTGCAGGACAGTGGATGTGTGTCACCTCTCTGGAGGGTGATTTTGGGAGGGTGGGGTTTGGGGGGGTTTGCTGATGTGCTGTTGACAGTGTGTTCAGGACAGAGGCAGCTGGGAATGCAGAGCCAGCGCTCCTCTGTGTCTCGCTAATCAGGCTTGTCCTGTTGTTAGCCGCTACCAGTCACAGACACTTCTTTTCTCCCACACAGCTGTAGTCTACAAAGATACAATATACTGTTTTGTACATACGGAAGGTCATAGAGAAAATAGCTAAATTCGTCACCCAAGAGCTGCAGATTTAACATCATGCTCTGTGTTGTTGGTTTGTTAAGTTGCCCCCGTTGTTTTTATATATTGTTATCTGTCAGAGAAATTCCCTGGCCACACACAGTACTCACGTTGAGGTTTCTAATTGGGTTTTCACATGTGTGAGGCCGTACCTACACCGTAGCCTGACGTGCACCTCCTCAGAAATGTCACTACAAGTGGCGGTGACACAGACCTCCTGTTTATTTCTGTAAGCTGAAGCCATTTCCCTCAGTGGAAACTTTAACATTACTTTAATTTCACAGATAAGAAACAAATTGTAAAGACAATAAAGCCTCCACATAAATAGCATTTTAAGTCTTCTGTGTGATTTATCCTGGCTTCATATGAGGAGAGGAAATCTCTGCTAGTCGCTAGGCTAATTCATACAATCTAAAATGCCATAGTCTGGCGCTAATAAAGTTAGCATGTTATATTTGTTTGTAAAACGTGTTTAGTATAAGACAGTTGTTTTGTCAGTGAACCTTGTGAGCTGTAATGGAGCTGAATTTTGTAACGTTACCTTTGTGAAATGTTGCTGTTGTCCCTGGTTTTATATGAGAAGAGGAAAAGTCTGCTAGCTGCTAGGCTAATTTATACAATGTAAAATGCCATAGGTTTGTGCTAATAACGTTAGCATGTTGTATTTGTTTGGAAAACGTGTTTAGTATAAGACAGTTGTTTTGTCGTTGAACCCTGTGAGTTGTAATGGAGCCTAATATTGTAACGTTACCTTTGTTAAATGTTGCTGTTGTCCCTGGCTTCATATGAGTCGAGGAAATGTCTGCTAGCTGCTAGGCTAATTTATACAATGTAAAATGCCATAGGCTTGTGCTAAAAACATTAGCATGTTGTATTTGTGGGGAAAATGTGTCCAGATAAAGACAAGTGTTTGTCTGTGAATGCTGCGAGTTATAGTGAAGCTGATTTGTGTACTTGTGTTTGACATTGTCTCTGTTAAGCCATGTTTAATGTGTGTTTAATGTGTGTTTTGAATCAACTAAACTTTACAGCACTTCAAAGAAACCCCACCGCCGACTAGTGTTTTGGAGGTGTAACTGCAGAGTGACACAGACACACCACTGCACAAGTATAAATGCTCACAACAGCCTAAGTCACATGCGTAGCTTAGGGTGTGGGCTCTGCATCGAGCTGATGCACAAGTATAAATCCAACTTTAGCTTGGGAACCAGATGAATTTGAAAGCTCATGTTTTATTTGCTCTGGCAGTTGTGTGTGTGCGTGTGTGTGGTCCCCTTCAATTAAACAAACAGATTTCCACCCGATCTGACCTGCTCCCAGCCAGTCACAGCCCTTTATCTAATACAGGGCGGGTCTGATATGATGACTGACAACCTAAAGAGCCTTCGCACTAAATGCAAAATATATGATGATGTAATTTTCGGTTTGCACACCCTTGCGTAAGGGACACTATGGCAAGCATAAACCTAGCTCAGTGAAGAAGAGGCCTGAAAATGACCAAGATGGCCGCTGCTGAAGTGGAACTTTCTGTTGCAGCACTATTTTCAAACTCTGATGGCAAAAATGGCAACACTCATTCACAGACATACTGATGTCACGTCACATTTGGTTGCTCTGATTGGCTGTAGGTCTACCACAAGCATCCAAAAGCATCTATGGCTGTTGATAATGAAAATAAACTGAGAGGTTCCAGAGTTTGCAAGTTGGTTTGGCCATGCCAGGCTAATTTACCGTCAAATTCACACCTCAATTTACAGTCAACAATAAACCCTTGCACAGTGGGAGGAGGCTGAAGAAAACCCACACTATCACTGGAAGAGCATGCAAACTCCACACAGGTAATAAATAGTGTGTTTGTAGAGGATCCCATCCCTGATAAGAAGAACCCCATTAAGAAGACATGTTTTTTTAAGACCCTTTAAATAAGTTATGTTTCAAAAATACGGCTGGGGGCAGGGGAGAAATCTGATTACTGACCTGCTGCACGCACACGTAGATTTACAGTCACTAAGCTCCCATAGTGCATGTAAACTCATTCTCCGATTACCAGCGTAACCTGGTTTCATGAGCACATGCACACGTGCTGTACTGACTTCTTTCATATCTCTCACGAGTACACCTACTTGACACATTATACAGTATAATCCTTACCAGATCTTTTTGCACTAGGCCTAATAGAAATGGCAAAAGAAAAATCACATGCTCAAACCCTTACCGACTTTAAACAGGTTTGTGTTGTTTAGCCAGGAGCTAAACATGTACCACCGCCGTGCAGCTGAACATGTGATCAGCTCCTCCAGTGGAGGTCTTTCATGGTAATTAGTCTGGCTTACAAAGGATCTTAGCTAATGTTCCCTGCAGACACTGCGCTGATTGTTGTACCCAAAAGGCACAACACAACACAGGTGAACAAACAGGGCTCAACCTCTCCAAAGCACCTTGAGTGCAAAGATATTTTTTTGTTTCCTTCTAAGCCGCCGTCAAACATGATCCGGGTGCTTGGAGACCAAACCAAACACAGCGGATTCAGAGAGGAACAGAAGGAGAGAGGAGCTCACTCACACACACACACACACACACACACACACACACACACAGATCCATTTGTCTTCATTAATGCATTATACAGTTTAAAGGGTTATTGTACTTGGCAGATTGAGAGAGAACATATTCTCACTTACAGAAACGGCCTGTAGGAGTGGCTGTAGAGGAGGCAGGAGATGAAACTTTATTGGTCCCTGTGGGGAAGAAAACAAGTCAATGCAGCAACCAAAAGAAATTAACTTTGATATAGTGCAGCAATAAAGTAAGACGTAATATAAACATAAAGTAGCATAAGCCATAAAACCACATAGATAAAACTGGTATAATGAATGTATGGGCTCCATAAACAAACACGTGAAATCTCCAGCTCAGATGCACAGACTCTTTTTCTAATGTACAAGAACTGAGGTATTTATACAACTGTATAGTCTTCACACACGTTTATAAGTACTTTCGTATGATTAATATTTTGTTAAACATGGATTTCCCCACAAAAAAATAAAAAAATATAAGAAGAAAATCTGGATCTGGCCCACTACCGCTGCTTGTTTCACTTTTACTTCCTGCAGCGCTGGCACGGCACTAAAACAAGACAAATCTAGCTATGGAAGATGAGCGCTGGGTTGACTGGTGAACAGGCAGTGTGCATCAAAATGGTGAGCATTAGCGTCACAGGAAACATCTGAGAGACTTGACCATACATCTTTGAGCCTCAGTCAGACCAGGACTCAGATAAGCAGTCTGTTGTGCACCAGAATTGGTGACCTTTACGTGTATCTGAATGGGAAGTGTAGTTAGCATTTTTTATGTTGTTAGCCTGATTTAAGCAGGATTTGATTTGACACAGAATTATAAATCCCACTTTTGAGTCCTGCAGGTTCGATTGAACAGGCTGGGGAACTCATTTGTTCTTCAGGCTGTCAACCTGTTATATCAGAGTATGGATTCTACGTAGCCTGGGCCAAACACTGAATGTAATGAGTATTATCTTGCACTGCATCGACTTTTCGTAACGTCTGTTGTCTTTTGTAGTGTTTGTTGTGTGATTTTGTTGTTTGGTTAAATGCTATTTTTGTATTTATGTGTATGTTAAACAGTTAACATCCTGTGACGCAGGACAATCAAATCAAATCAATCAAAGTGGCAGTGGCTGACACAGCGTTAGCGTTTGTAAAACATACAATAATATCTGATATGATGAGGCTTTGGTAGATAACGGAAGAAAGCTCCAGGGTCTGGTTTACATCCAAAAACTGCCCACTCTATGATGTTTGCTGTCAAAACTGCCAGTGTTGTGTCAATGTCTGGTCCCCAATCGATATGTTTCCTACATTAGAGAGCAATGGCTTTTGTATTTGTGACGTACCTAATGTTGCTTTCCTGTATACATCTGAATCTCAGATATCAGGGAAGAGCAACAAACTTTGCAAGTCAGTACAGTCAAGGTCAGACATTTAAGGGGACATGAACAGAAGTGGGAGTGGAGGGGGTTTTTCAGCATCATAATAAAGCACAGGCCTAAATACAACTAAAGCCTAGTTCACATTACACGATTTCCACCCTGATTTTGCGTCGCGGAGACTATCGTAATCTTTTGAGTGGTCATACCTGGCGACGTGTGTTTCTGTCAGCGGGAGTCTCGCCAACTGCGTTAAGACCTGTGTGTGCACACCACAAGATTTCTCCACCGAGCCCTCGCCGACAGAGCCCCAGATTACGTGGTGACGTCACCAAACTTGGAGATGACACATCGTAAAGGCATGGATATTCTTCCCAGTGTTGCGCTCCCCATGATCCTGTGGACGCCGCCATTGTTGTTGCTTGCCGGCTTGTCAGTGTTGCCAGATCTTGGGAGAGAAACAAGCAACCAGGGCTATGGAAACAAGCCCAAAAAAAAAGCGACTGTCGTGCGTTTAAATAACTTATTAGACGGATATATAAAGAGAAAGGTCACGTTTAGAGAGCAAGCCCAAAGTCGCGGCTAATAAGCAGACCTGGCAACCCTGCGGCATGTCCTCCTCACATTTCTTCCGTCCTCCTGCGTGCTGACGTGGGACGTATCCCGCCTCTCATTGGCTGATGCTCTTTGTCAGTCGTGTCACACTTTTCCAGTTTTCTAGCATGTCAGATATCCAGTCCCAGTCACAGACGAGGGGGCGACTTGCTCGAAGGCTTGTTCACACATGAGGACTCGTCGTGGCAGACTATTGGCCGACTCACCTCCGAACCAAGGTGACTCCCAAGATCCTCTGCGACATCAAAATCGCGTTGAAAATGGTGTAATGTGAACTAGGCCTAAACGTATGTATACATCAAACAGGGAACCTAAAATGTCAACATCATGGAAAAGGTAAAGTCAGAGAATCACCAAAGTCATCAGGGTTCATCCTGTTGGGACCATGAAAGTTAAAGTTATATGACAATCAATCCAATAGTTCTTCATATAATTAAATCTGGCCCAAAATGGTGGACTGACAGACCAACAAACTGCTGTTGCCATCCATAAAGACACGTCTCTAGTATTAGTGTGGATAAATATAATAATAATGAACAGGGTTGCAAAACATTTTTCTCAGCTGTCTCAGTAATGGGGTGTTCTCTTGGTTGAGCCACTGGCCTTACAGTAGAGTCTGGCTAAGGGCCTTTGCATGTCACTGTTCATCTCTCCCTTGTTATTTCCTGTCACCTCTACACTGTTGATTTCACATAAAGACAAGTGATTGGAAAAATACTAGTTGCTAGTAGCTGGTGGATAGAATGACAGCTCTGGTTGTGGAAACTGTGTTGGATCATCATCATTTAAGGGTTTGAGACACTGTGGGTTTCATGAACATGCACACTAACGACATTTATTTTCTTTTTTGCAGTGCGTCCAATACCCAAACTACCGTACTATTTAGTGTGGCAGAAAAAGATTTAGTATGTCCTAGTACATAGTATTTCAAATGCAGTATGTCAAATATACCAGGATGTTCTACTGCATACAGTCGATTCTGCAGTATTCAAGCCAGCATGCCTTTCTGGCTATTCTGACCCACAATCCTCTGCACAGTGGACGATACATCACAATGACTGAGCCGCAGATGGCTTGACAGCTGACAGAAGCAAACACTAGCAATCATAAAGATAACCAATTACAACAAAAGGACATAACTGTAAAAAATAACAATGACAGAGACATGCATAACTTTGTCATGAATATAATATGCTAGAATCTACAATGTATAGAGTACTTAAGGGGCCGTACACATGCTGCATCTTAAACTGGCTGGAAAACGCGAGGTTGGGCGCTGGGCACTACTCTTGTGCCTTTTCTGTGCCAGCTTTCAAGAGCGCAGTGGCAGCAACTTTAACAAGCACTGTATTGTAGCCTCTTTATCTGAAATCCTGAGTGCAGAGCTGATCTTCTTCCAGGAGCTGTTTATAAGTGTGTAGGCCTATCGTCTGTGAGACAGATGTAAAGCTCTGGCAGCTCTAAAGCATAATGATTGACTTCTTCTCCATGTTTATCACAGATTGATATTAACAGAAGAAGGGAAAGATGTGTGTTGGCTCTGATTGGTTGGTCCTCGTCAAATGACATGTTGTCTACATAAAAAAAATGAATTTGAGAGCGCAAAAACGCGGCAAGTGTACAGGCCCTTAAAGTTCAGACCATATACATTGCAAAATAACAATATCAGAGCTCTACACGTTCACTTGTTTCTGGTGAGCTCGGTGAGGGACGTTTTATTGTAATTCCAAGTTAACTTCAAATGATAATGTCATGATATGATGCATTCCAGTCTCATCTTTTTTTAAGTTTAAGTCAATAACCTTATGACTTCCATGAAATGTCCATGAGACTTGGTCACTAAAAAGTCTTTTCAATTAATTTCTTAAAAAGAGTGTCCTCTGTGTGAAACAATATAACGTGAAAATATAAAGGACGTCACGTACGGAAGGAAACACTGTGTTTAATAATAGTGTATGAATCAAATCCTCAACTGGAGTTAACAAGTACACACTCAAAGTTCGCCCACGTGTTGACAAGGACTGTGATTGAATAGAAAATAGAATAAGTGGCACTGGGAGGAACCTCCTTCTGATGTGTATTTCCTGGTTTATATAAGGGTCCTCCATGTCTCATAAATCTATTAATACCCCGCCACCAATGTGAATGCAACGGGGCCTTCAAATGCACCATTCTCCTTGCAATGCAACACAACACAGGCTGCGGTGCACGTACACACACCAGGGCTTTGTGCGGTTGTTTGTTATCAGCAGGAACCCGGGTCTACATGAGGGAGGAAATGTTACTGGTTCCCACCATAACTCAGCACAGGCCTAATCAGTAATGGTAGCGTGATGAATGGAAGGCTACAGTACACATGGGCCTTTGTCGCGAGCCGTAAACAATGAGTCAGACTGGTATATCTGACAATTATAACCACCCTTCAAGGACTTCTTAACATATCCAAATGCGGTCTTAACCCCCCCCCCCTCCTCCTCCGCACACACATCCCCCTCCTCCTCCTCTTTTTAGCGCCAGTCATGTGGTTTTGTGAAATGACAGGCTCCACGTTCTCACACACAGTAAATCAGATACACACACAACAGTATATCACTGTTGGCGTTTACACTGTTTGACCTCCACCGGGCCGTTCGCAAATGTCAGAATATAGCAAGCAGCGATGCAAAAAACTACAAAGCAGCAAATGATAACCTCCGTGTTCTCACGCTTTGTAGTCACACACACACACACACAGAACATTAAACCTCGGTCAGGCCGGTTTGACCTACACAGTGTTGTACTCAAGCGCAAACTCAGTGCAGGTCAGAGGCTTTTATACTGATACGTCTCAGTTATGAAACAAACAAAACAAAATTAAGCTAAAGAAGCTAAAATTTAGGAGTTGGCTAAAGCCTAGTTCACATTACACGATTTTCACCGCGATTGTGACGTCGCAGAGGATCTTGAGAGCCACCTTGGGTCGGAGGTGAGTCGGCCGATAGTCTGCCACGACGAGTCCTCATGTGTGAAAAAGCCTACGAGCAAGTCGCCCCCTCGTCTGTGAGTGGGACTGGATATCTGGCATGCTAGAAAACTGGAGAAGTCTGACACGACTGACAAAGAGCATCAGCCAATGACAGGCGGGATACGTCCCACGTCAGCACGCAGGAGGACGGAAGAAATGTGAGGAGGACAAGCCGCAGGGTTGCCAGGTCCGCTTATTAGCCGCGACTTTGGGTTTATTTTTTTGTCGCTTACAAATATTGGTAGTCGTGGGTTGTGTTTTTTTGGGCTCGTCTCTAAAGTGGAGTTGCTTTTTTGGGCTTGCTCTCTAAACGTCACCTTTCTCTATATATATCCGTCCAGGGTCCAAAACTAACTTTTTCACTTACCAGCCAGGCAGATATTTTACCAGCCAACCAAATAAAAATTGCTTTAAGTGTTGTAATTTGCTATCAGTAATATTTAGCATGTCATTTGGGTCTTGTATGTGATTCTCAATCAATATTTTAATAGTGTGCACTAATATTAGTAATAATGTATGCTAAAATATGAATAACTGTTTCAATAGTTAAGTGTAGTATTTGGGTTAATAAATTCTGTAGTATTCTTACTACAGTGCAAAAAGAACCTTTCATTAAGGAATTTTACATGAATCACTGACTTCAGTCCCCTTTGGACAGTTGAGACATAAGATTTTAGCTCGACCAGACTGCAACAGCAGGGCCTGCCCTATATAAACATGAATGTCTGACCAGTGGTGGACAAAGTATTCAACGACATGACTTGAGTGAAAGTAAAGATACTCTTGGTCAAATATTACTCCAATACAAGTGAAAGTTGTTCAGTCATTTCATTCCATGGGGAGCGCGTTGTGTTTGGACCCAGGCCCTGGAGGCAGGTCTGATTCAACACTGGGAAGAATATCCATGCCTTTACAATGTGTCGTCTCCAAGTTTGGTGACGTCACCGCGTTATCTGGGGCTCTGTCGGCGAGGGCTCGGTGGAGAAATCTTGTGGTGTGCACACACAGGTCGTAACGCAGTTGGCGAGACTCCCGCTTACAGAAACACACATCCCCAGGTAGACTCAAAAGACACTCAACACTCAAAATCTTGTAATGTGTACTAGCCTTAAATCGGGAAAACAACTGACCAAGACTGAACTCTCTCAGCACATTACCTAGGAGGGTTAGCAGCCTTAGCAAGAGGCCAGAATTTTAAGGTGGGCTGGGATAACCAGTTAGCACAGATAATAATACCAGCAAAAAACAGTACAAAAGACACGCACATCCTAACGTCCAGTGGAGTGGATGCTGGACCAAAGAATCGTCTGGCAAAGTAAAAGACAAATAAGTCCGCACACTAAGTAGCGCCTGTTTAGAAGGATTTTGATGCAGAGTGACATTTCGAGCCACATGACTCTTCCTCAGACTTCTTCTGTTTTATTTGGTAGCCAGAGCGCCTGGACAAACGAATCATAAACACGGTTTATGTGAGTTTTTGCAGCCTTGTCTCACTCATAGGGTGTCAAAAAATATTCCACTTGGGCAGTGTCCATCACTATAGGCTAATGACACCAGGGGGACCCTTTAGTGTCTGTATTAAATTGCCTAAATCTCACCCCAGATCCCTTCCGTGTCAAGATACAATGAAAATGGCAGCTCCCAGTGTCATTATAGTGATGTGGGGGGATTCTGCCCAGGCCTCAAAGTATGACGAGTAGGGATGACATCACATTGGCTTTTGAATACTGATGAAATCCATCATCACTCACTATGTGTCGTGAAATGAGCCAGGTGGCGCACATAAAATGACAATTACAGAGCACCAAAAGAACCTGCAAGTACAAGAGAGAGAGCAAATAAATGTCAACAGTTCTAGATTCTGTGTACTGTACTTCTAATTAAAAATAAAATAATATAAAAATCACCATGTTTTAGGTGCTTGAGGAAATGTCAAGGGCCACGTAACACGTAGCACTTCTTAGTCATATAATCCATGGGATTCACTTGCCTCAGGTTGGGATATGAGTGTACATTTACTCCACACTAGCTCTTGCATGCACTCCTTCAGAAACATGCAGAGGACCTAAAATTAGTAGTTTCACAGTGTACCTGAACACAATGGAGTTTTGAAGGAAAGGACCTCTCAGGGTGAATACTTTTGAAATGGGTGGTTTGGTTCTGCTTCTCCCTACTTGAACAAATTAAAATATTTCACTGTTACTAATAGGAATTCAAAGGAAAGCTCTGGGGCAATAATGATGTTTGATAATTAGTTACTGAGACACACCTTAAATCAAATTATGTAAACAACAGCCCTTTGACTTCAGCGCCATGAGTTTGAGTGATGCCACAAATCAAACGCTGATGTTTCCACAGAAACTGTGACTCTAGTTATTTATATGTTTGAGCCTTATTCCACTGAATCATGTTTTATTCTCATTTCAGTGTATGAAATCATCATTAAATTAACCTTTTTCACCTCCCAAGCCAGCGTGTCTTATTGTGACATGTACATATTTACATATTTTAGAAATGCTGAAAATGTATATTTTTTGTTCACCGTTCCACAAGTTTTTTTATGCTCCAAGGACCCGTATCCAAAAGCGTTTTTAACCAAAAGCAATTTGGCACATTTTTGAGGCATCACAACCACAGATCCAAATGAAACCTCTAATTTCTTGGCTTTGAAAGTAACAAGCAGCAACAAGTTTCAGTTGTGCTTTGTTTGTATTACTTTTAAAGGGGCAATTAGCGAAATCGTTCACCGCTAGGTTCGCTGTTGTGCACTGCCCCCCCCCCACTCGCCTCGTCTGTGTTGGCGAGTACCGCAGCACCTCCATGGACTATCACATCCAGACGGTCCCGGTGTTTCTTCCGCAGGCTCCGCTTCACTCAGCTGCCCGATATAGAGTAACTGGAGTAACTTACAGCTATGGAGCGCTTCTACCAGCTCTTCTAGTCACTGAGCCTCGCCTCCATCTCAGCAAATATATTACATTTATTACAGGTACCATCATCATTGAAGTAGGCAGGGGAATAGCTAAACACAACCGCCAGACAGCCCGCCGGGCTACATTTTACAATGCTAATTGCAAATTAGCTGGGCTGCCGGGCTATACAATGCTAATTGCAAATTAGCTGGGCTGCCGGGCTACACACATGAACGTACATGAACGCGCAGCCGGACCGGCTTGTAAACAATGGGCTGGAGATCAACACAGAGAGAGGGTGTGTGAGGTCATGCTATACTCCAGATGAAATTACACCTCTAGTTCTTCACATAGCAATTTTTTAATTCCTTCAATCTACAAATGATGAATTTCGCTTATTGCCCCTTTAAAGAATGTGTAATTTTGTAACATCTTCAAAAACTTCACTTCCTAAATATCATGAAAAAGTTGTCCACTACTATGATTTAGGTTTTTTATATACACATTTAAAATGGAAACATTTTCATGTTGCAATTTGTTTGCATCTCCGACCCAGTACGCAGCAGACATCATGAACTGCATTGGCAGAAAGAGTCCTGTCTTACTATTTCAGTAAGCCTCTGTTCCATTAGCTTCAGCCAGACTGGATCTTTTTTGAAAACACAAAAACTTCCTGTCCTTATTCCAAGTTGATGTATTTTGTTACCATCGACTCTGACCATTTTAATGAGCTGTCTCAAACAACGTCTGCAATTTTAGTACAGTAGTAGATATTTATGTATCTCTCTGGACAGAAAATTCCAGGAGCGTGAGTCAGGATTTCAAAGAGACCAAGGTAAAAGTCATTTTATGGAAAAATATAAAAAGCACAGAAAGCTACTGAGACAGAAACTAACCTGGAAGTGTGTCAGGACTTTGGCTCTTCACAACATTAATAGTTGGAGATTGAAACTCAATTGGAAAGTTGCGACATTCATTCAAGGATAGACTTTGAGCCTGTTTTCACCTGCTATTAACATACCTACGTCTTGGGTGATCTGATCACAAGTGGACAGCTCTAACTCTGCTCACATTAGAGTTTGTCTCCATAAGTGAATCGACCACTTGTGATGGGATCTCACTTCACTGCTCTATATGCAATTAAACATGTACATAATTTCATTTAATAGGAGACTAATGTTGCGCAAGTGTGAGCTCCGCACCAAGGGACATTTGACTTAAGTCCACCCACCCACACACACACACAGTGACAGCGCTAACTGTTAGCATTACATGGCTAACGTTACCCAACAGTTATAAACGGGTTTAAGGACAGAGTGGAGCCGTTTGCGTGGACTGGCAGGTGCAGAGGTGCCACTTCGCCTCCAAGAAAACACACCGAACCTCCAACTGTCCAGTGCGCCCGTCCATGGGCAGCCCCCCCACCCTGACATCTCTCTATTAAATACATGTGTAGGTCCTGTTCGTGCATGTGTGTGCATTTTGGGCCTGTGTGTGTGTGTGTATGACAACAGAGTGGAAAAAACTGAATTTCCCCTCGGGATTAACAAAGTATATCTTCTTGTTAAACAGTTGTTGCTGTTTTCGCTTGTGCTAGCCAGGCAGACACTGAACTGACCATTTGCCAGGAGGACAGCTCAGGAGACAGTCCTTCAGTGCTATGTCTACCCCGTGTAACAGCAGCAACGGAAAGTTTGTCTGGCCACTAGGGAGTCGGATAAGCAAGGACATCAGCTGAATAGGTGGTCCTTCAGTATGACCCCAGACACATTAGTGTACACACTGCTATACATGCAGCTAAGACAATTTTCACTGAGGATTTCGTTATAAATATTGGTGTGATATGATCAAAGCCTCCAGAGCAGCTACTATATGGAGCTTGCAGTAGGTTTGCTTTGTTAATGACATTAATGATGATTCATCAATGTATAAATTTTATCAATGCTTTTACTTCTACATGTGAAAATGTTCATTGTGAGACATTTCGATACTTACTTATTTCTTTTTATGGTCAATGAGTACTGGAGACTATCCCAGCGTGACAACAGAAAGTTAAAACCAAAATACTGCATTGCAAAATATTACTTTTGGTATAATTTTCTTGTTTAGAGAGGAAATGGGAAGCTCATTCCCTAAACTGAAACTCAGGTACATGAGCCTTAAACATCACCTGCTGTTAAGTGCACTGCTTAAATGAAAATTATTTTCCTGGCGGGGTGGAGACAATGATATGGTCTGGGTGTTGTGTGGCTTTGGAGACTTTTCGCAACCAAATAATTTATTTAAAGGATTTGGTGAAATGGCGAGGGTTTGTTTTTTTAAAAAAGTCTCATGATCTGGCCACTCGTATTGCACGTCCGGTGTTATAATGTTACTGCAGAGAGTAAAAGGTTATGAGCAAATATTGTGATGACAAATCAACAAAAATACAAGTACTACAACTACTGCATAAAAGTAGAAATATATCTTCTGATAACAAGTTGCAGGGTGGAGTCAGAATGACTCGGCTGAGGTCGGGACAGAGACGCAGAGAGACAAAGGGGACATACGTGGTAGTTATTGTATTAGCCTCAGATAGTAATGAAGGTGCTTTGCTTTGGTCTTCTCTTACCTGCAGTTTGGTGCCAGAGAGCACTGATAATGAGAGGGAGGAAAGGGTGTGTGTCAGTGTGAGTGGGCGCTCTAATGACTGTGAGGTGTGTGTACATGTATGTTTGCGTCTGCATGCAAAGCAGTCAGGTGCAGACTGGTGGGGCTGATACATGTGATGGGGTTCACATGTGCACACATATACGCCTGTGTAGACATGATGTGTGTGTGTGTGTGTGTGTGTGTGTGTGTGTGTATGTGTGTGTGAGGGATGGGAATGTCAGTGTCTAGCGCTAGGAGCCAGTCATCAGTCTGCCACTCCCACAGACAGTCTGGAGCTGCTCAGCACTCGAGCACTTTTCTTGGCAGGCTGTAAAAAAAGGGGGGAACGAGTTTTACTGCCCCACATTTTCTCTGCAGGGCATTGCAGGGATGTTGATCAAATACTAATTGTTTTGTTTTGCAATAAAATCTAACCACCAGCTCCCCACCTACCCGAACGCTTCAGAGTTTGGTGCTACCAAGGAGCAATCTGCGTCACAGCAATTTCCCTTACTGGTGATAAATTAACTCCTTAGTAACATTGTTGATTCATCTGTACTCTAATTTGCTATCTTAAGGGTGGTGGGGGCGCTTTGCCAAAAGTTGTGCCCCAATTTTTAAACCCACACACAGTGTGTGTGAGAACTGCTGCCTTCTGTTGCCAACATAACTAGTGTTTCCTTTTGATGACAGCGGTATTGTAAAATCCATGCTGGTCACTCATTTAGTTCAGACATTAGTCAATAGTGTATATATCAGCCTGGTCTTACTCCCAGGTCATTATATACAGATTTATCTTGCCCCTGGGCGTCTGATGCCAACGCACAAGGCTCCATTTAGCGTCTGACGAAAACTATGACAAAAAGCTTTCGTCAACAATCTTCTTTCCATGACGAAAACAAGATGATGAGCAAAAAATAGATCTTGATGATAAAACCGAGGACAAAATCTATGTTTCATTTTTGTTGACGACATGTGACGAAACTTTTAGTGGTGGACTATCGGACATTGAAAGCTGAGAGCGGCTGTGCTTGTAATTATCTTTAAATATCGCATGAGTGACAGGCAGGTAAACTCCAGTAAATAGTCTCGGCCAGCAAAGTAACTATGCACATGCCGCTAAACACACACAGTTATCATGACTGTGTTTGTATGAATTTGTCCACTTCACCTTGAGATTACTCTGCACACAGTGTTCGCTAAGTGTGTTATGCATTCCTCAGCCTTTTAGGCAAGGCTTCACACACTACAGTAGCTCTGGGGTCAGAACAGGGTTAATGGTAAGGTCACAGCTCTTTGAAGAATGTCCCAAATTTCCAAAATAATAATGACACTTCGGTTATAGCACTGTCACAAAGTGCTTCACAATACGACAAGCCGATGCAACATAAAGATCCAACAGATGAATTTATATCACAACAACCAATAAAAAAAGTCAATAAAAACATAGATTTTTAAAAGGTGAGTCTTAACAGGTCGTTCATCTTCACTTTGCTTCATTTAAAAAAGAGACTATATGTCAAATCTTCACTGTCAAAGAGGCCCGAAGATTCCTAAAAGATCAGATGCTTTCATAATGTCCTCACATTAAAAAAAAAACTCTTACCAAATTGTTCCCACTTCCCAAAAATATGTTCGCTTTTCAACATGTCCTCATTTTCCAAAATGTCTCCACTTCCCCAAAATATGCTTACCTTCAAACCACTCCAGCATGACCCCACTTTATAAAAATATGCTTGGCTTCAAACATGTCCTAATTTCCAAAACATCTCCAATTCCCAAAAGTATGCTCCCTTTCCAATATTTTACTAGTTTCCCAAAATGTCTTGCTTTCCAACATGTCCTAGTTTTACAAAATGTCCCCACTTCCCAATAAAATACTTGCTCACAACTTGTCCAGATTTTCTAAAATGTCCCCACTTCCCGAAAAAATGCCCGCCTTCAAATGTCCTAATTTTACAAAATGTCCCCACTTTCCAAAACTGTGCTCAGTAACCAAAAGTGCCAATTTTTTTTACAAAATGTCCCCAAGTCCTAAAAATACACTCACCTTCCAACATGTCCTCATACTCCAAAATGTCCCCGCTTTCCAAAAAAAGTGTGCCTTCCAACATGTCCTTATTTCACAAAATGTCCCCACTTTCAAAAGATATGCTCGCCTTTTAACATATACTCACTTACCAAAATGTCCAAATTTTCCAAAGTGTCCACTCCCAAATTATTTGCTCACTTTCTAAAAAGTCCCCACTTCCCCCCAAAATAAATTGCACCTTCCAACATGTCCAAATTTTCCAAAATGTACCAGCTTCCCAACAATGTGCTCACTTTCCAACATGTCCTAATTTTCAAAATGTCTCCAGTTCCCCAAAATATGCTCGCCTTCCAACATGTCCTTATAATCCAAAATGTCCCCACTTCCCAAAAAAATACTTGCTTATAACTTGTCCAGATATTCTAAAACGTCCCCCCTTGCTCTCGTTGCAATATTTTACAAATTTTACAAAATGTCCCCAAGTCCTAAAAATACACTCGCCTTCCAATATGTCCTAATCCTCCAAAAAGTTCCCAGTTTCCAAAAAAAGTGCGCATTCCAACATGTCCTTATTTCATAAAATGTCCCCACCTCCCAAAAATATGCTCGCCTTTTATAATACTCACTTACCAAAATGTCAAAATTTTCCAAAATGTCCCCACTTCCAAATTATGTGCTCTCTTTCTACAAAGTCCACGCTTCCCAAAAATAATTTGCACCTTCGAACATGTCCAAATTTGCCAAAATGTCCCCACTTCTAAAAAATGCCCATTTACATGTCCAAATTTTCCAATATGTACCAGCTTCCCAATAACGTGCTCACTTACTAAAATGCCTTAATTTTCCAAGATATCCTTGCTTCCCTATAATTTTCTCACTCACCAAATGTCCCAATTTTCCAAAATGTCCCCACCTCCTAACAATGTGCCCACTTTCCAACATGTCCTACCTTTCCACAAAGTCAGCACTTTTACAACCAGCCCCTTCATTTAAAAAAACCCCATCCCTTTTAAAGGTCTATGATTCAAATAGGTCCCCACAAAGATAGGAGTCCACACACACACACACACACACACACACACACACACACACACACACACACTCACTGAGTCATTTAGGGCATTTCCAAGCAGAGCTACTGTATAATAATCTGGATGACATAAGAACAACCTCTACACTAACACCTCCACACTTTTGCTGACACACACACACACACACACACACACACACACTGATATGCAACATGCAGAAACATGTTAACACACCGACTCAGAGTTGCTGAAACATACTGTTCATATGGATAACAGAGCACTCAGCCTTTCTGACATGATGCAGCACACACACACACACGCACACACTTGAAGCCTCCACTCCCTCTGGCTCTGTGCCCGCTCCCCATCTTTTGTGAATCTAAAACTGACAGAGTTTGAACAAATGATGCAGTAAGTGGTTTTCAAACATGACGCTTAGCAAATCTTCAGAAACTGAGAGGTGATGATTACCGACCAAACCACCGGAAAAAGCAGACGCACTGCTCTCCCCTTTTTGCCGAAGGAAGTGCCCATTCATTTTCTGAGCCAAACTAAAGACAACATGTGAGAACAAGAGTGGAAGAGGCCATTACAGAGCCGCCACAGCAGAGCAAGGTCTGTGAATCCCGACTGCACAAAGGTGGGAACTCTTCCCTCTGAACCACAAGACATACTGACAGAATCCTCATCCTCTGGGAACTTGTGCTCTGCAATGAATGACAAGGAGACGAAACAATGGTGGTGCTGGAAGTGTGACGTTTACCATTTCAGCTGTAATATATCACCATCAAATTTACTGTGAAAGTATAATTAAGCCAACAAAACCCTTTCTGGCTTCTTTACCACAGTCTGAACTCTTATGGGATCTTATGGGTTTAATGGGAAAAAGAAGAAACAGAAAGAGGGCGCTGTTTCATCAGTTTGAACATACCTATAATAAGATCTCTGTTATTGGCAGTGTGTTAAGGCAAATGGCTCATAGTCAAATCAATCCAGACATCTCCTGTTCTTCTTCTCTTCATTAAACCAAAGAGAAAAGAAATGATGAGGAAGCACATATTCTGTTTGAACATGGTTGAGTGGAATGTCTTAATTTTGAGGAACAGTATCGGTGATACCACAGGTATGAGATTAGGCTACTGGCTATATCAAGCATGGCTTTATTTGTTTAATGTAATTGCACCAGGGTTGCACAAGTAATTTGATTTACTGACATTTCAGAGTCTGCATATCACACCTTGAAAAGTGTCTCTGCAAAGCAGGGTCATCTCGGCACTAAAATCAAAAAGAAAACTATCATGATTTTCCTTATTTTCTGATATATACATAATGTGTATAATGTCAGATGTTCACATTAATGTGGTCAAAGTTACAAACACTGAGGTAAATGTATGTAAAAGTAAAACCTCAGACTCAGATCTTTCTCAGTACTCGGTTTCCAGTGTTTTCTCTACTTTGGCTACAAGCTGATCGTGACAGATTTCTTCACATGGTCACCTGCTGCAGGCACGCTACTGCTCCTATTAACATTTCATACACTGCTACATGTAGCTACATGCTAGCGTCAGAGAAACATGTAATCTTGGTTACGGTTGCAGATGTTTATTTCTCCCCAATTCTGAATCACATTCCTGCTGGAGCATGTCCGGTTGTGTTTGTTATTGTTGACATTTCACATTAGGGAGGACTGCTATTCTCCGTTATAGTAATTTCCTGGCTGCAATGACAGTGCAGAGATACGCAAGACCCAGAAACACTGACCAATCAGAGCAGACTGGGCTTTTTCAAGCGGGGGTCTTTAGGAGAAAGGCACCAAAAATGGAGCATTTCAGAATGAGCATGAATACAAGCAGTGGTGTTAATGATCTGGCTGCTCCTCCATTAGAAGAGTTCATAAAACTACGCTCAGATAATGGGAGAACATCTAGGACGACCAACAGAGGCGACTGTGCAGTTCAGCACAGATCTGCTGAGTTTGGTAGATTAGTCTTCTCTGTTCGAGCTACAAACTACTGGAACGCAGAACCAAGTGAGATAAGACATTGTTGATTTTAAAATTAAGACGAAATCATGGCTAAAATCAACCCAATCATGTACCCATCACACATGAACTCAAACACTTGATCTAACATTATGAAATATTGTTATATCTTAATGTTGTAGTTTTATTGTTGTTGCCAAAGCCGTTGTGTTTTATTTTGTAATTGTATTTTTTAATAAAATAGTGTCTTTGAGCAGATAAATTAGTCTCTGTTTCCTGCCCAGGGACTACAGATGCAAATTAGCTTATAGCTAACTCTGGTGCAGCTAAGTAGCTGTGAACTGTCCCTGTTAAATACATAAAATAAAAAAACAGGCACTGGGGTCCGTGAGGTGGAGGGGCCTGATTGAGACCTTGAAATACGCCCTTGTTCATAAAAGAATTCACATTAAATTAAATATGGTGTGATTTTCTATATAAGCCCTCAAAAAGGAAAACTGATGTCCGTCATGGTTTTCTGTTTCTGTAAAACAGTAACAATCTAAAACAAATTATATGCTTATTCTACATTAAACATAAAAAACTATTTCGTTAAACTAGTAATTTGCTATTTTCTTCTGTAGTTTTGTCATATACAGATATGTAATGATGATTGTTGGATAATCTGTATGATGATGTCCAATATCAAGCCTCTGTTTAATCATGTAACGAGACTAAACGATTTACAGTAGCTAGGTTAGGTGCAAAATCTCTCAAGACTGACAAACTAGGCACATCTGCGAGTGGATATAACTTACAAGTGGCAGTAAGACGCACTATACATATATATATATATATATATATATATATATATGTACACCTAAAACTCTGTGTGTGTGCTTCATAACTAGTAACTGGGACGCACTAGTGTCCCTCATAATAGCGTGCACTGGGGCTACCCACTACCTTCCGCCACTGAATTCAAGTGTTCCAGCACAGACAGCATGAGGAGAATAAAGCGTTTTTTGAACACGAAAGCAGATAAACATCCTACTAGATACCCAAAATACAAGTATGAACCTGAAAATTAGCTGAACAGGTCCCCTTTAATTTTCTTTTTACCTTAGGTGTAAAGGTTTGCCAAATGAAAGAGATAATTAGATGCTTTTCTTAAACTGACATCTTAAAATGAGCAGAGATCACACCTCTGGTTTACAAAATAGTTTATTACTAATAGCTGAGAAAACTTCCACCAGTGTGGAAACAAACAGAGTTTTTCTCTATGTGCACCAATCACAGCCCAAACTCCAGCTTTCCAATCTAATGGTTTGGCTTTTTAAAGTCTATTCTTGTGCCAGATTACAAACTACAAAGA
Organism: Epinephelus moara; assembly: GCF_006386435.1. Taxonomy (NCBI): domain Eukaryota; kingdom Metazoa; phylum Chordata; class Actinopteri; order Perciformes; family Serranidae; genus Epinephelus; species Epinephelus moara. The sequence continues at coordinate 6,309,097 of NC_065519.1, read as the reverse complement.
TACTTTGAAGATGGTCAAAACATGTGCCTAGGGGATACGTAATACACCACTTATACTTTGCCACTTCACGCTTGCTGGACGAATTGGATAGTTTTCTGATGTCAAAAACCAGTGGACAGTGTTTTCATTCCATTTCCAGATCCTAAAACAAAGCCAGTTAAATGACATGAGTGAATCAGACAAAGACTATAAAAATAATGGACAAAGCCACCGTGACATCACCCACTCGTTTTGTAAACTCCCATCTTGAGGCCTTGAGTTTGGCATCTTGGCCATTGCCATCTTGGTTTTTTGGAGCCAGAAGTCACCATATTTGGACATAGAGACCAAACCATTTTTAGTTCCAGGCTGTAAACTTGTTAATTTCTGCTGTAGCTGGACATTTTAACATGACGGCTTATGAGAATTGACTTGTTTTTGGAGTCAGCTTCAAGTGGCCATTAGAGGAACTGCAGTTTTTGGTACTTGGCGTTGGCCCCATTTTTCAGCCCTGTCAATTTATTCTCCCTTAACTTACGAAAATAGACATGCCTGTTTCAAAGATTGTGAACATCACTGCCCACATACGTCCATGTGTCCTTAATGCTGGTGTCAATACAGCCAGCTAATGGCATTAAAGGGTGGAGTCAAAAGTTTCATACAACAACAAATGAGGGGACGGTAGAGGAAGTCGTAATGCTGTACTTGAAACAAAAGCAGCGTTATGGATGGTGGTGGTCTGTGCAGCTATTGAACACATCCTAACATGTGTCTCATGTAATAGACCCTTTCACTGTAGTACACAGTGTGAAATTTTCTGGTGGGCGGGGCTTAGCTGGAGGCAAAACAATTCTCCATAGAAATTAGCTTGAGCTAGCTTGCAAGTTCTGTTGGTTTGAGGAAGATGATGTGAGTGGTGCATTCAGAAAGTCAGAGTGTCGGAGCACACGCTGGCACAAACTGGACGGTTCGTAAATTCGGAGTGCTGTCTGAATGTACCGTTCGGTAATCCAGAGCACCGCACTCTTAGAGTGTCAGAGCGCACCGTCTGCACTCTGGGAAGACGGAGCAGCAGAGCACCAAGAAGCATGAATGTGTGATTAACTTAACCGTTCGTTTGTTCATATAGAAATATAACGCTGTTTCTTCCACCAACAGGGCTCTCACTTTAGTGTAGAGCGTCAGACTGAATTTACCAACGCACCATGTCAGGTCACTCACTCTCCGGGACCGCCAGTGTTACTTAAATATATAAAAACTGACCAACGGGACCAGACTGGCCGACCCGTATGCTCTCACTCAGTGGATGGATGGATGAATCTTACAAAGGAGGACGACACTTTAACGGTTTCCTCCAGTTTGTTTTGCTATCAAAGCTAATGTTAGCTAATGTGCTATAAAGTTAGCGTTCCAGAGAAATCCAATATTCTACTTAATCCCTCCTCAGTTTCTGATGAGGTGGACATGATAACCCTTAATACACACACACATTTTTGATGATGGCCTCCGTCCAGTCCTTTGGTCTTATCACATTTAACCATAGTTTGTTTTTGTTGTCGGGCAGTGGCGGCTGGTTTTGAGCCATGACTCCTTCTATTCTGGCTCCCAATAACACAACAAGATGAAATTTCAAGACTCCTGTGTAGCCTACAGCCCTGTGGGGGCAAGTTGTGTTTTGCCTTCAGCTACGAAAACGCAGCATTGTGATATTGACCCTAAAAGGGTCTATACTGTGTGGATGTACTGACAGTTTTAGCAAATACAACAGAAAATCATTTTTATAAAAGTTACCAACTGTAGCTTTAACAGAACAGATGTAATATTACTGAACAAGAGGTTTTCCAATGTGTAGCAAAAGAAACTTTGGGGAACATCTCTTAGGATTGGTCAATAGGAGACCTTACTCTTTTTGACTCTTTGCCTTTGTTGCCTTTGTGCAGATCTCAGAATGACTCTGTGCCTTATGAAGCCCTTTTCTCAGTTATCTCTACCATCAGATAATCTTGTGACTTTTCACAGAAGAAAACATCTCTAAAGAGGGAAAATGTCACTGGGTTCACTCGAATGTCCTCGAATGTTATAGACATTTTTGAATTCTTTGACACCATTCATCATTCAGAAAGATAACATCTTCAGAATGAATTACAGGATTATGTGACCTCAAATGCCTTTTATACAGCTAAAACTTATGTCAAGGCAAATGAAAGGTCAAAGCATTTAAAGCACTGTTCTTTTCTTCTCCTCTGTGGCGTCTCAATTCTTGCAGGATCTTTACAGGAAGTTGCCAGGGAAACCTTCAGATAGGGGCGTGCCACCAGTAGCCTCTCCTTCCCTTCAAACACAGAGAGAAAAAGCCAAATCGCCCACTCATGCAGGTTCTCTTGTTGAGTCACTCGGGAAAAGCGCATGGGCCCCCGCGGCTATGTGTAAAAGATGTTTATATCTGTGCCAAAGTATTTCACCCATCGCTATATAACTCTCGGCCTCAACGCGCTGTCTGCCCAGACAAGCACAGGTAGGCACGGCGAGGGCGGCATGTTTAGGCAGGGAAGAGGGTTTAGCTCACTGACAGTAATGTTCAAAAGAGGAACAAAGAAGCACACCTCAGAGTATTAATCACTCCTAAGTCTCTGTCACACTACGTCGTCCTTCTCTTTCATTGAGGATCAGCGACCAAGAGAGAAAAGTGGTTTTGGTTGGAGTCAGTGCTGGAGTCCATTGGCTGCAGCGGTTTGTGTTGGCAGGTTTTCATGAGGGTAATCACCAGATTTATACAGACTCCATAGAAATATCAAAATATGCTGCGTCTCCCACGCGTGCTTCAGTTGTTGACATTCTGGTCTACGGATGCTGACAGAAAATATGTGACTGGTAGATTTCCAAACTTCTTTATGGCCTACTGACAAGTGCTCCTTCTCTGAGACTTCCTCTGAAACTCACATTTACTGTACATTTTCTTTCTTTGGAGCTTTAGTGAAGGATGTGACTTTGTTGGATTTCTGTGTTTAGTTTGAACATCATCATCATGCACCCAGAATTTTAAGAATGTTTAAACCTGACACTGACTTGTATTTTTGTGATCCAAACACAAGTGGACTGCTAAGACACATCGCTGTTCACACCCATGTCAATCATGCATCTCCAGTTGTGTTCAGATTTCATTACTGCCTATGTCACATATGCTCAACTTGGTCTTGCTCCGAAGTCGTCGAAATCCAGACACTGAAAAAAGCAGTCCTTGAACGTCGGCATGATACTTAACGGCGCTCTGCAGCGTTCATTGGGGAACACAGCAGGACAAGAATGAAATGTAAGGCAGTGAAAGTCCAAGGAAGGCAGGTAGGAGGGGTGGATGGGTATTATTACCTGAAATCCTGTTGGTAATGCGTTATATTACTTCATTTCTGCTAAAAAGTAATATATTACTTTAATATGTTGGTTTTGTAACGCGTTACCCCTAACACTTACAACAACGTAGTGGACTCTGTAGCAGAGGACCCACTCCCACCTGTAGATATAAATGTCTCAATCTAAGATAACAATGAATGGTAAGGAACGATTTGTATTTTCGGGTGATTATACACTAATGAAATCATAGTTCTAAATATTTTATACCATTTCTGCCAATATATCCCCTAAATCCTACACAATGGACTGTTAAAGAGTAAGATCCTTTTTGTTAACCAGAAACAGCCCAAAAATCGCTATTGCCAAACCCACCAGACTCCATTTACATAAACAGTAATTTTATCATCATCAACAAAAACAAAATGAAACTCACAAAACCCATCTTGGTTCGTCTTTCCACTGTTCCAACAATCACCAACCCTGGTTTGGTTAAAATAAACCCTTAAATGTCAAAACATCCTGGCTCTACACACGCTAAAATTACTGTTTATTTAAATGGAGTCTGATGGGTGTGACAATGGTGATTTCAGAGCTGGTCCTAGTTAAACAAAAAGGACTTTACTCTTTAACAAAGAGGTCCATCTCAGTAGGGATCCTTCACATAAGTTGTCTGACACGTAACAATAATTGCCTGTCAATTGCAAAAACAAGCACTGTTAGTGGACGTATATTGAGGGTGCATACTGCCCCAAGTGGTTTCATTGCAGCCTGACTCGCAGCTAACATGGCAAAACAGGGTCCAGGCTGAAAAACAACAAAGTTACCCTTAAAGTCCATTAGAAAGATAGAGCAGAAAGAGCACTGCATTAGTTAAGGTAGAGCACTTGCATCCGCTGATATCATATCTATCAGATCAGGTCACCAAAAATGTGACAAGACTTAAAGACTGCCACACACCAGCGTCTCCTGCTGACAAACATGGCAAAGAAAAGTTCCTGTCTCTTACAGAAGGATGTTTTTCTCCCGATGTTCCAGAGGATCAGCGATGAATTACACCAATCTCTAAGGTTTGTGTTGGCAATCCACAAGCGTGTGAAAGGATCATCATTAGATCAAGAAAGAGAAGTCATAGTAGAATACAAAAATACGTCTCCCACGCAGCGGATCAGCTGTGCGTATTTAAGCTGTTGATGTTCCGGTCTGAAGCCGTTTGTGAAGAAACGATAATTGGTGGATGTAAAGAACCATCTGGAGACACCGAGCTCTTGTTTTCTTCTCTTTGCAACCACAAAGGTGATTATACGCTTTTGGTGAATTCCTTGAGAAAGTTTGTCGTGGTTTCACCAGATTCACCACAGCAAACATGAAATTACTGTTGTCTGGGTACTGAACGTGGAAAAACAGCTGGTTCCCACACAGTGAGTCGGCAACTGAGCCTGAAGTTTGATTAATCATGATACGGGTTTGTGAAGACAAGACTGGTGAGTAATTAGTAAATAAAAAATGAGGACTTGTAAGAACAATGACTGGATTACAGACCTAATTACCTATAGCTTTGCAGTATAAATAATATTAAGTAGCTTGTAACACAGTGGTTCTCAAGCTTCTTGGTTTGCAATCTGGAAATCCATTGGAAAAAAAAACAACTTTTTTTTTTCTTCCTTTACCTCTGGAGGCATGGCCCAGAGTTTTTTGACTAACAGAAGTGCAGGGGCCTCGGTGATCGCTCACGCCCTTCACTTCCGACGGTGCCCCCAGGGAATCGCCGTGTTTAGCTATATATCACATTTTTCACGTCACTATATCACCGTGTAGACTAATCTGATGTTTGTTAAGTCTATAAACACAATCATTGAACAAACGTTACTATTTCTGTGTGCACGTTTTGTAATTAATAACATGGTTATCGTAGATTAGCTGGGCTAACTGTTAGCTGTTAACGTTAGCCGTTAGCGGTGTCTGTAATAACCACAGACTGTATAAAAATAAGGTAATAACTCAATAAACAGTCCGTGAATAAAATATTTTT
>NC_065519.1:6284356-6303703 GCF_006386435.1 Epinephelus moara | reverse complement strand
GCCACGCCCCCTCCATTGTGATTGGCTACAGCGCAGCATCGTTCAAACTCAAAGCCCCGCCCTCCCCCTTCTCTAGCCGTCTTTCACACAGGGCTGCCGACAGATTCTACAATGTAAATTGCAGAATCCGTCTTGAGAGATTACTTGGTTTGTGACTCCTTAAAGGAGGACCTGCATAATGACCATTTGTATATCAATTACTCACCATGTACTACCTTAAACAACCAAACCAACAAACACTTTCACCCAAGAGAGCAGTGTTCACATCCCATAAGATTCTAAAGCCAAACCCTGCTCTTTTTCTTAAACCCAACCACATGCTTTTGTTGCCTAAACCCAACCATGTGTGTATGAACAGTGGTTACAAATCCAGCCACAACTCAGCCCTGAGCAGAGTGACCGTCCTCTACTGACCAATCAGACTGCAGTGTTCACAACTCCACCTTTAAGTACCAGATCTGTGTGCTAGGTACCCCAACAGAGGGGGACCAAAAATGGAGGTGGTACGGAACGGTCCCATTGGTACCATCCACAATTTTTCACAGTGGAAACGGAGAAAAAGCTTTACAGCAGCAGCACCACTGATTACAGTCCTACATGTGGAACAAAAAAACGTTTGGCTGTATCTGATTCATTTGTTTACGTCTCAGTTTACAACTTTTCAAAGATGACTGGCAGATCCACAGAGTCAGTGGAAATCATGTTTCCAGGTTACAGAGCAAACAGAACCGACTAATCCGCTCTCTGGGAAGTGTGATGTGAGATGGGATTAGTGTTGATGCAGAGTTTTGGCCAGTAGTCTTGGTTTACTGTTTGGTGTTCAAAGGTCACAACACCACGGTAACATCACACTGTAGGTTACGGTAAAGCTGATTTACACTCATGCTCACTTTTTAGGCTTCAATTACAATTTTAAAAAAATAATATGATTAGATCATTCAACTGCAACCAAAGTCAGATCATCCTTTCTATTATAGATGTTAATCATCTGTCCTTTCAGTTTGATGTCATGAGTGGCATGCTTTTTAGCAGCCAGCTTTTAAATCCTCAACATTGGGTCGTCCTTGAATGCACCATGCAACAATAGTTAAATATAGAAAATGTGACACTTCTTGCGAACGAGTTTCACATCTTAGCTCATTGTTCTTGTATAGATATCATCAGGTCATATTGTACTTTCTTCGCATGTGTGTCTGATATAGAATGTTCACCTTTCAGGAGACGTGTGTGATGATGTGATGAGTTGAGTCTAGTCGGTGTGAGTGAGTCAGGTCAGTCAGACGTTCAGTACGGTAAATTCATGAACATCACCACAGTCAAACTGTCATGATTGCTTTGTTCTGAGACATGCAGACACACACGAAAAGAACAGCTGCTGCAGACCTCAAGCCCAGCCACTGTCTTCACAGCATGAATAATCAGGCATGGTATGTCCTCAGCACACACACACACACACACACACACACACACACAGTTACTGTCTCTTCTTCATTGACTGGTATTCTTGTGAGTGTTGTGCTCTCAGTTTTACATTTTTTAAATTCTCACACACACAAATCGTCAAGAAAGTTTAACCGCAGACACTGATGGGATGTACGTACAGTCACGCCAAGTCTTCTACTTAAGTACAATTTTAAAATAGTATTATATCATATATTAGCACTGTCCTAGTGTTAGTTTTACTTCTATCCATCCATCCATTTTTACACCAGTTCATCCTGGTCAGGCTCATCAGGAGCAGAAGCCTACTTTCCATTCCAGACAGAGGTTGACTAAGGCAGCTCCTCATATTCAGTCAGCAGTCATCCAGTCCGCTTGTTCAGTACATGTGCAAACAAATCTCAGTCAATGAATTTTCAAACTGAGCTGACAACCCTCTCTCATTTCCAGGCCTTCAAATACCACCCATAGACTGTATAAAATAATGGACAAGTTTGGCATTTTTGCTATCACCAGTAGGGGTGGGCGATATGGCCCTAAAATAATACCATAATATTTCAGGGTATTTCTGTGATAACACTATTCTTGATAATATGACAAATTAATTTAAAAGAAAAATCACTTAAGAACATAGAATTGCAACAAAATAAGTGATATAGTGTTACAGTTTGCTTCAGATATTCAGTAAAAACTAAAATGATCTCCAATTTCTTTAGTTTGTGAACAACAACAGTAACTCAGAGTGAGATTCAGATTCTGTTACAATATTAATAGTTCAACTAAATAAAATCTACCACAAATTACACATTTAAACAGCTCCCAAATACAAAAAAATGTCCCCTGGGATCTATATATATAAATCTACAGGTGATTTCCTTCTTTTAGAAAAATCCTAAATGATTGAGTTGTTTTTTTTCCCACCTGGACCTTTATGCTCTGCCATTTCTCCTCTAATCATCACGCTGTAACCTGTGACAGGCTGTTATGATACCACAACTGTCACACAGTCACATATATGGAGCGTCATGTAGGTTTACATTACCAAAGGTTTATGACAAAATCACTTGACGACACCGACGCCTGTGTGCGCACGGTGAGAGAGGAGAGGGAGAGACGCTGTGCTGCTGCCAGAGGAGCCGCTGAATGAGTTCCCTCTGAGCGGTAACTCACTAAAAGAGTCTGAGAAGTCCGTATGATGTCAATAGTATTAAGTAATCAAGTATCAAGTATCATTATCTGAATTTTTCATATCATATTAAAAAGTTAAACCGGTATTATTGGAACGAGGTGACATGGGAAACCCCTAGTCACCATCTTGGTTTTTTGAAGCCAGAAGTGACCATATTTGGACAAGAAGGTGGAGCTGTGGAGGAGCGAGAGGTGGATATGACCAGAGATATTGGATAAAGGAGATACCCCACCGTAGGCTTATCCAATATTAAGGAAACGGTTACTCTTCCTGTCTCCTAAGTGGGCGTGGTTAGCTCTCCCTCCAATCAGAGCCTGTTCTCCCTCAACCCCCCCTCCCCACCACCGTGTTGAACAGAGGCTCTGTGGATGTCTGTGTATGCGGATCGAGAAGCAGGTGGAATGAAAATACATTCTTCCTATTATTGCAGCCTATTGCTGCACAAAGCTTGGGCATTTTTTATTTATTACTAGCGGTAAATAACTGTTTGTAAGCTAACTGTGATTTTTCCGCCTGTTTATCAAGATCACGAGATCTCGCGAGAACTTGTTTTCTGAGACGGACAGGGCTCAAACAAAGTTAATTTTCTCTTGATCTGTGCGGATGAAAAATGCAGCTTTAGTGTCAGAATGTTGGTAAGATGTGTGGCTTGTGGAAAACGAACCCAATATTTACTTTAGTGACTATAAGGCGAAAGAATTGACCATAAATTGTGATCACGTTCATTTTCCTCATTGACGACAATACATTCAGAGCTGCCGCAAGTCTCCTACGGGGGCGTGGCGCTGACGTCACTGAATCAGGAAGTGAGCTGAGTGGGGTATCTCGCTTTATCCAATATCTCTGATATGACTCATAGACATAGACCTCACTCACAGTGGCCTGCTATTAATTATGTGTTATTAAGCCTTAATAAATGTTAATGGGTGAGTTACATAAAAATTTGCACCCCTTACTGTTGTTATGAAGGTTGAAATTAGCTATAGAGACCAAAACCGTTTTTTTGTTTGTTTGTTTTGTGCCAGGCTGTAAACATGTTTATTTCTGCTGTAAAGTTGTGACGCTTTGTCACACCTCTGTGTCTCATAGTGATGCACAGGGCACCCTTTAACATGTCTGTGTGATGCACAGCTACAACATGTTGTAACACATGTTTAACGTGAAACGGTTGCTGTTAGGTTAAAGCAACAAAACTACTTGGGTTGGTGAAAAAAAAGGATCATGTCTGCATCATCATTTACAGAAATGTGAAATGAAAACATTCTGACGACTGGGCTGAGAATAAATGTAGTTTTCACAAATTGCTACAAAACTTATTGAGACAGAACAATACTACTACTGCTGAGTTTTGACGTTGCACTGGACTTGGATCTGATGCTTTGTTGTATTTTACAGCACCTTTTAGACCTGACGAAGGACTCTAACTCTCTAAATCAGCTGTTGAGGATCAGCACTGTAGGAGCACAGCACAGGGGGAATGTAAGTGGAGCTGAAAAGTCTGCACAGAAAACTCTGAGGTCAAAGTTTGACACATAAAATGACGTTAAAAGAAAAAGACAGATGATGACACTCGATGCTAATGCTTGGCCTCCAGCTGTTACGGCACTTGGCATCAGAAGAGGTATGCAGCTATCACGGCTTGTAATGTTTTCACTCCTCGCCACATGGATCTGGTAGCTATTTCCTGTTTGACAGAATTCACACATGCAGCAATAAAAGACTATGAGTTTAAGTCAGTGTGTCGCTGAGTTTAGAGCTGAACAGGATGGATGCACCTTTGTTACCAAATCCAGAAAGAATTTCTTGATCTCAGCAAATATAGTACTTCTATTTGACTTTATTCTTTCGAACTGTCAAGGATGGACTGACAATTTGGTTACTGCAAGTAAAGTTTTCTGAAAAGGGACCTAATATTCTTGTACAGGACAAGACAATATTTGGACAATGGTGCAAGAGTTCTTGTTTAGGTTTTTTTTACGTTGCTAATTAAGCAATATCACACGAGAGGGAGTGATGTTGTACTGTGATATCGTCACGGCTGTTCACGAGCTCGATTGTGATATTGCTTTTATACAACAGTTCAACAGTTAAATAAGCAAGGCTGATTAAGAAATTGAAAAATGAGGACAAAATAGATAATTTAAACATTTTATTTGTCTTCCGCCAACAAAAATAGTTCCCTCAGGACTCCGCTACCACCGTTGCTATGTAACGCAGACATGGTGCGCCAGGCACTTACTCTTTATACACATTCATCTGCACGTTTCCATTAATTGTGCAGCCGGTGAAATAAGTCTCTGGTGACTGCATGGTGGACTGTCGCTTCACAGGCACAGCCGACTCTGCCTTCTGATCTGACAGTATGTTGCTTTTCTCCAAGTCATTGAGCTCCGCTGATGAAACACTGACAAACCTGGATGTCTGCTCAGATGGATTCAGCTTCTCCTCTCCCTCATCTTCCTCTGATGACCATTCATAGTTCAATTCAAAACTTATTCTAGGAAATAAATCCATATTTTTGGCTGTTTGACAGTGGATGAATTAATTAGCCTACAACGCAACTGCTGACCTAACTGACACTAACCGTCAGTTTTGATTTGATTGTTGATTGCAATCAGCTGTGAGGCGGAGTGATACATACACAGTGAAATAACCGTGATGTTGTACTCCAATATCGTCACGGTTTTACTGTCTCTCGACCAATCAGATTGCAGGGCCGGAACTAACTGTTGTATAAACCTGAACAAATAACTTGAGGTCAACCGATACTGGATTTTTAATCATGATAGTTTGAAACAGGAACAGCCGATAGCTGATTAATCGGCTGATCACTACTACTACTTGAGCCAGTGACCCTCCGGCTCCCAATCCATGACCCAATGGACTGAGCTACTGCTGCCCCATGTGACACCTCTCAAAGGAATAACGGCGAACGGTGAAAACCTTTCAGCGTTGACATGTAGACAAGGAAAACAGAGTTTAAGAAAATCTTCTCCTTGGACAGAGTTTCACAAAAGGTTTGCTTTTAGAGACCTAAGACGCAGTTTTGCGTGTCGACAAAAGGCAAAACACATTGAAAAAAGCTACATGTACAAAAATACCCATGTTTTTAATAGACTACAAATAACTACATACAAGCCAGTGTGGTGTGAGGAGGAGAGTGGAGTTTGTTGTGACAATGCCACCTTGGCCACCTACACCCAAGGAAATTATCAAGAGTGCTTTGAGCTAGTGAGGTCACATAGGTTCGAATGAATCAACAGGTCAGAGACGTGTTACCATTAAAAGAAGGAATTCATGTGACAAAAATGAATCAACAATATGCAAGTTAAACTGCTCCAAGTGAAGGTAGAATGAGTAGAGCCCCCGGTTCCCAACCCAAGTCCCTATGGACTGAGCTACTGCCACCCAAGATGCACACGTTTGGTGCAAAATTGCCCCGTTCTATGCAAATGAGCTTCATAGCAAAAACAGTCCACTTCACAAAGATCAGCCCTAATAGCCACACAGAGTTACTACAAAATTATTAGCACCTTCAGAGAGTTGGTGGTCACGTACAATTTCTCTCTGTCACATTTAAATTCCTTGCCTGAAGTTTTGAGGAATGCCTCTGCACTTTGTCTGTCAGGACCTGAAGCTCGACATCTGAAAATCTCAGTTTTCTTTTTCTCTCTGCAGTTGTTCTGCCTCCTGTGTTCTTGGCACACAGAGGACATTTATACTTTGCCACATGGATAACAGCGATCAGATGCAATGAAAAGGCAAATGGCACTCAGAGGCAAAACATTATTGGCATGTTTGTGCTGTGATATCATTAGCGCAATATATCTTTTGTGAATTGGACTTTAAGATAAGGCGGGTAGCTGTTGCAAGTGATACACAATGCATGGTGCTATCCATCCTTTGTGAATTCGGCCCCAAGTTTGCATAAAGGAAAGCTTAGTTCCACTTTAACTTCCCTAACTGCGAAGAATTAGAATCACTGTCGTTTTGAAGCATTAAACTCATGAGAGTTGCCCTTTGCCAACCAAATTCTAACATATTTGGGGGGTTCAGTCATCTGCATCTTTGAAGTTTTGACTGATGAATTCCTGAAAACGGATCGGGCTTTGAAATAAAAGCCTTCATTTTTCCCCATGAGTGGATCCAGCCCTCCTCTGTTGTGCACGTTTCTCTGGGAGGATGAGCAAACCGACCTGCTGGTGATGATCACCGGTGCAGCATGTCTGTGTGTGAATCAGAAGCAGGTGTGTTTTAGCTGGTAAAAATAGTGCAGAGCTGGTGTCCAGCTGTATGTGGAAGGTGACAGTGTGGAAACCTGAGCTGCAGCCGAACAATGTGCTCGTATCAGATGGTGCTCAACAGGTTTTGTTGGGTTGACAGGGATGTCACTGAAAGTAGGGTAGGCAGCATTATTAAGGCGCTAATCACCCGCAATATTGATGACAATCCTTTAGAGCAAGTAATGGAGGCAGCTGTTTCAACTGGCCTTGAAACCCAAACTGGATTTCTCCACATAGTTAACTAGAGTACCATGGTTTTTAAGCACTGTTACTTTTTGGTCAGTTTCCATGAATTCGAAACTTTCAGAGAAAATTCAGCAGTGCTAGCTAGTACTAGCTTGCAACTTTGCGTAAGCTAGGTCTACATGTTACCATGGGCCAGGTACTTTGCTCTATGTACATTTATCTTTATTCATTCCTTCATTTTCCGTAACCGCTTGCAGGCAAACATTTGTCTATCATTGGTCGACTACAAACAAACCAACAAAGCGACTGTCAGCAGACTCTGATTTCACTGGTCGTACGATAAATATAAATATACAGATAAATGTAAATAATACAAAGTAGACCTAGCTTAGACAAAGTTACAAGCTAGTGTGCAAGAATGTTCATGTTGTTTGGCAACTGTCTAGTCACAGAACCTTTTGTGTTGGCAGAACCTAATAAGTGATTAAAGTAACAACCATCCATCCATCCATTTTCATGCGCTTATCCAGGGCTGGGTCGTGGGGGCATCAGGCCGAGCAAAGCATCCCAGACGTCCCTCTCCCCAGCAACACTTTCCAGCTCCTCCTGGAGGACCCCAAGGTGTTCCCAGGCCAGATGAGATATATAATCCCTCCAGTGTGTTCTGGGTCTGCCCCGGGGCCTCCTACCAGTGAGACGTACCTGGAGCACCTCTAACAGGAGGCGCCCAGGAGGATCCTGATCAGATGCCTGAACCACCTCAACTGACCCCTTTCAACACAAAGGAGCAACGGCTCTACTCCGAGCTCCCTCCGCATGTCCGAGCTCCTCACCCTATCTCTAAGGCTGAGCCAAGCCACCCCACGAAGGAAACTCAGCTACTTGTATCCACAACCTCATTCTTTCAGTCCCTTACTAATAAATGGCGCTTGTAGAACTGCTGTATGAAAGTAATATCAAATTTGAGGTTGTGCTGTTGTTCTGAATATGAGCTTGTGCCTTTGACTGAATGCAGCATCCTAAACAATGTACAAAAGTGAAAGGGAGTATTTTAGGGTCGAAATATCTGAAGGTTTAAAGATGAGGGCTGTTAAGTAAGAATATATGCATCACTACAGTAGGAACATGAGTGGGTGTCAGGACCACAAAGTGCATTTAAAGAATGTGAGGGGTTGTGTTGGTGGGAGCATGTTGTTTCAGGTACCAGAGAGATGATGAAAAACAATTAGGGAAGGCAGTCACAGGTCTATGAGTCTGTAGGCTTATCACATACCAAAACAACCATTCAGTGGTTTATAATGTTATGAGGAAGGATTTTAATGTTTTGGAAAGTTATCACGACAACAATCATTTTATCATCTACCACAGTGATCATGAGGTAATCAGTAGAAATAGTGTTTACATTACAATGTAATCATACATTTGACTGGCCATCAGCCATGTGGGATTACAGCGTGTTGCATTTTGGCATAACTTGAGGCAGCTTTTTTGTTTTTTTTGCTAGACGACCCTTCAGTATTTTGCCTGAAGCCTCTGAAATATGATCCCTGCTACATCAACAGCGTGGCCTCATTCAAATAAATGTAGGTGCTGCTTTTTTCTGTCTATATAAACGCATTTTAGTGATTGTATCAGAACTGTAAGGGTCTCCAACAGCAGTAGAGCAGCTGTCATTACAGGTGACACACACGCACGAATCCCCACTGGAAATGCTGCGATGGCTCAGGAAAAAACAAGAAAAGAAAACGCTTTTTGCAGCACGATCCTGAGAGGACGCCCAGCGCTGTCTTCAACGCCCTTTTTTGGCACTTTCCCTGCAGGAAACACAACCGTGACTCGCTAAAAAACATCCGCTTTTGTTGTTTGTTGGTCTTGACAGTGGTCTGCAGCTTGGCAGGCGTCTTGCCTAGGTGTCACACCATCCACGGTCCCCTCCAACTCCTGATGACAAAGTTAGCCCATATACTACGCCTGTTTAGAGATGTTGATATGCAGTGTTGGGCAGTAATGCCTTCCAGTTATAATACTTTTTCCGGTGATGAGTAGTGTAACTAATTACTGATAAAATTTCAGTAATAATATTACAGTTACCCCAAAACCAAACAACTCGTTACAGTATTACTCTTGTTATCGCATCACTACACTTGAAATAGAACATTCACATCAGCTGACTCATCTTTGTTAAAATGGAAATGCTTACCTTAAATATATAAAAATGAAAATAGTCCCATTACGTTGATTATGACAGGAGGAAAGATGACAAGAACCCTGTTGCTGCAGGTAGTCGGACTAAAACTCTTTCCACTGCAAATAAACACGTCCTCAAACCTCTGGTCTGAAACACCTCAGCTACTATGACGGACAACACAACAACATGAAGCTCCAGGAAATACGCCCCACCAAAGGTGAGCCCTCCACGGCCACAGAGGTCGGCTGTACCGCTACACTGGCTCAACAACCAAAACTGGATTTTACTCGTGGACAGCTGCAGCTGCAAAGAAGTAACGAAGCTGGTGGCTGGATATGTTGTGGATGAAATGTTGCTCCACGAGTGACTCTCTGTCTTTCAGGTAAAGCCTCAAGAAAATAACGGTCAAGGGCAACAGAAAAACACCCAGGTTGAAAAAAAGCTATCTAGCCTTAGCTACACTTAACAATGATCACCCTGACATACACACAGAGGCACATATCTGAATTTTGGGGAGATACGTCACTACTAATTTTATGGGGTGTAATGGAAAAGTACTATAACAAGTAATGTAACAAATTACTGTCGGCAGGGAGTAATAAGTGAAGTAGTATAATTAGTTTTAAAAAGAGTAATGCGTAATATATTTTATTTTATTTGGCAAAACTTGACTTTTGCTTCAACTAATAAATTTGACTTCAAGTGGGCTCTATTAATACATTTGGCTTTGGAAACAATCAGTAAGTTTAATGCTGAGGCCAAATTTCCCATCTGCATGCCTCTGCGGCGGGTATTTCCTCCTCCTGTTACGAGGTCTACATGTCGATCATGGTGTTAAAATAAGAGTTGTGTTTCACTGAAGTGAGAAGAGTGTCGAGCAGCTTGGAGACACCAGAGCGATAACCAGGATCTGCGGACTGTCTGTCTCTCCGTCTGTCTGTCAGTTATTCAGATCCCCTGGCACTCTGCTGGACTTCCACAAGAAGCATCTGGGACTCAACTCTCCCTCTGTCAGACTTTGGTTAAAAGCAAAGTCGAAGCTTTGAAGCGCAGGCCAACACACCGACCTGCCCGCACTGGCCGGGCTGAGGTGTAGGATGGCTGCAGGGGGGTGGAGATCACACAGGAAGTACAGAAATATGTCTTGATTTACATACACTGATGTGGTTTCTTCTCTCTTTCTGCCCATGTCTGTATCACAGACTTTAACACTTTCTGCTCTGTGAAAACTGGGATGTTCAGGTTCCACATGTTGAAGCAGAAGGGAATGATGATTTATGTCACATGGATCCATTTACAGCAGGCATTAAAATTCCATTGCAGTTAGAAGAAGCATCCTAGCTATTTATGTGTGGAAGAAGCAGTGAACCATGTTGAAACACAAAGAGATTAATGTTTCACCTGCCTCCACACAGAAAAGACTTGAATTCTCTGCTGTCGAAATGTAAATAAAATCTGATTCAGCCTGGCAGTGGATTCATTTTGCATTTACATTGTATTTTGAGGCATGCAGGTAAAGCTGGGACACATAAGGGGCAAACTCACAATCAATTGCGGCTGCTGATAGCACCATGCATCACTTGCAAATGCTACCTGCCCACTCTCAGGGTCCAATGTACAAAAGTATAGCACAAACATGGCCATAAAGTTTTGCAGCTGAGTGCAACTTTTTTTCCTTCAAAAATAACTCAAACCGATTGACTGATTATCCGATTTGGTGGCGATTAATTTAACAGTGGACAACTATCAACAATCAATTCATCGTTGTAGCTGTCTTCAAGAGAAAGGTTTCGTCTCGTCCCTCCTGCCTGAGCTGAGGGTGTTCGTGTGGGTCGTGGTTCGCCTGTGTCTCAGAGCTGATGTCTATCTTGAGATCTGACCTGGAAACTCTAAGGTGAAGTGGCCCATTAACCCCCCGTCTGGATGTCTGCACGCCTCTTCACAGGAGCCACTTAGCATTGCTGCTGTCGTCTCAGCTCAGCTCCCTCTAAAGAGTAGTGAACCTCTCCTTTCAAGAGAAGTCATCCATCCCACCCGTCATCCATCCAGGACCGGCAGCGGAAAAGGGGACAACAGGCCTGATAAGAGGTGTTTAGTTCAAAGGCTTTCTCTGAGTCGAGGTCAGCAGAAACAAGTCCTCGACCACCTCCCCAAAAGTTGCTCAGGTCTTTGGTTTCAATTGCAGGGTGGAAAAACACTCGTCTGTTCTGTTGTCGGACATCAAAGCTGAGGAACTGAGAGAAGATTTATATGCTGGTCGTGTTCCCCTGTCAGACTGATCAGTGTTTATACTCAACCCTTTCTGTACTTTAACAGCTGCTGTGGTCAGAGTTATAAATTATACAATAACTTGGCTGGATGTTAGTCAACCCCACACTCAAAGACAACAAATAGTCAGACCCCACCTTGATAGTAACCATTCAGTGTTGCTACCAAAGAATCCAATGAATCATCGATTGTGCAGAACTCCTCATGAAACCAACTCAATGCTTGTATGTTTTCTCCGGTGAAGATTTTAAGGAGGGTCTGGCAAACTCAGCCTCAGCGATGACGTGTTCATACCAAAGTGGAGTAAATCACAGAGCATTCAAGGGTTTGCCAAACTGATCACTGATGACACCATGTTCACACCTGAGCGTCTGTGAATCATCAAGTATAGTTCAGCAAATATTTCATCATCTGTAAGAACATTATTCACTGCACTGCAATACTCAGGCTCAGAGATTTAAAAATTAGGTTTTGTGTTCAGGTTTGCAAACGAGGCCTGATGGTTTGGACCTGGCAAAGTCCCAAAAGCTGCTACAGTGGATGAAGTACTCATTCATTCATTTTCCGTAACCGTCCAACTATCACAGGGCTGACACATAGAGACAGGCAACCATTCACACTCACATTCACACCTACGGACAATTTAGAGTCACCAATTAACCTGCGTGCTACTTCCATGTTTCAGATGATACGTCATGTTTGTAGTCGACCAATGAAGATGAGTTTACATATCACCTTGGGTTCGTCCTTCACCTTCTCAAAATGATCCCACACTTTGGATTTCCTGCCCGACATGTTGTTAACTTGCCTGTGGAATAACCGCAGGTACCAGCCCTGGGAATTAACCTGACTCCTGTCTGACTGCTGAGCGTGGACACTTCCTGTGTCTGTCCTTTCAAATTAAATTCCCACATGGTCCAGTCATATAAGTTTGGATTTATTTTGACAAGGTGCAGCTCCTGATAGGGCTTCACGTTTGTTTGTGCAACTAAGAGACCAATGAAATCTTGCCAACTAGCCACCTTTCTGGTCGACTAACGTTTGATCGACTTTTAGGTGGCAGCCCTAAATGTACTTAGTTACTTTGCACCACTGGGCTGCTGGCAGCTTTAAATCTGCTTATTTCTCTCTGACATCAAATGTGTTAGTATTGAACCATAGTATATAAAAAATGGCGCAGAATCAGAAGAACAATCAGTTTCAGGTGTGAATAAAGGTGCTACATTTGACTTGTCTGCAGAGCAGTGGTCCCTGGGCTCATCAAAGTCACGACAGTGGCCCGCATAGGACAGCAGAAACATTCACATGTTACCTTGCAAGAATAATAAAACCATAATGTGGTGGAATTTACTTTCTGAGGACCTGTTTATGTGACAACAGATCGTTTACACGACAGCAACGTTTTGGGTGCCTGAAAACCTAACGTTTTGAAAACGGGTTCCAGAGTGGAATTTTTTGGAAACAGCACAGTCTCCGTTGTCATGTACTTACAATATGCAGTTCCTCTGAAAACGGAGACACGCGCACATGTGCATTACGGTTCCAGTCACTAGGCATGTGAGAGAAAGTCGACCATCACAACAACAATGTTGGACTCCTGAGCTCTGTTTGTGCTGCTCACCCTGTTGAATTTATCAACACTTCACCAGCAAAGTGTCGATTTACTGTAGCAACTCCACCTCGTCATCTGTACAGACAAACGTTTGTGCGGTTGCCATTTTGTTTGTTCATACATGACAGCTCTGTAGAAGGAAGCGCATGTCGCACACTGACAAGCTGGGCACATCTGCGAGCAGATTGAACATAAAAGCAGCATATATAGGCCTAAAACTCTGCGTGTGCTTTATAGCTTGTAACTAGGGGGCACTAGAGCCCGTCATAATAGCGTGCAGTGGGGCCCATCGTAACTACCTTACACCGCTGACATGTGTAGTACACTTTGTGCACTGGCAGACCTGTCTGTAGCTGTGCAGGGTGTGACAGATGGACACCAGAGGGATACAGACTGCATCTCACATGTTCATCATCAGAACCCTCGTGTTTATCATAACCAGAAATATCTGTATATGTGTTTTTTACGTGCAGAACACATGGCGCATGAATATGGATTTCAGTCCCAGGCTCCAGTCCAGTGGGATCAGGGAACCAACCTAAATAGAAATATGTTGGCGATCAGAGAGGGCCTCTTACAGTAATATGTCCTCATGTCTGTTGCGTAACTCTGTCCTGATGCTGGATGAATATACAATATCTGTATATCTGCAATCTGATGTTTTGCTCTATAAATTCAGGACAAGTGTTGCCCTGATGTTGGGTAAAACCTTTCTTTCTGTTTCTTTCTGCAGAATTAGGACTTTGGGAGAGCAGCTTTTGGATTGACAGCCATAAATCTGGGAAATTTAGCAGAGAATGTTCAAAGGGCTTCGTCAGCCCAAGGGTCGTAAAACCTCCTCAATCCAAAAACGAACAATCAATCCTTCAACTCAAGCAGAAGCACGCTAAAAGTCGTCAAAATTGCAGCAGTGTCTCATCTGACAGCAGCTATAAGGTAACTTTTTCTCTCTCGCAAACTCTCTTTCGTTTCTCGCTGCACTCTAAGACAGGCGGATCTCAACATGTTTAAATGCCATGGGAAATGCCAGTTCAGCTCATCCAAAATCCTGAGGGTAGTGGAGGAGGTTTCTAATGATTAGCCCGGGCTTTAAAAAAAAAAAAAAAAAAAAGGAGCTTGGTTTATCATTCCATCAGCCTTTGATCACATCGAACTACGGCACAGCACCTAGCGCCTGTGGTGCAGCCATGATAGGCAGGTAGCATAAAGTGGTATGAGTGAAATGTGCCCTGGGAGCCGAGAGCAGAGATATAAAGTCCAAGACAATGCTCTCCTTCACTGAGGATGGGGTTTAACGAGAGCAAGACGGAGGCAGATTTAATGTTACAGAGGTGCTGCCTGGCACCAACCAAATCTGGCAGTTTCTGTGGAGGGAGATGGAAGGTTGGAGTCTGATGAAAGTGCGAGCAAGACGTGAGCGTGGAGAGAAGGGAGAGAAAGTGTGAGACACATCACAAAAGAGAACTGGTGCTGTGCGGGTAAAATGTGCCCGACGAGGCAGATGCAGGAATACAATGTACAGATGAG
This sequence comes from Epinephelus moara, assembly GCF_006386435.1. Classification (NCBI taxonomy): domain Eukaryota; kingdom Metazoa; phylum Chordata; class Actinopteri; order Perciformes; family Serranidae; genus Epinephelus; species Epinephelus moara. The sequence continues at coordinate 6,289,010 of NC_065519.1, read as the reverse complement.
TGTGATGTTTCACTTAAAGGGAGTTTGGATTTGATGAATGTCAGAGAAGAAGAAAGAACTTTTTGGGGGGAAAACATACAGAGACATGCTGCATGAAAGACCATTACTGTCTTTAAGAGCCTCTCCTGAAACTCATCTTATGCACCATCCACTCCATCATATTACGAGACACAAGTGTAATCTGTGGTCGTGGCTTGACTTTGACCTACTATTAAATGTAGGTCATAGGTCTGAGTGATATGGTTCAAATCATTCCCAACACGAAGATGCATCTCCTTTGAATCTTTTGGGGTTTCTTTGTTGTCTGTGTCTGTCTCTTTGAAGCAATTGTATGTCTCTTCGGAGTTACTTAGTATCTCATTGTTGTTTTCTGTCACACTGTAGTCATTTTGTGTTTATAATCTTCTCTTTGTAGTTGTTTTGTGTCTCTTTGTTGTTGTTTGTCACCTTGTAATCATTGTGCATCTCTCTGAAGTTGTTTTAACGTCTTTGTATTTGCTTTGTATCTTGCTGTTTTCTATGTCTCAAAGTCATTTATGTTTATTGTCGTCTCTCTGTAGTTGTTTTGTGTCTCTTTGTAATTGTTTTGTACCTTGTTGTTTTCTCTGTCTTGTAGTTGTTTATGTTCGTCATCTTTCTGTAGTTGTTTTGAATCTCTTTCTTGTTGATTTGTGTCCCTTCGTAGTTGTTTTATATCACTCTGGTAAAGTTTTGCCTCTCTTTGTAGTTGTTTTAACGTCTTTGTATTTGCTTTGTATCTTGTTTTCTATGTCTCAAAGTCATTTATGTTTATTGTCGTCTCTCTGTAGTTGTTTTGTATCTCTTTGTTGTTGTTTTATGTTACTTTGTAGTTGTTTTCTGTCTCTTTGTAGTTGTTTTGTACCTTGTTGTTTTCTATGTCTTGTAGTTGTTTATGTTTGTCATCTTTCTGTAGTTGTTTTGTATCTTTGTTGTTGTTTTATGTTACTTTGTAGTTGTTTTCTGTCTCTTTGTTGTTGTTTTCTGTCTCTTTGTAGTAGTTTTGTACCTTGTTGTTTTCTATGTCTTGTAGTTGTTTATGTCCGTCATCTTTCTGTAGTTGTTTTCTGTCTCTTTGTTGATTTGTGCCCCTTCTTAGTTGTTTTATGTCACTCTGGTAAAGTTTTGTGTCTCTTTGTAGTTGTTTTACATCTTTGTATTTGTTTTGTATCTTGTTGTTTTGCATCTCTCAAGTTGTCATGTGTTTTTGTTGTTGTTATTGTTGTTGTTGTCATCTTGTGTCCATTTGTGATCGTATTATATCTCAGTGCTGTTGTTTATTTCAGTTGTTTGAGCATGTTGTTCTGCAAGTTGTTTCATGTTTACAGTAATTATTCTGTAGTTGTTTTGTCTCTTTTCGCTGTTGTTTTGTGCGTCATTGTAGTTACTTTGTGTATCTTTGTTGTTTTGTATCTCTTTGTGGTTGTTTAATGTCGTCTTCATAGTCATTTCTCATGTCTTTGTAGTTGTTTTGCTGCATCTGTTGTTTGTATCTCGTTGTTTTCTGTCTTGAAGTTGTTTACTGTCGTCTTTCTGTAATTGTTGTCTTTTGTCCCCCTCTAGAAATGTTGCTTCTCTTTGCAGTTGTTTAGTGTCCCCTTTAAAGTCATTTTGCGTGTCTTTGTACTTGCTTCGCATCCCTTTGTTGTTGTTGTTGTTTTGTGTCTCTCTGTTGTTGACTTTTTGGCAATGAACATAAGAGATTAATATCATATGATTCTGCTGTAGGTCAATAACATTAAATTATCATTGTGCACTAGTTGGACAGCCTAGATACAGTAAACATCCATGTAAACAAATCTAGTAAACTTACAACGAAGCTTTTTCTTTTTTTTTATTTGTTTTCTATAAATGTATCCATTTAAATACATGAAATAATGTAAGCAAAAATTAATTCAGGAATTCTGTGCGCACAAAAATTCATTCTGCTGTCAAATATCCATACTGGTCGAGCCTTTTGTTACACACAATAACAGATCTCACCCTGTTTTCATATTGCTTTACAATGCATGAACTTAAAAAAAAACATTGTGTAAGCTGCAAAAATGTTTTTTTCATCAACGTCATCAAGAAGAATTCCTTTACATTTGGCCTTTGGTAATTAAAGTGAGCGTAGGGAGGAGTACACAGGTAGCATGAACAAAATGTGCCTACAGACCCACAGGTAAACGCTTTCACCGCAACACTTACAGCTGTAGTTACTGAGATTATGTTAGAATTACAAAGATGGCAAAACACCAAGCGCTCCTCTTGTTTTGTGAGATACAGTGAAGAGAACTCAGGTCACCACTTATCATCACCATGTCTGTCTGTGACTGTGCAGATTATCTGGGCGCAACTAAGGAGCTGTGTCCCGGTCCCAGACGTCTGAAACAGCACCCACATTGGAGACACAGTATATATATATTTTTTCAGCAATTCTGATGAATCTTGGGAGGTCACTGACAGCTGCTGCCCCAGGCTGAAGAAACAAAAGACCACTGACAGCTGCTGCCCCAGGCTGAAGAAACAAAAGACCAGTCAGAGCTTTGTGGTAGTGTTGTCACGGTACCAAAATTGGGACCCACGGTACGATACCAGTGAAAGTATCACGGTTCTGAGTAGTATCACGATACCACNGAGGTCACTGACAGCTGCTGCCCCAGGCTGAAGAAACAAAAGACCAATCAGAGCTTTGTGGTAGTGTTGTCACGGTATCAAAATTGGGACCCACTGTACGATACCAGTGAAAATATCATGGTTCTGAGTAGTATCACGATACCAAAAATGAGGCAGATGTGCCTTTTGTCATTTATAAAAAGATAAATCACTTTTCTATAATACATCAATGATATTTCAATGGAATAAATTACTTATTGACTTATTCATACTTCAAAAACAGCATCAATAAGTGATTAACATAGGGGGGATCAAAATAAAATAAATAAATAAAATAAAAATCAACCAGCCACCCTCCTCCCCTGACAAGTAAAGAACAGTCCCTTCATAAGTAAAGAACAGTCCCTAAAGTGCGGTGAGGTTTGTGGACCGTTACCTGCCACAAAGAGAGAAATGTGAACGGCTCGTTTCTCCTCTGACACGTCACATACCTGTGTGCCGCCACGGCTCGGCTGTTCAGGTACTTCTGGGCAGTCATGACACCAACGAAGAGGAAATTATTGGACCTGGAGCCGGGCTTCTCGGTCGCCGGTAAACCGTTATCTTGCGGTGGCCATAGTGCTCCGCCGTATTCCTGTCTGTGACCCCCGTTCAACCCACAACCAGCAGGATTCGCCTTTCGTTTCTGCTGCTGGTTGAAATCTGTACTCGCACAGCGTGCTCCTGATGAGTTTCTTTTGCTCGCACAAAACTATTTTTAGTTGCAAATGCGAGTAAAATGCTCACACCATAGAGCTCTGTGGAAAACAAATTACTGTAGCATATATAAACAAATCTAGCCCACAAATAAAAATAAATAAATAACAACTTTCACTGCTTAAAGATACTCAATAGCTCAGCTAATACCTGAAATGTCACTGGATACAAACCACTGCAGCAGCATATTGAGTGCCAGGTGGCTAACACGTGCCATTATTGGACACTCACCCTCTTGCGATTGGACTTTGAACTTTTCCCACAGTAGTGGTACTGTGAGGTACCGTGGTACTACGGTACTCCAACATTATGGTATCATATGTACTGTGGTGTTTTAGTACCGCGGCCTACTGTCGGTACCAGTATACCGTGCAACACTACTTTGTGGGAGAGATTAAGATCAGGGACATTATCTCACCTCGAAACTAGCTGAAATCAGCACAGTCCAACTTTGCATATTTTCTCGAACGTCAATAAAATCATTACATCAACTGCTCCTTGCTACCAACACGCGCACTGCGTTATCATGTAATCGTTACTCCAGGGGCCTGATGCATAAATCTCTGTCGATTCATGATAAGCACTGCGTGCACGTACAAAGACAAAAAATTGCATATATTGAGCATAGCATAAGTTCAAACAGGACACGATGTCAAGCTCAGCTCACATTCCAGCTACACCGTGAGCCACTGAACACAGTTCATTAGCAAATTCACTGATGTGATCAGAACTTCAGAAATGAATAGTAGATAGCCTTTAGATAGCCTTTATTGTCCCATGGGGAAAATTGTTTTCACAAACTGTCACAACATTTGGGTACACAAACACCATGCACAAACACCACCAAACATTGAACAACATATCAATACACACACAATGCACAAACACCACCAGACATGAACAACCGACACATATGTCACACTCAGGAGGGCTGGGTCCATACAAGGTTATTGGGGGAGGTTATTGAGTGCAGAGATGGCAGACGGGACAAAGCTCTTGTTGAAGCGTGCTCGTCTCTATCTCAGGGTCCTATATCTGCGCCCAGACGGCAGCAGTGTGAAGTGTGGGTTGAGAGGGTGATCCGAGTCATTGGTTATTGTTTGTGCGAGATGTGTGACAGATCGGTGGTTGAGCTCTGTGAGGTTGGGTGTGGGATGGTTGATGATTTTGGATGCGGTGTGTGTTATTTTTGTTAGTTTGTTCCTGTTAGTGGTGGACAGCATGTTGTAGAAACAGGGGGAACAGTACAGAAGGATGGGTTGAATGATACTGGTGTACAGTA
>NC_065519.1:6270147-6284055 GCF_006386435.1 Epinephelus moara | reverse complement strand
AAGCAAATAGTCGTAAAATCCTCCTAATATGTCACAGAGACTAAGGAATAATGTTCATATAACATACTGATCTCACCGACAACAATAGTACAGCCAGAATATTCGCATTTAAAAATTTTTTTTTGCAGTCCGCAAATCATGTTTATGTTTTGAATTTGTGTTTTGGCCTGTTGCGCCACCCACCGCCGTCTACCAGTCACACAGTCAGTAGAGTCTCAGCATCAGTTACAGTCAGCGTTGCCAGGTGTACAATAATTATCGTATTTGTACGATAATTTGGCCCTCTGTACGATGTACGATCAATAATCCCAAAAAAGGCCAAATGTGCGGTAATTTGACCATTTCATGAATGTGTGGTTGTAATCAGTATGCCGGAGTTTTTTTGTGAGCCCTGAAGGCATCTGTTCCCATGTGACATGTTTCCAGCCAATCGCACTTTGCTTAGCGTGAGATACGGGTGACGTTTGTCTCTGAACAATGAGCACGATTGGCTGAATGGTCAGCTGTACCCGCCCCACGAGGCGCTAGGACCCATCAGGAAGTCGAGCAAAATGAGATTCAAAACAGAAGAAGAAGAGGAAAAACAGAAGCAAGGAAAATGGAAAATAAAGTAAACACTAGAGTGACTATATTTAAGCAATATCACACGAGAGGGAGTGATGTTGTACTGTATACCGTCACGGCTGTGATTCGGTCATAGGCACGAGGCCGCAGGCGATCGTTTCGGCGTCTGGTCTACTTTCTGCGCGAGCCGCGAGCAAATGTGTCAAGCCGGGTGACGGAGACAACAGCTGGGAGCAGAACCGCTTGTCGACCAGTGTGGAGAAATGCGCGTCTGATGCCAACGCCCACTCGCAAAGAGGACAGCTGCGGTGGTGTTTTTTTTCCCTCCACAATCGAACATCAATTTTCACATTCTAAGGTCCATTTTCTTTTCAAATTCGAATTTAAATTCGAATTTAGAATATTCGTTGACAGCCCTAGCTCACAGTGAGGTCAGAGGTCATTAACGTAGAGGGAAGTCATTTGAAAATGTCAAAAATCAAAGTCAAATTGGCAAAAAGCAGAATTAACAGTGAAGATAAACAACCGCAAACCGTAACCATTTAAAAACTCAACCTCAGGGGTTATTTTTAAAACACGTTTGAATGGGGTTTGGCACATTTACAATATGTGTCTTTAGTATGTGTGAGGGATTTTGGGATGGTGGTTACCTCGCCCTCAGGCTACATGTTTTAGACAGTTCATCAAGTTGAATGACAGGCGCTGGAGCGAGAACTTAAAGGCGGCACCAACAATATGTGTTGACTCATGCTGAAAGGTCGCGTGTTGCAGCTTTAAATAAAGTATCAGAAGACAGACGCCTGCTAATGACGACAGAGTCAAAGATGCAAAGAGACTAAAACAGCAGAAACCGGTGGAGCCACAGTACGAGTTCAGAGGGAGGGGTGTGTGTGTGATTTGGATGCAGGGTTCAGTTTTCTGAAAGGCAGCCGCGCTGCACTCACGGTTGACGTGCTCACTCATAATGAGAGCTGATTTGGGACTTAATCACGCATTAAGCCTTATTGTTGCACCTCCGGCCAACTGATGACACAGTGGTCCGTCCACCACGCTGTCTCAACCCAAACGCCCCGGGGCTCGACCTCACAGCGTGCAAATGGCATGACGTAAGGTCCGGCTCGCCCCGTGTCATGTCTGTGTGTGTGTGTGTGTGTGTGTGTGTGTGTGTGTGTGTGTGTGTGTGTGTGTGTTGTACAGGCTAAAAGAGAGGGGAGTGAAAGGTCAGAAAGTCAGTCTGTTGATCTGGATCACACTGCTCAAAGTCAGACATACACTATGTACAGCCCAGTGGACAGACGAAAATGTTGGCATTGTACATTTCTGCAAACCATGAATTCGTTACGTCTCAGACGTGTCATTTCAAAATTTCAGAAGTGACATTTAATATATGAGCCGACTTTGTCATCAGGACGTGGAGGAGATGGTGGATGGCGTGTCACTGAGGTGAGACACAAGCCAAGCTGCAGATCACTGTTCAAGACCAGCAAACAATAAAAATGTTTTCACACACATGCTGCGTTTTTTGCACCCTTGAATTAGTTGTTTTTAATGCAGATGTGCGGCAACACCTGAACAACACATCACAGCGTGCACACGTGCACCTGTTTCTCTGGGCGCAATGGCTGCACCCTGAGATAAACAGAGTTCAACTTCTGGAACACAGAGCTGCCAGAGCTTTACATCTGTCCCACGGACGATAGGCCTACACACAAGCAGCGTCTGGAAGAAGATCAGCTCTGCACTCAGGTTTTCAGGTAAGTAGGCTATGATACGATGCTTGTTAAAGGGATAGTGCACCCAAAAATGAAAATTCAGCCATTATCTACTCACCCATATGCCAAGGGAGGCTCTGATGAAGTTTCAGAGTCCTCACAACACTTGTGGAAATCCAAGGGGAGAGTAGGTAGCAGCACAACTCCACCTAATGGAGGCTTATGGCGCCCCAGATTTAAACGTCCAAGAACACATAATTGAAAGCACAAAATATCTCCATACTGCTCGTCCGTAGTGATCCAAGTGTCCTGAAGCCCCGACATAAAAAGTTGTTTGGAAAAACGTCATTTGAACTCTGTTTTTAGCCTCATTGTAGCCTGTAGCTCTGACTGCCTCTCTGTGGACCCACTCACGTGTGCGCTTGTGCGAGACCATGAGACATGGACACGGCCTTCATGTTTGTTCACGTGCTTTTGCTGGTCTCGCACACAAGCATGCACACGTGAGCGGGTGCACAGAGAGGCAGTTAGAGCTACAGGCTCCAATGAGGCTAAAAAGACACTTGGATCACTACGGACGAGCAGTATGGAGATATTTTGTGGTTTCAATTATGTGTTCTTGGACGTTTGAATCTGGGACGCCGTCAGCCTCCATTAGGTGGAGTTGTGCTGCTACCCACTCTCCCCTGGGATCTCCGCAAGTGATGTGAGGACTCTAAAACTTCACCTGAGCCTCCCTCGGCATATGGGTGAGCAGATAATGGCTGAATTTTAATTTTTGGGTGCACTATCCCTTTAAGGTTGCTCAGAAACTTTAAAGCAACCTGCCGCTGTGCTCTTGGAAGCTGGCAAAGACAAGGCACAAAAGTAGCACACAATCGAGTGTTTCTTACCAACAAGCTGCTGTGGTTCCTGCCAGGATAATGATCGCTGCATTTCCTGCTGGGATAGGGCCAGCAAAAGCGGTTGTTTTTTAGCAAGACATAATTCCATTTCCTGCCAGGACAGTGCAATGAAAAGCTGTTTTGTTTTTTATTCACAGAGAAATGGCTGCATTTCCTGTCAGGATAGAGCCACCAAAAGTGTTTGGTTCCTGTGGTTTCCTAGCCATAACCAAGTGATTCTTGTGCCTAAACATAACCACACATTAACCATAGTGTGGTTGAAATGTAAGTTTGTATATAATGTACAAATGTATGCATGGTTTGCAGAAATATACGATGCCAACATTTTTCTGGTGATTGGGTTGTAATGTATCAGATATGCTTGTTTTCATTATCATCTTTATAATACTTCTGTCTTTAAATGTGCCTTCAGTTGTTCTGTATATTTGTTCAGACATTGTGAGAAGAAATACAGAGGTTTTCCTCCCAGGTGGGCCCAACGTTGCAATATTACTTTTTCCTATAAACTTACTGAAGTGTAAAAAAAAATCAAAATGCTTTAATTTCTGCATCAGAGGCCTCCCACATCATCTGAAAGGTGAAATTAAATTATTTATTTACTAATTAAATTTATTTGATTTATTTTTTTAGATTTTTAATGTTAGAATAAATGTTTGTCTTTTATATAGTCCTGTATAAATAATATATACCAAAAATATATATTTTAATTAATGTCTGTATGGGCATGGTAATTTGCATACTATATTTATGTATTTTTATTCTGAAATGCACTACACATTATTTCAAAGACAGAAATGTAGTACTTTTACTATTTTATTTTATTTGTTTATTTTTGTATATTATCTGCATGTATTTTCTTTGTTTAACATCATTTTGTATATTCTTATATTCTGAACATAGTGATAGACAAATACACTTTGTAAAATCTCTGATGTAAAAATATTTCACTTTTGTTTACTTTGTGTTTCGCATACTTTTGCTGAACTGATGATAGTATTTATTTAAAATACATGCTTTGAATTTCAGCATCTGTACGTGCGAGTGCAGAAACCACACTGACTTTTATGACGATCAACCAGAGCTGAACTTTTCCTTTCACCTTCAGGCTGTTTTCGTAGCATTTTGAAATCTTACAGACACATCATTTGGCAAATTAACAGCGTGCCGCACGCACAACTATGTAAGCGTATCAAGATAATGTGTTTTACAGTGACACAATACTTTTCTCCTCCCAGTGGAAGCGTCTCCACAGCTTTCATTATGTGTGTGCGGTAAAACTCTGACATGAAACAGACCCAGTCCACTTGTTGTGATGAATAGGTGGATGATGTTGGGAGTTACAGCGTTCCTCTCTCAGTCGAGGCTTGTCTATAAAATGTGTAGCCTTGGGTGGTGTGCATGTAAGCCAGGCGTGCCACATCAAACTCCTTTCAATTTCAAAAGGCAATGAAATGAACGGTTTCACTGGATTCTGACTGACCACCCTGTGTGTTTGATTTTATTACTTCTTATTACTGCTTACTTAGACACGTGTTTTAGTGTTTAGATAAAATACAGTAGGTGTGCACTGAGGTAAACTCATGCTCATTCAAATATGGAAAACTTCCTTTAATCAGGCTAAGAGGAAAAGTGTTCAGGGACACTTGTGATTATGCAGTCGATTAAACGTAATTATTCACCTGCACATTTTCCATTTAATACCTCCAGTTTATGCTACTTAATTCTTCAGCGTCACTCCATTTAAAAGAGCTATATGTAAGAAATCTAAAGCAAATACTCGTAAAATCCTCCTAATATGTCACAGAGACTAAGGAATAATGTTCATATAACATACTGATCTCACCGACAACAATAGTACAGCCAGAATATTAGCATTTTAAAAAAAAAATACGGTCCGCAAATCATGTTTATGTTTTGAATTTGTGTTTTGGCCTGTTGCGCCACCCACCGCCGTCTACCAGTCACGCAGTCAGTAGAGTCTCAGCATCAGTTACAGTTACGACTGAGCTACAGCAGCACGGCAAGCAGCATTAGCAGTGTCCCGGTACATAGCATTAGCAGCCGGCTCCTCATGAGCTGCAGCGTTAGCAGCAGAGAAGCTGGAACGGTCCGCTTGAAAACCGAAGATCAAGGATGCGGCAATGCGGCCCTGCCACAGCAGCTGCCCGTGGGCAAACAAATCAGTCTCCAGCGTGCGGACACGACTCGTGGCAGTATTTTGAATTTGAGTGCAGTAACCGTTTTGGCCACATTCTTACATACAGCGCCTTTAAGATGAAAAAAGTGTACTTTTAACTCCACTACAAAAATTTCACAGCTATATTTACAGTTACTTTGCAGATTTAGATTTTATGAAAGAAAAAATGACATGCATTGTTTTCGATTAAATCACCCAAGCAGTGTATTTAAATTTAAACAGTAAAGTTCAATTTTCACCCTGGAAATTGTGATACAGCACCAGCTGTAGGTCTGCCAACTATGCTGTCTTCTGCTGTGGATAGAGTTTGCTCTGTTGTCATGGTGACGAATCTGTTGACATGCAGGCTCAGTGGGTACTGTGATTTCATCCAGCACTTTAGGGCCCCGATCACACAAAAAGTGTCTGGCAGGTTGCAACACAAGATAATGCAGGTAATGCATCAAGTATGAATCATGTTCCAACTAAAACGCAGTGGCGTGAGATCGTACTTAAATATATGTATTTGGATCATTTGGCATGTATCCTGCACTCGAAAGACGATGTGCTCCACAGAACATGGGAGCCTTTTTTACTGGATTAGATATTTCAACTGCTCTTATAAGAGGGTTTAAGTAGTAGGGGGTTCATTCATTTTTCTTTCTTTTGGTTTTAGTGTGTAATGCCCGAGTCTCTTCCCTTCATAGATGTGAGTCCAGCTGTTTTGTTTGTATATTCTGCTGGTGTTATGTGTATTGTTTTCCTCTTAAAAATCAATAAACATATTAAAAAAATAAATAAAAATAGAGACCGTATTTTAGGCATCCAAAGAAAAACCATTCAAAAAACTTAAAAAAACAACAACTTTAAGACAAGGGAACCAGAAGTGCTAAAATGCTAACTCATTCCCGCATTTTGGTACTCAATGCTGTTTTTAGCTGTGTTACAACTGTGGCTCAAAATGCTCTAATTAAGACTCATGCGCTTCAGCTGAAACAGTGGGAAGTGTCCTCTTTGGGCGTCATTCCTCAAAATGATAGCAGACACATGTTGGTCATTTGCCTAGAGATTAGGGTGACCATAAAGGTCATTAGTCTGTAAAATTTCATTGGTCGCTTAGTCGCAAGAAAAAAAAATAAAAACATGAAACTCTATCAGGAGCTGCACCTTGTCAAAATAAATCCAAACTTATATGACTGGACCATGTGGGAATTTAATTTGAAAGGACAGACACAGCAAGTGTCCACGCTCAGCAGTCAGACAGGAGTCAGGTTAATTTCCAGGGCTGGTACCTGCGGTTATTCCACAGGCTAGTTAATAACATGTCGGGCAGGAAATCCAAAGTGTGGGATCATTTTGAGAAGGTGAAGGACGAACCCAAGGTGATATGTAAACTCATCTTCATTGGTCGACTACAAACATGACGTATCATCTGAAACATGGAAGTAGCTACATGCCCATTAGCCCACAGCGTCATTAACAGGCGGCTCGCTCAGTGTGTGACGTGCACTTGTAGATAAAATATAGGCCTATATTAATGAAGGTTCATTAGTACGGTTTGTATTTTTCTGTAATGTAGCACAGTGTTAACAATGTTACTGATACTATTCTTTCTCACACCTTCAACTCAAACCACCAAAATATATCATTTAATCATTACATTCATATCAGAAACCTGCGGGCGACTAGCCAACTAATGAACCTAAATGACGACTATTGGTCGACTAGGAAAATTCTTAGCCAAGGGCAATCCTAGTAAAGATATTACATATGTAGGTAAAAAAAAATCTCTTAGTAAATGAGTAAACAGTAAAAAATGTTCTCCCTACAGTACAGTTTATACAGTGCAGTGTGTGTGTACAGCATAGTGTGTGTGTTCAGTACAGTATGGATGAAGTTGTTAGCAAAAGGATGCGGGCGTGGGCTCAAAGTATGTGTTGGCCTATTCTCTGCTCTCTGAATACATACCCACAGGACATAGGCATTAACGTAAGCTATTCTGATGAGGGGCCCAACCCACTTCTTACCCTCCTAAATCATTGATTCACTCTCTACACACACACACACACAACTTTCACTCCTTCTCTCTCTGGAAGTGCTCATTGTTTTGAGTCCTCCTCCACACTTTGATGTGAAGGGGTCAAGCGGAGGCTCCCTCCTCGTCCCCGGGGGAGAGGCGAAGAGCAGAATATTCAGTGTCGGGAACATCTGGGAGAGCGCCGCTAAGCAGGGCTTACTTGGCAGGCGGTTGGTATTGGCACCGACAACCTTCCTACCGGGGGCCTTTCATCTCCGTTTGAACATGTGGACTCGGCCCTAACCCTGGGAGGAGTCGGAGGGCTCACCGCCAGCTGAGAAGCTGAGGCGTGGTCGCTCCGAGGAGGAATCCGGCTCTCCTGCTGTCCTCAGGAGCTCCACCGAGCATTCCTGCCTCCCTCCCTGTCTCCCTATCCATGTGCAAGTTTCCCCTCACCTCCTCCTAACATGCTGTTGAACCCTGAGCCTCTGCAGCATCTGCGTCAAACCCATCTCATTGGTACATGAGGGCTCAGCTGATATTGGGTCCTGAAGGGGTTCATGTTTCTTTCTGTCAGAAATCATCCTCCAACTTCAGAAACCTAAAGAGATTACATTATTTTAGGGTTTGCAGCTCCTTTAGGCAAAATGACTGCATTTGAATATCTGAATGTAGCTACATGGAGCCCAGGTATCAGGTGTACATCTGTCAAAAGCAACAGTTCACCCCTGAATCATAATTACCTATTTCACTCTTACCTGTAGTGCTATTCATCAATTTAGATTGTTTTGCTGTGAGTTGCTGAGTGTTGGAGATATCTACCTTCTCTCTAATGTAATGGACCTGGATGGCACTCAGCTTGTGGTGCTCCGAGCACCACAAAATGAATTTGAAAAACTCAATGTCTCTTTCCAGAAGTCATGACTCTTTTACTGTACATCTGTAGCCTATCCCAGCTGACACTGGGAGAAGATGCAAACTCCGCACAGAAGGGCTCCCCCACCCTGGGTTCGAACCAGGAGAGGCAGACATCTCTAGGGTCGATATCTCCAACACTCCAAAGCTGTAAATCAAGGGTCCCTTGACAAATCACAGACGTGCCAAGATTCACACAGGATTAAGATCACAGACAGACAACCTCTGCAATTATTACAAATTACTAGAGGTCTCCAGGCAACACTAGTCCCATACAAACAGGGCATTAGCAGGTACTTTTGTCTTTCGTACAGAAGCTCATAATGTAATTAATTAGAGAAATAATGCTGCTTATTTGAACGACATATAAAAATATGTAATACAAATTAGCAGTTATCAAAGAGGGACCAGAAACAACGGGAAAAAGCTACTTTTTAATGCCTGGCTGTGGTGAAAACGTGTTTTTTCACATTCACTGCCATTGCATACCTGCCTCTGCTTCTGTTGTTGACAAAGCATTCATGTCATGCAGCCACTTACTATTACAGGCCTCCACTCCACCAGAAAGACAAACACAGTAAAGCTGTTGAGGTGTATATAACTGCAGCATCACCAGTTCAGTTTTTAACCTTGTGTCATGTCACCCTGCACTCCATCGTCACAGCTGATAAAAACTACACAGGGTCTACATGAATCAGAAGCCACAAATGAATTCATTAATAAATAAAAAGATAGCAGAACAAGTTGATTAAATAATAAAATAATTGGTAATATAGATATTGTACATTTAGACTGGTTAATGTTTGTGGAACTTATTTAGATACCAGACAACAATATGTACAGTTTGCTGGTGGTACATCTGAGTCATTGAAGCTTGAATGTGGAGTCCCACAAGGCTCTGTTTTGGGGCCTAGACTTTTTATATTGTTTATCAGTGATATATGTGAAACGTCAAATATATATTGTGTTGTTTGCAGATGACACAATCTTTTAATTTCTGGAGATGATGTAAGAGTGTTAGCAGGAAGTCTTAACAACAAGTTATCCTTAAATGTGAATAAAACTAAATTTATGGTTTTTGCTAACTGAAATAAGGATGAAATGGTCTCATTGTCTATAGATGGACTTAACATTGAAAGAGTGTCTCAGTTCAGATTGTTGGGTGTAAAAATGGATGATAAACTGTCATAGAAATCTCATATAGAATATAAAGACAAAGGTGTCTAAGAATATTTTTGTTTTGAACAAAGCAAAGTACACAATAAGCCACACAGTAAAAAGTTATTGTGTGGCGGTGCGGGGCCACACATACATGAATAACATGAAGCCATTGGTCATATTACAAAAAAGACCAAAGATATTATATCTGTCTAAAACTAGCTGATACACTACTTCACTTTATTTTGCCAGAACTTAAGAGATTCACTGGAGACTTGCACCACTTCTGACTGGAAACCCAATGAGAGCAGCAGGCTGTAAGTTTATTAATAGTGATGTGGACACTGAGCTGGATCCTGACACAGACACTCACAAGGACCTGGTCCAGCAGCAGCGGTTGTGGCAGTATTTCATCATCACTCGAGTGTGTGAGACTAAAGCACGCTGCTGGTGATCCGGTGAAAACAGGTGTGTGTGTGCGGAGACAGGGTGTGTGTGAGAGAAGCCGGAGGAGGCTGTGGAAAGTCACTGAGCCTCTCAGCTTCATTATATCTGGGTCATTGTGTTTAGAAGCTGAGAGGCGCCAGAGCAGCAGGTCAGGGAATACCTCGGATTTTACTGTGATACCCCGACGAGGCTGGCAATGCTCAGATACTCGTCTGATGGTGACTTAACCTCACCTGCTACGGCCATTTCATATAATATTCAAAGTGTACAGTGGCTGCAAAAGTTTGGGCACCCCTGGTCAAAATTTGTTTACTGTGAATAGTTCAGTAAGTAGAGGATGAACTGATCACCAAAAGGTATGAAGTTAAAGATGCTTTTAAACATTTCAAGGAAGATTAGAGTGTTATTTTTCTTTGTACCATTTTAGAGCAAAAAAATTAAAAGAGCATCATGCAAAAGTTTGGGCACCCAAAGACATTTGAGCTCTCAGACAACATTTACAGGGTCTCAGACCTTAATTAGCTTGTTAGATGATGCAAATTTTAAAGCTTTACAAATACTCTGACCCCTGAAACCTTGTCCCAACAATCAGCAGCCATGGGCTCCTCTAAAGAGCTGCCTAGCACTGAAAACTAAAATAACTATTGCCCACAAAGCAGGAGACGACTATAAGAAGATAGCAAAGTGTTTTCAGGTAGCTGTTTCCCCTTAGTTAATAATGTACTGCGGAAATGACAATTAACAGGAACTGTAAAGGTCAAGTTGAGGTCTGGACGACCAGAAAAACGTTCTAAATGAGCTGCTCGTGGGATTGTTAGAAGGCAAATCAAAACTCCCAACTGACTGCAAAAGACCTGCAGGATGATTTAGCAGACTCTGGAGTGGTGGTGCACTGTTCTACTGTGACACCTGTACAAATATGACCTTCATGGAAGAGTCATCACATCAGAAGAAAACCTTTCGTGTGTCCTCATCATAAAATTCAGCATCAGAAGCAAAAGAACATCTAAACAAGCCTGATGCTTATGGACGTTTGTGCAAAATTAGAAGAAATTCCCTATCACGTTCATGAGAAAGGGACGGACAACTCGAAAACATGATGCCCCTGACCACAGCTATTGCCAGCGCAGAGGCATAAAAACTGCCGCAGAGAGTCTGTGCATGCCGTTACATTCCAGCATCACCTCAGGTTGAGATGCAACAATGAAAAGAAAGATTCAGCCTTACAAAGTGTTTGGAGGAATTTGCTGGACATTTCTGGCCTATTTGGACTTGTGAGAAGATGCTCTGCTACATTCAAGGCAGGACTAAAACACAACTATTGGTTCAAGCCTTATGATTTTGTTTTCAATATAAACTTAGTTATTTAGTTTATATATGCTTGAGTAGAACCAATAAATAACTCTTCATTAGGAATCGTTGTCTATGAAATATGACAATAAATAATGTAATGACTTCCTAATTTATGTGGAACAACCAGAATGTTGACTTTAAAACAAAGGTTTGCTACTGTTATCCATCCATCCATCTATCCATCCATCCACAGCGTCTTTGCTCCTCTTACCTTATTAACCCAGATGTCGTCACTGCTCCCAAACATCTGGTGACTGTGGCGGGTCAGCCGTCCATCTTCCCAGCAGATTATCTGCCACAGTGAGTCGTCTGTGCGGATGAAGAAGATGTGAGACCTTCAGTTAAACATCAAGCTAACCGTTCATCGTGTCACCATGGAGACCACTTTGTGTTGGTTGTTCAAACGATCCAAGAGGACGAGCATCAAATGGACCGTGAAACCGTCACGTTCTGTCAAACAGGTGGTTGGATTTAGGATGGTTTGCCATGGTGACAGGAAACTTGGACAGATCGTAATACTTGTCTTGTAAATTGTAAATCTTTACATGTAGATGCTTTGGCTTATTTAAAGCGTCTCTGGTTTGAAATTGAACAAAGTTTATTAGTGGATAGCCCCTTGAGATGAACTATCTTGTTCCCGACACAAAGCATACAACACCCTTCATTACAATGGACACAATCACAACACCAAACATAAATGTCTTTTAAATATATTCAGTCCAATAAGACAGCTTCAACAAAGCACTGTTGGTGTTTGCGCGCAGCTGTTATACAGGTGTGTTTTTAACTGTGTGCATCAGTTCAGGTGGAGCCTGATTATCAGTTAGTCAGGACAAGAGAGGAGCTGGAGCCAACAACATTACACTTGGACATTATTCATCAACTGGTGGCTCAACATAACACTTCATCCCATGACTATCACTACAGTCATCCTCAGCTGGAGACACAAGGTGGAAACACATGTCAGCACTCTAGTTCTTCACACACACACACACAAATGAGTTTCTCAATGTGGCAGCCACTGAACAACAACAAACAATGTGACCATGAACCTCCAGCAGACACTCACCACAGCACTGCTGCAGCCGCTTCCTCAGCTCAGGTGTTCACAGGTTCACAGGTACACATTCATTTCTGCTAAAATACCACTAAATAAATCACTTCCTGAAATCTGCTCTTTCCTGTCACTTTGTTAAGAGTTTTGCTGCTCATTGGATAACCTGATGCCATGTGGCCTGTGGAGAGCCAATGAATGACCACACATAGTGAGTGACAGCTGAGACAGCCAATGAACAACTGTGTGATGAGCTAAAAGCTGCTTTCAAATGTAACTGATGGGGTTGTATTTTTGACAGCTGTCCATACAAACAGGGTTTTTACTTTCAACAGAATGGTAAATTGTTTTCTAACATTCCAGTGTCTTGTTTATGAATCAACAGCAGTCAACAACAAATGGGTTAAAAAACCTTCCACTAACATGGTCACAAATACACATCTGCAGGTCATTTAATGGGCTGGTAAACACAACACAATATGAAAACACCAAAAGGCCGCAATTTGTGTGTGTGAATGGAGTGCTGAAGGGATGAAGTTTTTTTGTTTTAGGCTAACCCTGAAGTTAACATCATCCTGGTTCCTTCGACAAAAAGCATGTGAGAATTTTCCATTGGATGTTGGTTTACATCAGAAAATAAGATCTGTCACAAGCAAAAGTTTATGATACCTAAGCGTTTTGTTCAGCAAGATAATCTTCACAATCAAACACAACTCTTAGAATTCTTAAAGTTTAAATGCAATCACCAGAAGTAAAAGCTAACATTAGGTTATGAACAAACCACACTACAGTTGCATGACTTAACATCACCTCCACAACAAAGCTGTTAAGATGTCCATGTTGGTGTGATGACGTTCTGCAGCCTCATTTAGCCACTTGTTAGCAAGACACATAAAAGCTTCAAAGTTTACGAGTAAGGAATTTACTGTATTGTATTTTTCGTAGAACAAACGTACAAGCCTCTTAAGCTTGTGTTACCGCAGACGTTCTGTCAGGTATCTACCAAAAACACATAAACACCCCAGCAAACATTTTTCCATTGAAAAAAACATTTAAAAACGACTCTGGTCACCAGTGAGAAGACGTTAAGAAATGGGTCAAAAGTAAACTTTTTTTCACCAGCTAGGCTATTTGTAGACTTTGAACGTTCACATTTAGACCATATTTCACTGAGATTTGCAATTCTTCTAGTCTCAATGTAACAGGTTAGGTTAGTAACAGGTTGTAACAACGTTAGCTGACAAATTTGTGATGAGTAACAATGTCCAACATGATGGAAAAAACTGTTAGCTTAACGTTACCTGACAACTGAAATCATGCCCATACACGTTTGTCAGCTAACGGTGTTACAACCTGTTACTAACCTAACCTGTTACATTGAGCCATAGGCCTACACTAGAAGGATGCAGTGGAAAACATAGCTAGATTATCATACCCTGTGTGTCAGTGGAAAACATAGCTAGATTATCATACCCTGTGTGTAACTAATTACGTGCCTAACCCTTATTGATCCCGTAGTTGAAATTGTGTAGGAGCAGGAGCACGGATGCAAAATACATCCATGAGCAGGAGTCACCATGGATGCAGGGGTCACTTGCAGGTGCCAG
>NC_065519.1:6193753-6269845 GCF_006386435.1 Epinephelus moara | reverse complement strand
TGAAATCATGCCCATACACGTTTGTCAGCTAACGTTGTTACAACCTGTTACTAACCTAACCTGTTACACTGAGCCATAGGCCTACACTAGAAGGATGCAGTGGAAAACATAGCTAGATTATCATACCCTGTGTGTACATAATTACGTGCCTTACCCTTATTGATCCCGTAGTTGAAATTGTGTAGGAGCAGGAGCACGGATGCAAAATACATCCATGAGCAGGAGTCACCATGGATGCAGGGGTCACTTGCAGGTGCCAGGTGGGAGCTTCTCACGAGATTTTGAAGTATCTCGTCTCCTCATTCAGGAAAAAAAATTACCAGAAAAAAACAGAAAAAAATACCCTGAAAAACAGGGAAGAAATTACTCAGAAAAACAGAAAAAAGGCTTTTTTTATTTGTCAAGTGAATGCAATACACTTCCGTAGAAGCCTGACTAAAAAACCACATCCAAATTTCTCAGTTTAAAGTCAATATTGTAAATCCCACTGAAATATGGTCTAAATGTAACAGTTCAATCAATGTCTTTCAATACTTAGTGAAAGTAATTTCACTTTTGAACTTTTTCTGAACGTCTTTTCACCATCACCCTTTTAAACCTCAAAATGCTTACAGTAATATTTACCTGTACAGGTGGTTCTGACTTCAGGGTGACAACAACAGCAGCAGCATACAACAGTCATACTTAGTCATACTAACACATTTACAGCTTCCACTTAAGAGATAATGAAGACCATGTGACACAAGCCAATATTACACGCACGCGCACACACACAGGTGCGGGGAAAGTAGTCTAGCAGCATGTTTATGTTTACTGTTGGTCCACACCTCAGCATGCTAACACCAAGCTAGCATGCTAACACCAAGCTAGCGTGCTAACACCAAGCTAGCTTGGCACAGTGGCAGCCTAGCCCGCATCGTGAGCGGCTAAAATAAAACTAATAGTGCTAATTCCTGGTTTCTTTTATTGAAATACAGCAGCACAGATACTTACAAAGTCTGTAGGTAGCGTGTTTATTCCGTCAGCTCCTTCTCCCTGGTCCAACAGTCCCGGTGATCCGCAACGTATCTGTGCATTTGAACTACACGAAGCTGTAACGGTCAAGTGCGTGCGCATGCGCATTACAGCAGTAAGCGCAAACCTCTATTTCCCATCAATGAATGTAAAAATGTTCAGATTTGATACTGGATATACATCGAACAGATCGAAACTTTGGATTTTAACACTTATCCCTTACATTGGAAGTGTTAACATTTTTATTTTATTTTTTTTAATTTCAGGGACTTCTTGTCTTGGTTGGTGTGAAAGTTGTGTCTCCAAGGTTCATTCTTGACTTTGGAGACACAAGTTGAGAAAACAGTCTCATCACAATAGTTGTTCATTTAGCAATTGTTCTGGACTTCAGTTATATGACACGATCTTTAGAGGCAGATGGAGTTTACCCAGAGCTGTAGATGCCCCAACATGGACAGGACGATCCATGATCCCCCAGCGTTTCACAGTGGTAGCCTATTACTGTTGGTGTCGCTGTCGTAAAGACAACCTGATCACGTTCTGTTTGTCTCAGAGCCCAACATCTACCACAGTTTCCACAGTTACTTCGGCTGTTCCACCGCCTGCTATTTCCACTATTGGGGATAGTTACTGCGGAGAACTTACACGGATTTGGTAACTGGGGATAGCTACCAATAGCTATCATGGAAAATAAAAGCGCTATCGTCTTCCTGTTTTCCTAAGTGCTATATCGTAGGCAACTGGACTTGCTTGCATTTCTTGAAGACGTTTCGACTCTCATCCACCCTATCCCAGCTGACATTGGGGGGTACTGAGACGCAGAGAGGAGGGGTACACCCTGGACAGGTCACCAGACTATCACAGGGCTGACACATAGAGACAGACAACCATT
This sequence comes from Epinephelus moara, assembly GCF_006386435.1. NCBI lineage: Eukaryota > Metazoa > Chordata > Actinopteri > Perciformes > Serranidae > Epinephelus > Epinephelus moara. The sequence continues at coordinate 6,267,939 of NC_065519.1, read as the reverse complement.
CACACTCACATTCACACCTACGGACAATTTAGAGTCACCAATTAACCTGCATGTCCAGGAACCCTCTTGCTGTGCGGCAACAATGCTAACCACTGCAACACCACACCGCCCAGCACCAGGTTTTCCCAGGCAGTCTTCCGTCAAGGTACTGTACCGGCCCAACCCTGCTTAGCTTCTGAGTTTGGACGAGATCTGGTACACTAAGGGTGGAATTTAAACATCTCGACTTGATCTGCTGATGAAGATCATTTAATTTAATTGTATATAACAATAATATTCCTGCTCTATGAAGAGTTTAATGCAGGTGTGTCATTGTCATGCTCAGACCCAAAGCTCCACACACTCTGTGTGTTCCTGAGACATCACAAATCCCATCATGGAAACTGAACCTGTGTACCAGCAGCCTTCACTATAACCAGCTCCTGTAGGAATCTGGCGTCAGCTTACACGCTGCATTGTAGGATGACACGCGATCCTAATGCCACCACCGGCCCTTCTGCCTACTACTACACCATCATCCCTCCTTCTCCTTCATTATACTCCTCTCCAAGTAGGTCAGCGACCGTGCGCTGTACGTGCGTGTGACCCGAGCGCTGCGCCATCCAGGATTCCAGACACGTTTCCCATTCTTCCCAAAACAACTGCCGGGTTAATGAACACACAGCACGGCACATAACGTCCCACCAAGCATTATGGATATCCAGCACAGCTGCTGGGAGGCTTTCATGCAGAGCGGGCTAATGTTAATCATTTCCCACAGTGTTGTTAAAGGGGCAGATGGAGGCACGCTAACGACGCACCTCATTGGTGTGGCGCTAAATGAGGCGGGTGGCAGAGAGGTTGCTGATTGGCTACCTGGAGACTGTACAAGACTTAATTTTCAAACAGATGAATTTCCATCTCAGAAAAAAGTATCGACATATATATTTAAATAATTTTGGAAGACTACATGGGATTTTTTTATTTATTTTTTTTTACAAAATCTGGATGTCTCATTTTGAATCCAAAAGCCTTCGACAACGACAAACATTTCTTTAGTAAGTATTAATGAAGAAACTGACCATTTGCCAAACCTGTAACCCAAACACCAATTGTTTGGCCATATATTAGCCTATTTAAAATATCTTATATAGTATCAAGCATCTTTATTGCTTTTCCGAAACCTAAAATACAAGAACTAAACTTCAAGACGGTGAGTTTGTCTTCCACTTAAAACCTTAAACCTGAATAACTTTGCCAACCTCTTTAGTTAGTCCTCATCCCCAAATCCTTCTCTATTGTAAAATACATACATTTGAAAGAAGTCAACGGGACAGTTCACCCCCAAATCAAACATACATATTTTGCCTCTTACACATAGCGCTATTTTCTCTCTACTAAACTACACCCACAGACTGTATCACCGCACAGAAGGAAGTGTGCATCTACTCATGGAGGAGAGGCTCATGCTCCAGACAGTTAGAGATGTAACTGTCCCACACAAAGATAAATATTTATTAAAGATACTTTTGTCAAGTAGCAGGAAAGCCACAACTTGCTGTAGATTATAAACTAAATATACCGTATGGAAAGAGTTTTATTTTAAGGCTTGAGATAGAAAAATGTACAAAACATTGGGTATAAAAATCGTTGAGAAAAGTGTGACACTGTATGCCAGGATGTAAGTGACAAATGTACTGCGATTTGTCCTTGCAACACCCACGACAACCTCATATTCTTTGTTATTTTAAATTTCAAAAAAGGATTTACAAAAAAAAAAAAAAGAAATGTAAACATTAATGGCGTCCTCGTCAGCTGAGCGGTGCTAGGTGAGCTAGCAGTAGATGCACCTGTCCTGTAGTTCAGTACAAAGAAAATAGTTCCTACATGAAACAGCTCACAACATCATCTGTGGATTATCTTGAGTAACCAGGCCATGAATTCTGGAAAGAGACATACCAACCGTATCAATGCGCAGAAGGAAGCGTGCATCTACTGCTAGCTCACCTAGCACCACTGAGCTAGCTAACATTACAGCTAAGCTGAGGAGGGTGCCATTAATGTTTACATCTCCCGCTGTCACGAGCATGAGCCTCTCGTTAATGAGTAGATGCACGCTTCCTTCTGCGCAGTGATATGGGTGTAATTTGGTGGAAAGAAAATAGCTCCTACATGAAACTGCTCACAACAAGGTCTGTGGATTATCTTGAGTAACCGGGTCATGATTTCTGGAAAGAAACATTGATGATGAGTTTCTCAAATGTATTTTTTGGGGCACTTTGAGCACCACAAACTGAGTGACATCTAGTTCCATTATATTGGAGAGAAGGTGGACATCTCTGCAACTGATATCTCCAACACTCAGCAACTCACACCAAAACTATCTAGACTGATAAATAAAACTACAGGTAAGAGGAAAAATATGTTTTTGATTCTGGGGTGAACTGTAATGTTAGAGAGAAATACATATGACATAATAATATACTATAATACTATTTCTAACTAATGTAGCTCTGCCCTGCAACACAACACAAGAACTCTGCTGCTCCTTCCATATCGTCTACAGGATGATGAAGTGGTGAAGATGCTGTTTTTTTGTCTGGGACTTGTTAGCTTTAGCCTGTTTCAATCAACATTTAGGATGCCTTTCAGTCTGCTGGAAACATTAAAACAATTTTAATAACCAACTCATGGAGTTAATTAGCTACCTTGCTAGAATCTGCCTGTGACTGTAGCTGGCTTAAAATAAGAATCTGCTTTTGCCTACCTGGAGTAAAAGACTCAAAATTGACCTTTTTCACAGCAGACATTTGGACATGTCTTGTAGAAAAAGCACAGGTGAAGCTGATGATCGTAACGATGGCTCAGTTCCACCTGTGCGTGTCTAAAGTGTAGAGCGACAGTAACTAAGGGGGACGGGGCTTAGTGAGGACCAGTCATGAGACACTTTTGCCTGAAATATGTTCACATAAAAAAAGACAAACCAAATGAACTTTGGTATAAAATACTTTAATAAATAATAGGATTGTTCTAAGAACAAACAAAAAAAAAATCCACTAACAAACCAAGACTTTTACCAAATTTTGTACAAAATAATTACAATGTTCTGCACATTCAGCCCCTCCTGTGGGACTCACACAACGTAAGATTTACTGACAGAGTATGAATTTGGGTTTTACATGATTTGCATCAGCATTATTAACAAAAACATAAAACCTTGAAAACATAATGTTCATCCACAAAATAGTGACGATATCTGACTCTCTTTTTAATTTCACTACCGCTGTGGAGGTAATGCTAAATGTTTCTCTTCTCCTGTGTGTTCTTAGTGCAGAAACAGACTCTTTACAAACACTGAACAACAACCACAACAACATCAACAACAATACAACTTGTTCCCTTCATTAGACCAGAATAGATACACGAGGAGAGGCGGGGCTAAACGGGGAAAAACATTTAGGATTCACACTCGTCCGCTGTGAGTCGATTCCCACTCAAACCACACACCTTTTGTCTATGACGGGGACTCAGTGTGTTGCAGCAGGGCATGTCGGGGGGAGGGGGGGCGCAGCACAAGAAGGGTTTTCATACTCACTAAACACCCTGCTGCCCTGCGTGGCATCTCCACTGTCAACACACTGTAAAATACTAGATTTATAACTGAAGTACGAGAAGGCCGAAGAGACGGAGACTGGCAGCAGTGCTTCAAAGGTGTTTGGACCCTGTGACCCGTAAAAGTGAGTATTGAAAATAGAAATCAGATGCATCAGCACTGGGTCAAAACCTGACTCTCTGATGCAGCACAGGGATACTTTACTGTAGTTTGCACCATTTGGAGTCCCTAATTAAGAGCAGGTGATGGATTAGGCAGCAGAGCTCCTCAGAACTTTTGATCTAGTGGTCTGTAAATATTTAGAAGGGATGAAAAAAATGAAACAAAATGGACGCTGTGAAATCACAAAATTAAGAGATGTGTGTCCGATACTTCTGACAGAGTGTCCATACATCTCAATATATCGCTCACTATAAAGAAGCTGACTGTTTTTTTATGTTGGAAGTATTTAAAACTCAAATAAGGGAGTAATTCTGGACACAACTTAAGTCATTTTCCGTCGTACTATTGAACAAAAAAGTGCAGAAATGTTCAACCTGCAGCATCATTTCAAAGTAAAGTGAACTCTGGATCAATAAGGAGGGTTCGGGCACGTGCCAAAATAAACGACCAATGTCTCACTTCTCCAGACTTTTGGAGAAAGAGACGTAGCTCTATCCGTTAACAAAAATCTTACACAAAAAGAAACCAAAAAGGCCTGCTGGCTGCTCTCAGGTGTTACCTCCCTGTGCACTGATGCTCTTCAACAGGACGCTAACAGGGTGTTCTTAATATTTACATACGAACATACAGCCAGAAGGACGTGAAACACCAGCATGAAATGTGGAAAAAACGGAAACAGACGAACACAATTTGCCAAAGTACTTCCACAAGCATCGTTTAGAACCTGTCTTACTAAAAAAAAAAAAACATTTACACCTGTTTACACCTGGTATTAAGACACGTTTCGGTGATTCGAACACAAGTGGACAGCCGAGAAACATCGCCGTTGACACCTGTGTCCATCACGCTTCTCTTACACTTGTGCTCAGATTTTGTTATCCCCTACATGACTTAGGCTAGAAGGTCAAAGAGCGCCATGCACAGTTATTTCGTCCACACTCTCACTAACTGCTTGCTAGCATGCTTGCTATTCATGTTAGCGGTTGCGTCGGAAAAGACACTGCTGCTCAGGGGTATTCAACAAATCTCCTTCCACAGGGCAAAACGATGGACAGTCATGCATCATATCCCCAAAACAACCACCACGTCCTGCATTGCCGACGAATTTTCATGTTTCATCCTTGTCAAGGACGCATCAGGACATTTTAGTGTTTACGCTACAAAAGATGTGGTCAAATGCGTTCTAGACTGAGCGATCGGATCACAATGCGTCTTGGTAGTTGTTCACACTTGCATTTGGCGCTGTCTACTGTGATCAGATAACCGCAGATGTGTCGGAAAAAGATATCACAGAAGAAGATCAACACATCTCCTTCTGGGGGGCAAGACGATGGACAGTCATGCAACACTTCGTCCAACTCTGTCACCAAAACAACCACCACGTCCTAAACTGATGACGGATTTTCCTGTTGCATCCTTGTCGGGGACGAATCAGGTCACACTACAAAAGATATGTGGTCTGAGGCGTCCTAGACCACTTCGGCAAGTGGTTTGATTGATCGGATCACAATGCATCTTGGTGGTCGTTGACACTTGTATTTAGTGCTGTCCACTGTGATCAGATGGTCGAAGACGTGTTTTAATACCAGCTGTAAACAGGATCTCGGATTGTTTTTTGTAGGGTTGTGGTTAAAATTTGCCCACTGACATATTTGAGCCATTTAATAAAAATTAAATGGTTTTCCAAAGGTTTTTTGCACGTAAGGTGGCCCAGAAGACATACGGATTTTTAAGCGTATAAGGGCTTTTAAAAATAGTCTGAACTCTCAGAAACCTAAACCTTTAATAGCTGTTAAAGAAATCTTGCATATGAGGGGGAGTCTGTTTTTTACAGGATCAAAAAACAGTTGAAATGAACAGGACTGTTGGAGAGGAGGTTTCTATGGAGGTAACACTGACTACTGAGCTGGTAGTCGACGCCTCTCACATCCTAACAACCTCTCACAATGACTGACAGGCCGAACAAACAGCTCTCCAAACTCCGTGTCTGTGTTCTGAACAGCTGTAACAAATAACCATAACACATAAAAACAAACAGTTTTCTTTTTTAAACCAATGCTCATGATTCAGTGGGACCCTGGACACAGTCCGAACATCTGTATAAAACCTGTCCTAGTGTCGACAGACACTAATAAACGGAATGACATCATTAAAAAAAAAAAAAACATCAACCACAAAAACAGTCTTTAGAATAACTATCATACAAAGCATCACTTAAGTTACTAAATTCAAATATACACAGCCATTTTTTTCTCATATTTACATATGTACACATCGCAAAGAAAATAACCTTTACTGTGGTATGAAGAGTTGTTACTAGGACATCTTTCCCTTTATATGTTTTTAAATTCTGCATAAACTCTATAGGAGGAGAGGAAAGGAGAAAAAAATAAGGGCTGAAGGCACTTTTCTACCAAAGCAAATACTGAAAAATCATCATGTGGACTCGCAGGAAGCAGTGACATAATCATTTCAAAGGATATACGTAAGAACCTTTAAGCCTCAACACAAAATGGAAAAGATGTTTATGAATGTAAACGAAAAAAAAAATGCTCATGCCGGGTATCATACAGTGGATTCTCTGTGCCAACTTTCAAGGACTTAAATGTATATAAAACTTTTTTTTTTTGAGTTTTCTTTTATAAAAAGACACGATATCAAGACAGTGTAGAAAAGGCCCGCAGGTTTGGGCTAAGGCAGACAGGAACAGTAGAAACAATGTTAACAGCTGCCAGCCGATGGCGTCCAGTTAGATCTCCGACAGAGAAACAGAAGGGAAGCGTTAGTTCTGATGAGAACAGTTTGTAAACAGAAAAAAAAAAAAAATCAGGAGCCGTGAAAAGAAAATTCTTCTTGATTCCAACAGTGTGACGAGAAAACCAGAAATCCAGAAGCTGTGTTGTTTATTTTCCGTCTTTTTTTTTGTTTGTTTTCTGTATTTTTTTGTAGTTTTTTGGTAAAGTAAGCCTCCGTGCTGCAGACAAAGACGTTAAATAAGATGTGACAAACAAAAATAGAAAATTAAAGCATCTGTAATCTTCACTTTTGGTGCTTTTAAGAGTTGAAAAGTCAGTGACGCTGAAGACATCGCAGTTTGTTTTTCTTTGATTCAGGAAGGTCCCTCCTCCTCCGCTCATGTGTTCATACATAGTGGTCTTTAATGTCCTCGCTGAGCTTGGCGGCGTTCAGGTTTTTACACCGGTTGTCTTTGGGGCTGTACGCTGTCCGGTGCGGCGCCTTGACCGGACCGCTGCGTGACGTGCAGATCACCCCTCCCTTACCCATCACCCCCCTGTCCTGCGCCCCTGCTATGGAGCACTTCTGCGGCGGACACTTCTCCCCCATGCCCAGCGCCCTCTCCTCGTCTTCCTCCTGCTCCCCCTCCTGCTCCCCTTCCTCCTCGCCCTCGGCCCCGTCGCCCGTCCTGTCGGAGGGGCCCATCAGTTTCTTGCATTCGTACTGAATGTCTTTGTCGCGGTTGTCCTTGAGGGCGTTGCTCCGCAGCGGCTCCAGCTGGTTGTTGACGGTCGTGTCCTCGGATCGGGCCGCTCTCTCGCGCTCTTTCTTCCTCTTGCGGGTCCACCAGACGCAAACAACGATGCAGAAGATCCAGAGGACGCTGAAGACGACGCACAGCACCGGGACCAGGTAACCTGTGAGAAGGACATTTCTCTGTGAGAAATAATACGGACTTGACCCTACCCTCAAAATGCATTTACACCCAGAACACCCAGCCCACTACTGCAAAGACGTTTTTTATCTTCTTGAGCAGTAGTTCCCAACTGGTTCAGCCCCAGGGTCCAGATTTCTCCTTAATGGTTAGTTCAATGTCCCGCAGTTTAATATATTCACCGTCAAGCTAGTTTGCTGTTTCAGTCAAGTAGCTGTTACTCACTCTACAGCAGAAAACGGCACATCAAAATCAAAACGCTGTGCCAGAAATTCACTGTATTTAAAAATAAAGTGTGTTTTTTTACTTTACTAAACTTGACATGTTTGCAAGTCACTTGTGGCCCATTCAGAATGGACCCATGACCCACTTTGGACCACCACCCACCAGTTGGGAACCACTGGTCTTGAGGACAGAACAACATGATTTTCTCTCCAGTTTTATCATTTACCTATTCAACAAAAATCAAGATCATGTGACTCACCGACAGGCGGCGGCTCCACCTGCGTCTCCACTTTGACCTCCACCACGGCCAGCATGACGGTGCTGTTGTGGCGTTTGGAGAGGGCGTTGATGATGGCGCTTGCCGCCCTCTGGATATGTCCACGATCGCTGTCCTTCGACCGCCCGTCCTGCTCAAAGGACTGCACAGATGGAGACAGAGAGACACAGAGAGATGAAGGACAGGAGTCAATTTGTTTTGCATTTAATGTTAATTAGCTTGAGTGTTTTCACATTTGAGATTTGGAGACGCTGTACGTCACACAGGCACAAGCACTAAAGAAATGAGAGATCATTTTAATTTCTTACGGAATATTTGAAGCAAACTGTAAAACTAGGTCATTTATTTTGTTGCACTTCTATGTTGTTAAAGTAATAAAAGTTGTTTCAATTACAGAGAATCCTAAAACCTGGTCTGCATTAACTTAAAGAAAAGCTGATTTGTCAGTAATGGGTGAAACATGCTACAGCTCTGGGTTTAGAGAACAACCTGAGAGCACAGATTCAACAGTACAGTAGAGAAAGAAAATAAAGCCCATTTGCCAAATGGTCTCAGTCTTGCTTGAGGCCACGCAGGACAACAAGAAAGAGAAAGAAAAAACACATTCATCTGTCAGAATAAAGAGATTCTCATCCTAACATCTGGCAGGCTGCGGACCCCCCCGCTGAGACCACAGAGGGTGGAGTTAATTGCCTAATAAGGTGCTGAGGGTGAGAGCAGGGAGGTGGTGAGGGGGGACAGAGGGGGATTAGCTGTGTGCTGTGCAGTTCAATTAGGACAAACAATAGAGAACAGGCCAGCTGTGCTCCCTGCTCGGCCGGGGACAAACACTCCTCTTTTCTTCTCCTGAGAAAATCAGCAGCTCATTCACACACCTCTAATCCCGCCCCCAGAGTGATTGACAGACCACATCACAGTGAGACGAGGCCGAGGATCCGACCTCAGGACTGCTGACTGAGGCTGAGTATCCACAATGATCACCTACTGAAAGGTGGGATCAAACGCCCGGCAGCTTCTTTGCAGTGTTCACTTAACATTAAAAATATTGTTCCTTATACACTTGTATCACATGGTGTCACTTTGATAATGTTTGCTAATAATTATTATATAACCTTTGCACCTGGCAGAGCACAAACAGCTGCTCACTGTGGTCTTCATCACACAAACAGGAGGAAACAGTGAATTAGTCAGGGACTACTTTCAGCAGCGGATTAATCCACATTTGGTGCTCCAGTGAGTGTTTGGGGCAGCAGGACAGTGTGTGTGGGATAAAGTTAAAATTAAACTACAGTGTGTGTGTCACCCAGTGCAACAGTGACACTCACTGATGTGTTTATAGTCATTTTTGGACAACAATGGAGAGCTATGGCACAGAAGATATATCAGGCTTTGATACACACAAAATGCTTGTTGGTGGATAAATTAGGATACAATCCACTGTTGTTGTTTCTTTCATGTGCGTCTTCATGGGTTAAACTTATCCTTTCAAGTTGCATTTTAAATTGAAGTTGAACAAGCACGGAAGGCCCTAATGAATTTACCTTAATCAAATTTCAGGGCCTGAATTTCAGATTGCAGGTATTGCGCATTAGTTCATCGATCACCGCAAATCTAGCACTTACAATGCGAGAAATTCTCACACACATTTTGTGACAGGTGATGTCCAATAAATTTCAGCTACCATTTGCACCTGTGCAGAATGCGAGCAGACTGGCCCTAACGCTGCATCAGACACACCAACTTCAGCACCCTAAACAACACACCTGGCGTGATCCCTCTCTCTAAAATGCTCCGAAACTCTTTCTTGTTACAGCATCTTTTGCTAGCATATACAGACAGGTTCCAGTGGTGTTAACTTGAAGTTATCCAAACATGACGGACCGCTTGCAGAGCCTGAAAGGTCCAGCGCTTACTGCAGTGCCAGTGATGTCAATGTTAACAATGTTAATCCTTGGGCTCCTCAGGCAGGTAAAGATAACGTTACTATGAGCTGTTCCCACTGAACACGATGTGAGCATTTCTCGCAGCAAGATTACTAAGTCAATGCACAGACGCAAATAGATGAGAATTCTTGCATATTGACGCAAATGACTATGATAGGGCAGAATGAATGAAGTGATCTGCACTTTCTCGAGAGCTGACATTTTTCAACTTATGCAAGAAACTGCATTTACGTTTGTGGCGAAAACCTTTCAGCATTGGGATTCTCCTGACGTTGTAGAGACTCAGAACAAACAATCTGGCTGTCTCGGGCCGCCTGGAGCTCTACCACGTAACGTCAGGACTGTTCAGAGACAGATCAAAAAAGGAGAAGTGTTGTCGCGACGGTATGAAAAATAATAAATTGTGATACTGTCTTGGTTCAGAGAACGGAGCCTCTGTGTTAACTGTTTTCACATCACTTGATTCAAGCTATCGGTTGCACTTTACTGCAAACCAAGTTAGCCATTAGCTTCCTTCCCAAGTTGGTTAGCAGGACCGTTAGCACAGCTGAAGGGCGGATATTCTGCAAATGCAAAGTACTCCAAAAAACACTCCAGTGGCCCGATACGTGCTTCACGTTCGGTGTGAACACAGGCCAACCCTCAGGCCAAATGGCTCCAAACATATCCATGACTTGAACTTAACAACGGTAAAATAAGCTGCTTGATAACGTACAGCGTGACTTTTACCAGCCAAGTTACAGACTTCAACTTTAAGCTGCCACGTAAATGCCGTTTTTCACACAACAGGGAAACAACAGAGCATGAAAGCAAGAGAGAAGAGGGAGCAACCAAAAGAAAGATGAGGAACACTGATGCAGCTCAAAGAGACGATCATTGGAGAGGAGAAGAAACAGACAAATTACTGCAACGTATATGTTCAAGAGGACCCTGAGGTGAGCCATGAAATGCAATCTGAGTGTAGTTAAGCTTCCAGAAACTGTATGAATTCGTCTATGTGAAGCATTTCAGGGGGAATCCTGCCCATTTTGAGAACGAATTTCAGGCAGACTTTCAGACTTGATGGAGAATAAAATTAAACTTGGCTTTTGAGGCTTCACCAACAGCACGTCTGAATGTTGCCTCCAAATATTTTGCTTAAACTACTTGAAAAACTACTTTCAGATCTGTTGATCTTCCTTCCAACGCACTCAAGATAAAGCGGGGACGCCTCACTCTCCAAATGAAGACAAACTGAGTGCTCTTCATTCTCCTCCTTCCCCACACACACACACACACACACACACTGCAACATATTGAACCACTTGTTTGCTGCTCAGGTTGGAGGCCTCGCAGCAGAGCGTTTCAGGGGTTTACAAACACACCAAGAGCCTTTTGGACGGGAATAAATCGACACAAGCGGCCGCACTCCGCGAGGCTCGCCGGGATTATAGAGATTTCACCCACACTTGGAAATGAGCGCTGACATTTTGCTGCAACACGAGTCAGCAGCGAGTAGGAGTGAGGTTTTTCATGAAAGCCTTGTTGTGGGGTTTGGGTGGATGTCAGGTTCACCACTCCTTTTCCTGTATCTGTCGCTCAAAACAGGCCTGCAAACATCAGAGGAAAGGGAACTAATCCCCTCCATTAAAAGCTTAGAGCCCTGAAGTGACTGATTTCCCCCGAGCCTGGGTGGCCGAGAGGAGAGGAAGGAGGGAAGGGGAGAGAAGAGGAGAGAGGAAGACAAGAGAGGAGGGAGAGGGGTGGAAAATACAGCAGCAAAGAAAGAGTGAGAGAAAGAAACAAAAAAGGAGCAATTGAATGCAGGAGATGTAAAAAAAAAAAAAAAGACAGAATGGAAGAGAGGAAGATGAGGGAGAGCAGAGACAAAGATCAGCAAGGTGTCCCAACAGAAAAGCTAAATCTCATCCAGATGTTGTTAAAAGCTTCAAACGCCTCTCCCTCCTCTGTCTTTTCCCCTCTGTGTTTCTTTTATTAAAACAAAGAGGAAAGAAACTGGAAATAGAAAACGCTCAGACTTTACTGGACTCCTCTGGAAACGATTTGCAGTGACAAATTAAGTGTGATTTGACAAAATGGGAGAAGAAAAGAGAGAAAGTGAAGAGGAGCGAAGGAAGCACCGTCTAAATCTGTGTGTGTTTGTGTGTGTGTGATCTTGTACTGGATAATAAATTCAGATGTGTTGATGGATAAGTTCCATTTTCCCACGTTTGTTTGTCTAAGTGACGAAAAGGAACAGCATTGCTAAAAAAACTAGTCCAGTATTGAACGACAGAGCTGCAGTGTTACCACTCGGGGCAATAGAGTGTGCCAGTAAACCCGGAACTCCGTTAGCGCTTTTAGCGCTTCTGGTTCTCTCGTCTAAAAGTCAATACGTTTTTTGAATGGGATTTTGGTAAAATGCCTCAAATAAGGTCTGTGGTTAACAAAAGCTTAAGCGAGTTTCAGGTTTTGTTCTACGACATAAAACACGTCAGTAAATACCCTACTTGTGAATTTTGAAGCTTTTACGTGTCGTAAAAAAGGCGGTTGCTAACAAGTTGCTCAATACGACTACAAACCCTGTCGGGGACATTAAACGTCATCACCCCCGAACAGGCGAGAGTGCTGGCAGTCCGCCATTACAGCTTCTTATTTAGCTTAAACAGTCCGATTTCCCCATTATACAATGTTTTTAAAATAAAGCGGCCGAAATCAGTTGAAAGCTTAGTGGCGGTGACGTCAAGAGTCATGCGACCGTGGAGTAGTCATGTAGTCCGTTAAAGCCTAACGTTAGCTTTTTACTTCTGGCGATCGCATTTAAGCTTCAAATGCGGTATGAAAGGTGTTCATATGTGAAGATTATCTCGCTGAACAAAACCTGTAAGTATCATAAACTTGTGTTAGCCACAGAGCTTATTTTCTGACATAATCCAAAACGCAATGCAAAAATCACATTCACTTTCTCTTCCGGGAACCAGCGCGATGCTAAACTTCCGGGTTTTGACGTCAGCCCTGGCACACTCTATTATGCATCACCAATTAACGTCCAGTAAAAGTGCTTGTTTTTACCACTGACTGGCTCAGATTATTATTGTAAGTGTGTGACAGCATTATGTTAAGGATCCCTACAGACATAGACCTTTTTTAAAGAGTAAGGTCATTTTTGTTTAACCAGAACAGCGCCAAAATCCCTGTCATCAAACCCACCAGACTCCATTTAAATAAACGGTAATTTTAGCCTGTATAGAGCAGCATATTTTTACATCTAACTGGGTGAATTAAGGGTTAATTTCAACTAGGATGGCTCTTGTGATTTTGATTTTGTTTCTGTTGGCTTTTAATAAAGTGTGTTGTACGACAATAAAATCACTGTTTTGTAAATGGAGTCTGGTAGGTTCGGGAATGGTGATTTCGATATGGGTATCTTGGTTACAAGACAGGTCTATCTCTGTAAGGTTCCAAACGTTGTCAGGCACTTAGAATAATAATTTGACCCTATCACTGGCAAAAACAAACACTTGTGGAGGACGTACATCGACGGTGCACAAATGCTTGGAGTGATTCATACTCTGCCAGCTGCAGCACTAGCACTCAATACTTGACCAATTTCAAAAATGGCTGTTTCCATTAGTCACTTGGACACAAACATGGACAAATACCGAACTTACCCTTTAACTTTCAGTCTTATCGCTGAATAAATTGCTCTAGATCAGTGGTTCCCAACTGGTGGGTCACGGGTCCGTCCTGAATGTACCGCAAGTGACTCGCTAATGTGTCAGGTTTGTAAATAAAAACCACTTTATTTTGAAGTACAGTGAATGTGTGCACAGGAAAGTGCTGTTTCCTGCTGTAGAGTGAGTGACTAACAGACAGCTACTTAACAGAGACAGCAAACTAGCTGGACGACAAATGCAAATATGACGCTGAATATATTAAACTGTGTGGACCTTGAACTAATGACTGAGGAGAAATCTGGACCCCGCGCCTGGACCAGTTGGGAACCAGTGTTCTAGATAATCTTCCTAAACTGGTGGCTTGTTTTCAACCTGTTTTGCGTTTCTTGATACGTTAGACAACAATGCTATGCTCTCAGATCTCAGCAATTAACTTGGTGAGTACAACATTATTGCAACCAAAGAAAAAACGGGACATGACAATGAAACTAAGACCAAAGTTGTCGGCAAAAAATAACCACATTTATCCTTTAAAAGAATGATGTGGCGTGTGATGTTAAAGTTAGTGTTAGGAGAGATTGAGCTGGGGTGTTGCACTAGCAGCCAAAGCTACGTCTAAAGCATGAGCTGTCTTGGTTAAAACTGCGTGTCTCAGAAGCTATGTGTCTTCAAGCAGTCTTTTCTTCAACAGACATGTTTTCAAGATTGTTTTAAGGTTTTTGTCACAATTTTTTCTGTTTTATAACTTAATGAAATCATGTCTGAAGGTCAATTAGCTTGATATACTATATCTTTGTCATGCATCTGTATATCGTGAAATATGTGTATCATCAGGAGGGAAAAGTAGCATTTCTTCTCCTGCACTTTAATGTAGTAACAACCAGGAAAAAAACTGTTATTAATATTCACTTACCTGCACTTTAGATTTGATATTGTACCTACATCGCTATGAGCCACTCCTCACACATATCTATAAACCATACCGTTAACTTGTTTATATTTTTGGCTTTGAGTATGTTTTGGATCTTACTGTTTCTTAAATAAAATTCAATACTTCATATTAATATTACTGACAAAAATCTAAGCATTTAAATTCATCTTCATCTGAAACTGCTGTAGCAAAATATTATAAACTACAGTATACAGATTGTGGACCATGTATCAAGATAATATAAGACCACCACAGAGACAGTTGGGGCAGGCATGTGTGTGTCCGTGTGTAATAATCACCATGGCGACCTCCACGGCATCACTGTTTGAGTAGGACAGGTCACAGAGGATGAGCAGCGCTCGCTCCTCGGCCAGCGTCTGAGTTACAGGAAGGTACCTCAGCTCGGAGCAGATGTTCTCCACAGTGGTGCCCTGCCACACACACACACACACACACACACACACAGATAAGACAGATTAGTATCTGCACTGCTGGCGAGGAACAATCAGCTTCTAATTCCTCCTAAGTCTGATTCAGATGCAGGCAATCAGAGGGCCTCGCCCAGCAGGGGAGACTGTGGCTCAGATCTCAGATCAGTATCTCGTCAGAGGAACAGATTCATTTCCATTCATAAAACTTTATTCAGACCTGCCGCAGGGGGCCAGTTAAGGTTTCATGATACAGTAGTAAACAACAAAAACACCATCTGGACCAACAAGAGAAGATTCAAGCTTTGTTAACAACAGAACGCGTCTGCTACTTTAACTGGAAGTTTATGGACTTTATTTCTCACCGCAGTTTAAGTTTCTCTCTCCATGAAAGGGCCAGGAGAGGCGGCTTTAAGATAAACTAATCCTGACTGAAACTGTGTCTTTTTAAAGGGACAGTTCACCCAAAAATCAAAAACACATATTTTTCCTCTTACATGTAGTGCTCTTTATAGAGCTAAATTATTTTGGTGTGAGTTGCCGAGTGTTGGAGATACTGGCCGTAGAGATGTCTGCCATCTCTCCAATATAATGGAACTAGATGGCACTCAGCTTGTGGTGCTCAAAGCGCCAAAAAAAATACATTTGAAAAACTCAACAGCAATGTCTCTTTCCAGAAATCATGACCTGGTTGCTCAAGATAATCCACAGACCTTGTTGTGAGCAGTTTCATGTAGGAACGATTTTCTTACAACCAAACTACACCCACCATCACTGTGAGGAAGGAAGAGTGCATCTACTGCTAGCTCACCTAGCACCTCTGAGCTAGCTAATGTTGCAGCTCAGCTGAGGACGACACCACTGGGCCCCAGTCATACAGAGAACATTTTGCTGGTTGCAAAACGTGAGGTGCGCTGCTTATTTATTTGAGTCATTTGACAGTAATTATTAGCTAGTTCCTGACATGTTGAGGCAGAGGGTACTGTCTGTAGCTCTGGATGAGGGTTACAGGTTGTCAGCAGATAAACAGAGATCTGTGTGGGTACATGAGACCCTAAAAAAGAGGTTGGATCATGGGGAGTACCACCAGTTGGTCCAGGAGCTTCTCCTCCATGATGCCTGCTTCCAGGCATATTTTAGGATGACTCAGGGGCAGTTTGACAACCTGCTGTCTAACGTCAGGCCGTATAGCTCTGGGTATCCAGCAACCGCCACCACCAGTTTCTACTCCATTGTTTGCTAACTGTAAACTTGTTGTGACCATGACAGAAGACCCGCCTCTCAAATCATTCGAAAAAAGAGATGACGTTGGGCACTTTTCCGCTTTGAGTTTACGTTTTTTCAACTTGAGGCGTTCAGAGCACTCCAGCAAAAATGCCAGGCGCTAGAGCACAGAAATACGAGGTGTGTCATGATGCAAAAACCGCAAGCAAAAAGCTTCATTCTCATTAAACACAAATACAAAAAGGCGCCTCCAGCTGCTAAAACACTTTGTTTGTGTGATCAGGGCCTTGAACATCTTGCACAGTCACAAGCATGAGAGACTCGTCCATGAGAAGATGTACTGTAGTGTAGTGTTGCCCCTTTCAGATTGCCATCAGCTATTTTTATTTTCATCAACAAAAACGACGTCCAAATCTGATTAACACTGCAGCTTCACTGACTTTTCTTCCCTCCGTGATTTTGTTTCCTCGGCATCCAAACATCAGCGTCTTCATTGGGAAGTTACATAACGCACGGCCAAGGACAAGCTGTCGAAAGTCAAAAACTGACCCCCATCTGTATACAGTGAGGAACGACACGTGTGTGTACGTGTTTGCGGTTGCAAATTCAAGCAACGAGACATTTGAAGTAATTTTCTACCAGCCCCCCAATTGTTAACAATCCAGCAATTATCAAATGTTAACAATCCGGGGTGGTAGGAAAATGATTTCCAATGTGTTGTTATGACGTGACACATCAACAAGAATGAAAAATGACTTGATGATTGGATCGGAGGCTCGCTGGTGGTTTCCAACTGTCTCCTCGGCCTTAATTCAGACTGTTCCTTCAGGGAGAGCTCATCGAAAGCGTACACACTCTAGTTACAGCAGCGCTAACGGGGCTGATAAAATGTCGGTCTCTTAATTCACAACAGAGCTTCAACCTCTGTGTTTAAAGTCCTGCTTTGATACAGAACATTAAATTCGCAAAAAAATCATATGTTTGTTATTGTTAAACATAACTTCTAAAAACAACACCTGTCATTTTTGTTACTGCTGAGGCCGTTTTTGACATTTTTCATGCTTTCTTAACTTAAAAAGCATCAAAAAATGTGACTTCTGTGTAAAAACCACAGATTTGCACTCTGGACCACCAAGAATTTTAGAAAAGTGTTGCTAAAAAGCAAAGTGGTAGCAGATGTTGAGACAAAGGGAAGCCTAACTGACCCTGCTGTCGATGGTCGAGGCCACTTCTTTAATGTTTTGATTCATTTTTTTGGTGTACAAAATGTCACAAATTGTGGAAAAAAAGCCATTAAAATGTCCATATTCCCCAAGCAACAATCTTCAAATTACTTTTTCAGTCTGACTGACAGTACAAAACTCAAAAATATGAGGAGTTACAGTGATATATCACCTGTTTTTTGCTTTATCTACACAGGGAAAGTTGTCTCAATGCCTTACCTGCGGCACTTTGTCCTTTTTGAAGATGAGCGTGATGCGAGCACAGCTGTTGTCAAGGTAACCACTGTTGGGCTCACACTGGGTGTGCAGGGGCGTTGGAGGGTCTGGCGTTGAACACACACCCCACTGGTGACATGGCGGCGAGAAGCAGGTGAGGAACTGATGCTCCACACATTCATGACCTCCGGGGCAAGACGGGGCGTTTGTGTCCGCAGGAGGAGGCAGAGCCTTCGAGAGGAGGCAGGGCCGACGACCACACCTCACCTGGAAGAACATGGATACAGGGATTTTTACTGATGTGGCTCTCACAAAACTGGCTGCACGAACACTGTGATAACAATGGCGAACACGTGCTGGGTCATCACAACACAACATCATTACTTTGGTAAAATAATAGTCCTCGCTGTGACCCTGACCTTAGAGCAGCGAACGTATCCGTTGACACACTGGCACGCGTTACACTCCTCCTCCCACCGGCTGCCATGAGGAAACTGCAGGCCAGCGTGACGGCATGACTTCCCGAGTCCGATAACTGGAGAGAATAAAAAAAGAGGATGAGAACAAAAGGAAGTGGATCAGTTGTCAATCTTCACATTTACTTCACCAATGACCTGCTGGAAATCCACCAAATCTAATAAAGTCACTGTAACACAACAGGTGGCAAACACTGTGATCCAGACTTATGGTACTCACACTCCTGACAGCGAGGTCCAGCGTGTCCTGGAGGACAAACACAGCGGTAGCCGTTGATTTCATCCATGCAGGTCGAACCTTCGGCACAAGGAGACGACTGACACTCGTCTATGTCTGTAAGAGAAACCACAGAGCTGTATGTTAAACACACACAGTGTACAGAAGTTTTTGTTTGTTTTTGAAGGGGTGGGTGTGTGTGTGCGGTTGGTGTATTACCCACAGTAGATGTCACTTGGCACACCCCCAGTTTGGAGAAGTAGACAAGAGTACCGCTACGGAAGCTATTCTAAATATAGCATGTACTTACAATGACTTTTTGTAGGTGGCTAAAATTTGCTGCTGCCCCCATCCACAGCAGTACACTGCTTAGCTTCCATATCAGTACTCCTGTCTGCTTCTCCAAACTGGGGGCCTGCCAACAAACATCTGCTGTAGGTAATACACCAAGTCTAGATAAGTCCATCATACAATCCAACTTAAAAAGATCTGCACCATCTCGTTGAGGTCATCGGGCCCCTTTTTTTCCACAGCAGCTGGAAACCGAGTGTCCAGATAACAACTATGATCTGTCACCAATTTTTGTTATAAAAAAACTTCTAATTATATGGAGAAAAGACAAGACTGATCCACAGACTGATGCAAAGAGCTGCAGCACCTTTTCAGTAGCAGATCTATTCATCTAAATTCATACATTTCACACAGGTCTTACTGGCATTGTTGATCTCTTCTTCAAGTCTTTCCGAAGCTTAACTCTCGCTGAGAAAAAACTGAGCTTTGAGAGATCCGACCGTCATATTTAAATATCTTCAATGAGTGATGGAATTCAGAGGATCGCTCTTTGCACAAAGGGTTTATAGCAGTTTGGTTTGAAACGCTTCAATTGGATAACACTCGGGTTCTGAAAAGGCTTTTCTGAGGAGATTTCTCCCAAAAGGCCGCGGGAGAAAGCACCGACCCGTCTGACGAGCCTCAGCTCTGACCTCGGCTCAGCGCAGAGGGGAGAGGTTAAGACCGTCTTCCTAAAAGGCTTCCTAATCTGTCGCCCTGAGACAATCGGCTCACGCTCCCCCGCCGCGGCCTTTCACCTCTGACCCCCCGCCCACCTGACCCCTCCACACGCCCCCCTCCGGTTCCCAGGGACTCACTGATGCGGCAGTCGGGTCCGGCGAATCCCGGGGCACACTCGCAGCGAAACCAGTTCACACCGTCGACGCAGATGCCTCCGTTGTAGCTGCAGAGAAGGAAACAGAAAGCAACATGTGAGTTCAGTGCTGCTGCAGACGTTACACAGGTTCAAAGAGACACTGAAAAAGTGAATTCCTTCTGCGTTTCTTCCCCGAGGGGAAAAACGCTCTTCTTTCAGATGCGCTTTTAGAAAACTGTAAATCACTGTCAACACTCTAAATCATTTCACTGAAGAACTTCACTTGCAGATACTGTATGTTTGACTCCGAGAAATTTGGTGTTGACGTCCCCTGGCTGGAATACACGTGTCAAGATTTAGTAATATTAGTTAACGTCCGTCAGACAGGCTTCACATATAATGAAAAGCTCATAATGTGCCACTGTGGACTAATTCTGGCAAATAAGTGGATTCTTTTAAGAGACGGTTCACCCCCAAAATCAAAGGCACATATTTTATCTCTTACCTGTAGTGCTATTTATCAGTCTAGATTGTTTCTGTGTGAGTTGTCGAGTGTTGGAGATGTCTGCCTTCTTTCCTGATATAATGGAAGTAGATGTCCTTTAGCTTGTGGTGCTCAAAGTGCCAAAAAAAAAAAAAACATTTAAAGAACTTAACAGCAATGTCTCTTTCCAGAATCATGACTCAGTTACTCAAGATAATCCACAGACCTTGTTGTGAGCAGTTTCATGCTGGAACTATTTTCTGTCTACCAAACTACACCAACCGTATCAATGCGCAGAAGGAAGAGTGCATCTACTGCTAACTCACCTAGCACCACTGAGCTAGCTAACGTTACAGCTAAGCCGAGGAGGACGCCATCAATGTTTACATCTTCCGCTGTCACGAGAAATGAGCATCTCGTCCATGAGTAGATGCACGTTTCCTTCTTCACAGTGATACAGTTGGCAGATGTAGTTTGGTAGAAAGAAAACAGTTCCTACATGAAACTGCTCACAACAAGGTCTGTGGATTATCTTGAGTAACTGAGTCATGATTCTGGAAAGAGACATTGCGGTTGAGTTTTTTGGGTCTTTAAGCACCACAAGCTAAGTCCTATCTAGTTCTATTACATTGGAGAGAAGGCAGACATCTGTACAGCTTATTGCAGCTTCCGCTAAGTTCAAAAATAGCCGCCTACAGACACCTCAACGGGAGCTATGATGAACTCACTGGCTTTGGTTTAGTTTTCCTCAGTTTGATCAACCAGGGTGCTTCAGTTGGTTTAAGAGTTGATTGATTTGGGGGATGAATGGAGATTTGCATAATGGCGCTACGAACTGATTGTCTTAACTGTCTTAACTGTCACTGTCCCCCGAACAAACACTCCCCAAATAAACAGGCCTTTACAGAAACAAAGTTCAAATCAATGGGGCATTAAACGACTTCAACAAACAATTAAAAACTAAGATTAACCAAACACACGGCGGTTAACGACTGTAACCCCGTGGCGTCTTCCATGCTCCACACTCACTTCAGCACACCTGCCTTTAATTAAAGACTCCCTAGATGCCAGGTCAGGTGGTGCATTAGAGAGACTCAAAAATAATAGGAAACTAGGGCTTGCTAGAAATGGCTTTAACACTGCTGATATCTCCAACACTCGGCAACTCACACCGAAACAATCTAAATTGATAAACAGCACTACATGTAAGAGGAAAATATGTGTTTTGAATTTGGGGCGATCTGTCCCTTTAACCAAAAGTCCTGCAGAAATTCAGTGGAAATTAAACCTTTAAGTGCATCTCATCCTGCCCACTGAGCTGCATAACGTCAACTTAGTTGATGGTTTTGGTTTCCTTATTTTCTAATAGTTCCTAAAAGGAGCTCACATGAAAGAAGGTAATTCCCCAGGAAGTTTCATAAACACTAATGTCACAAATTCACCAATATAACTTCCCTTTTCTGTATAACTATGATCCAATATTAGAATCTCACCATCTGTACTCTCACTTCATGTTACTACGATAACAACAACATTAAATCCTTAAGAAAACTTCTTTAGAAATGACTGATCCGGTGAAATTCTTTGCAGGAAATGATTATGAAAGTAACTGTAGCAGGTTTAGCTGCTTCATCATCTGTCCTTCATTAATCATCCTCACACCAAACAACCACTCTACTACATCAACACATCTACACTGCTACACAAGCGTCTGTCACATTAAACCCTCGAGGTCAGTAACTCCGCTGGTTTGTCTCGTGTTCTGCCCTCTGAGCTACAAACCATCACTCTTTTTTTCCCGCAGAGTTTGCAGAGACTCTGAGTGTCAGCAGGCTGAAGCTGATCCCTGATCAATGTCCAGACTTCATATGTAAATCCCTGCTGACCACATACTGAGCCCCCCTGACACCTCCACTCCTCACAGCTACCCCCAGGTCGAGGCTGGTGAATGGTGAGAGGGGTGTCTCTTCACACTCTCCTGCCCGCCTCTCCCTCAACCCTCTCCAACTAAAACCACCACTAATCCACCTGTCAGTCATTGTAGAGGGGGGTGAGGAGGGGAGGAGGGGGGAGGGGAAGGCTTTTGTCCTAGAAAGCCTCTCAGATCCAGTGGAGCTAACAGGAGTCCCTAGTTTTTCTTTGCTTGAGTGTTTTTGTATCAATAAAATGATAAAAATACAACTAAAAATGCTAATTGCAATTTCCTTAAACTCAAGTTGACGCCTTTAAAGGAATACTTCACCCCCCAAATGATCATTCGTATATCAGTTACTCACTCTGTGTTAAGGTGAATTTGTGAAGATAAGTTTGTTTTCCTTGCTTCCCATCATGATGAACGAAGAGTCCAAAAACGGAGAAAATTCTTGACTAACAGCAGTCATAGGGGGCCACAGCAAAACTACATCAAAACATCTGTTTACAAACTCTGGCACAACTCATGCAGTATAATCCAAGCCTTATTTATTCAGTCCCGCACTCCATCCTTCCCAAACACATGCACTTTCGCTAATCCTTCTTCTCTCTCTTCTAAACCAGACTCCATTGACAAAAACATCGATTTTACCTAGCTGAACACAGGAGCTGCTGGTCTACCGCTGCCTCTGTCAGTTAGCTTGTTTGTTTTATTGTGTGACTTTGGTGAATCCGAACTAACCGTTTAAAACAACAAAGTCACACAATAACACAGACAAACTAACTGATGGAGGCAGAGGTAGACCAGCATCTCCTGTGTTCACTGAGGTAAAATTACTGTTTTTGTCAATGGAGTCTGGCTTTGAAGAGAGCACAGATAAGTCTCACTTACGGTTAGTTTCTCGTTGGACAGTGCTGTCTGTTTGGGAAGTACTGAGCGTACAACTGGATAAATGAGACTTGGATTACACTGCATGAGTGGCGTGAGAGTTTGAGAACAGATGTTTTGATATAGTTTTCCTGTTGTCCATGTGGGAACCCAGGACTTCAATTCATCAAGACTATCCATTTTTGCAATGTGAAAAAAAAACCAAGGATATCTTCACGATGCCAGCGTAACAAGGTGCGTAACTGATGTACAAATGGTCATTTAAGGGGTGAGGTATTCTCTTTTATTTGAATTAAAGTCAAAGCAGCAAAACACTCCCATCTGAGAATCAGACAATGTTGCACATTTTCATCCACAATCTTTGACAGGAAAATTCTGGGCATTAAATCAGATCTGAAAGCGTGAGAATCACTGGGAGATCCCGTAGCTGCTCCACGCTCTGTTTCATACTCTCAAGTCGAAACAGTGAATCTCAGGTTGTTGGAGTTTTTCCCAGAGTGACTCACACAAAATATAAATGTCAACAGAGCGGAGGTAAGGATCAAAGGTGCCGCACCCAGCAGTGATAAATAGTCACTAGAAATTAGGGCTTCTGTCCAGACCACCACAGTTGAATCAAATTACAGCATCAACCTGAACTCAGGTTTAACTAACTATCAGATAACAGAGGAATCTGACTCGTATTCAACACCAAAACAGGCAGAAAATGGTTAAAGAGGTGATGATCTGTCTGCAGGGCTTCTGTACCAAACACCTCGACATCCAACTGATCAATAAAAAACTTGTTGGACGCCATGAACAGGTTTCTACAGTTAAAAAGAATCCAACTAAAACAAAGAGAGATTTTTGAGACTTTCTACACAGCCATGAAAATAAAAGAATAGAACAATAATGAAAAGAAATCGCTCTTACCAAGGATGGGGATTGCAGTCGTCGACATCTGAAAGAGAGATAAAGAAGACCAAATTACTAAGTTTTAAACTGCAATTGATCCTTCGTTAAGTCCCGCAGGGAAGCAGGGAAACTTTGCTGATATTCAACACACGGGGGTGAAGCCAAACACCATTCATCTGCACACACTGCGATGCCACACAGCTGGTTTAATATCAGCAAAGTTTCCTTTTATATACACACTGCGATGCCACACAGCTGGTTTAATATCAGCAAAGTTTCCTTTTATATTAATTGTCTTGTGTGGCGATCAGCAGTGATGTGGTGGTTCACTTTTACACTGTGATCTGTAGCCTATAGTTCGGCTTTAGCTTCTAACTATCTTTGTCTTTTTAACCTGTTGTTGCTCCTGCTTATGTTAGAACGAATAACTTTTAATCAACTATTTCAGGTGTGCTGGAGATTGTCAAAAGTGATAACTTTTTTTTTTAAAGATATTTTTTAGGGCATTTTTTGCCTTTAATTGATAGGATAGTGAAGTGTGAAAGGGGGAGAGAGAGAGAGAGAGAGGGAGTGACATGCAGCAAAGGGCCACAGGCTGGAGTCGAACCCAGGCCGCTGCGGCAACAGCCTTGTACATGGGGCGCCTGCTCTACCACTAAGCCACCGATGCCCCCAAAAGTGATAACTTAATTATTAAGGAGTGTTCTAAGTTATTCCAGCTACATTTAGGAGTTCCACAAGCAGGTTCATGTCAACATCCGAGTTGTAATTATGGAAAGGAAATCAGAAATCCCTGATTTATCTGCCTTGGCACTAAATAATACGGAGCTAAACGCAGCTAAAGTCAAGGTGATTAAACTTTACTGGATAAATTTGTAGTATAAAAGTACTTTAATGTTCACACGACCAACTCTACAATTATGCCACTGCCTTGACTTGCCGATGACGCGAGCACTCTCAAGTTGTAAATATTCCCATCTCCACTTCACAGCCGTTACGACATGATCATGGTTTCTAACAGTGACATACTCTGTGCACAGGTGAGTCCCTCCCAGCCGTCCTTGCAGATGCAGGTGAAGGCGTCTCCCCCTCCGACACACGTCCCTCCGTTCTCACAAGGACCCGAGTCACATGTGCTGTTCTTGGCTGAAAAACAAAACCAAAGATTCCCTTGAATAAATAATGTTTTTATTCTGACCAGCCCACAGTGTGAGAGCTGCTCTCCGGCCTGTGATCACAGTCTGACAGATTGTAACTACGTAATATCCCATTGTATTATCACTGTTATTACCAGAGCCACAACAGTGTAATTAGAGTGCAGTGAGCGCCTGACCTGTGTTGCAGGTGCTGCCACCCCAGCCTGAGGGGCAGCTGCACAGGAAAGAGTCTCCGTGGTCGTAACACGTCCCTCCATTACTGCAGGTAGTGGAGTCACACTGGCTCTCACCTGAAATAAGGCAGCATGGGAAACACATTTTAAGCATTTGACTCTGTGCCAGTGTTTCTTCAGCTACCAAGTACAGTTCAGAGACGCCGTCAGAGCGGAGAACAAGCCTGCACAGCAGCCAGCAGTGAGGGCATCATGCCTCAGAAAGATTAAGAGGCTGAGGCAGTTAAAAAATATAAGACCTGACATGTTGGAGAACATAGAAACAGAGGACAAAGACGCTACTCATGGGCTACACTTGAATTTTTGTTCACATACTCCATTGTAACAATTACAGTAAGGATGAAAGTGAATTTTATGAGTATCTGGCGTCCCTATCCTGATGTATTTCCCAGTGAAACGGGACAGGCTTGGGGATATAATGTTGGGAGAAATTTGATTTGATCACTATAAAGTGAAGCAAACCACTGTGAAATGCCTTGAAGCTGTCACAGACACCAGTTAATTCAAAATGAATAAATTCTAGTCAGCAGGCCTGTAACCACGGTATTTTGGGGAAGCAAAACACTGACTCAGCATGCTAATGCTTGCTAGCGAACTATCTTATCCACGCAGTGACATCCAAAGCTGAAAAATGAAGCCAACATGGCTGCAGTTCCTCAAATGGCCACTTGAGGCTGACTCTAGAAGCCAGTCAATCCCCACGAAAAATGTCCAATTTAACAGCAGGAATAAACATGTTTACAGTTTGGTACATAAAATAGTTTTGCTCTTTATAGCTAACTTCAACATTCATGACAACTGTATGGTGTAAAAGTTTTTATATAACTCCGCCATTAACATTTTATTAAGGCTTCAAGTTATGCTTTCTATTTAAGGGTGGGACCGCTTGAGTGACAGGCTCTTTGCAAGGTGTCGCAACCATCTATGAGTCCGCTTCAACCTCTCATCCAAATGTGACCACCTCTGGCTCTGTAACAAGATGGCGACCCTCAAAATGCCGGACTCAAGGCTTCAAAACGAGAGTCCACAAACTAATGGCTGACATCACTGTAGCCGCTTCTATTACTTTTTACAGTATACGCTCTTAGCTCTGTACGGCTAAAAGTTAATGGATGTCATGACATTATTGGTTAAAACTGGTTGGCACTAGAAGAAGAAGAAGAAGATATACTTTATTTATCAATTTCTTTTTTTTTCTGTCGGATTGAAGGGACTGCTTTGGACAGACACCCTGAGCAGTTCAGGATTCGGTGTCTTGCTCAACAGCACCTCAGCAGTGCCCATGATTTTTTATGAAGACGTCACAAACACACAACATACAGTCACAAGTGTTTCAACAATCACTAACACATGTTTATATCAACTTACGTGAGTGGCAGGTCTTTCCTTTCCAGTTGTCCACACAGTTGCAGTAGAAGTCGTTGAGCAGATCGACACATTGGCCTCCGTTCTGACAGGGGTTCCTGTTGCACTCATTCACATCTGGAACAAAATCACAGTGTGTCAGTGCAAGTATTTAAGCTACTGATTCTACAATGACTTTTTAAATCTATTTCATAATGTAGAGCTACATCTTCAAATGTCTGTAAGCCCAAAAACAACACTATAATAGACTTTAACACTATGGCCTTGCATGTGGTTGTTTTATATTTGCATCAGATACCTAAGATTGCCATATTGATAAAGTTTTAATAAGCAAATATATTACATTTTTCATATTCATCACTGCTTTTGGACCAGCTCTCCCTCTCAATATTCAAATAGGTAATCGTGTCATCTGCAAATGTGCACACCGAACAATGTCAGCAACTGTGTGCTTGTTACAAAACAGATTTAGAATCAGTCAGCTGATTAAGTTGCCACATTTTTCCGCTTCCTTTCATCTCGAAAACAAATCCTCCATTGTTATGTCTTCGATAAGATTCTCAGACTGCTGATCATTCCTCTGCTGCTGGAGGCCACTGATGAATTCTCCCAGGATGTGTGACTCACCAGCAGAAGCATGACTTAGCAAGGCCTGCCCTAAAATTTGCATACCTGAGCTGAGCACGTTGACCCCAAAAACCCTGTTCTCTCAGACACACACTCACCCACACACACACTTACTCACCGACATCGCATAGACTGCCCTCCCAGCCGTCTGGGCAGAAACACTCGAAGGAGTTGATCCCGTCGATGCAAGTGCCTCCGTTCTTACAGGGGGATGATGCACAGTCGTTTATGTCTGTGGGCAGAGAGAGGTGAGATATTCACAGATGTCAAGTTATTCATTTAATTTTTTTCTGGACTTAGTGATTCAATTTTCAAAATGCATTAGGTCCAAAGAATTCCAAATATTTCAGGTTTTTTGGCATCTTGGATACACACATATTGTCATCTGATAAAATTTCTAAAATGTGAAAATATCCACCACTTCTGTTTAGTCTTTTTGATATTCTAAAGGTAAACACAAAAATTATTACAAAATTATTTTTTCCTGTTCCTATCGGCTTTTCTGAATTAGAGGAAATAAGTTGGATTTTGAAAACAAAATTTGAAAAGCATCCTGTGAGAGCACATAATCAAAACCCACAGAGTAATCGGACGTGAAATATTCCTCAGCATTTTCCAGTTTATGTTTTCCTCTGGATTTCCGTTTTCTGTTATTTTTTCCTTCTGCTTTGAACCAAACTCAGAGAGTGATGATTAGTGAATCTGGAGTCTGAATTACCGTAAGAATCATGTGGTTACCAGTGATGGTAACTGATGATAAATATAGTCTGTGTGTTGAGTTGTGTGTGTGTGTGTGTGTGTGTGTGTGCGTGTGTGATGCGAGCTAATAATGACTCACTCTCGTGGCAGTAGGTGCCAGTGAATCCCGGCTCACATGAGCAGCTGAAGTTCCCAGCAGGCAGGCTGATGCAGCGGCCGTGAGGACCGCACACATTGGATGAGATGTGCCACACCCGCTTTTGGGTGTCGTTGGTTGCCACAGCTACAGTGCAACTGTCAATCACTGAAGGTGAAGAAAATGAGCAGGGCGGACAGTTAGAATAGAAAGTATGTGTTGATTAAAGGAATAGTTCACCCCCCGAATAACCATTTGTATATCAATCACTCGACCTGTGTTACAATTTATTCGTCACTTAAACTTGACAGTGACAACAAATCCAACAAAAGCTAATATTCTTGATGAATTAAAGTCATAGGGGTCCATGTTTAATAAACTCTCATAGAACGTGTGCAGTATAATCCAAGTCCCATGTTAGAGCCATTTCTAGCACGTCCTGGTTTCCTATTATTTTTTGAGTAAAGGCCTGGTTATTTGGGGAATGTTTCGTTCTTTTGATCGCGACAGTCAAGACAATCAGTTAGCATTATCTTGCAGCTCTCCCCACATCCTGCAAATCAGTCAACTCTTAAACCAACCGAAGCACCCTTAATCATCAAACAGTGAGTAGAACTAAACCAAAGACAGTGAGTTCATCGTATCTCCCGTTATGGCGTCTGTGGGCGGCTATTTTTTTAACTTATTTGGAAGCCGCAATATCCCATTTATCCAGTTTTATGCTGAGCGCTTCCCAAACAGACGAGCCTTTCTAAAAGTGAAACTTATCTATACTCTCTCCAAAGCCAGGCTCCATTGACAAAAACAGTAATTTTACATCACTGAACACAGGAGCTGCTGGTCTACCATTGCCTCAATCAATTAGTTGGTTTGTGTTATTGTCTGACTTTGGTGTTTAAACAGTTAGTTCGCATTCACCAAAGTCACACATGAACACAAATACTCTAACCTATCAAGGCAGTGGTAGAGCAGTAGCTCCTGTGTTCAGCAAGGAAAAATGACTTGTAAAAGGAGTCTGGCTTTGAAGAGAGCATAGATAAGTTTCACTATCAGATCACATGACTGGATTAATGAGACTTGGATTATACTGCATGAGTTGTGTGACTTTGTAAATGAATAATGTGATGCAGTCTTTCTGTTGTTAAACATGGACCCCTACGACTTCAAGTTATCAAGAACTTTTCTTTCTTCACCAGAGGTATGAGATAAAAGAGTTTCCTTCACAAAATCAACCTAACACGGGGTAAGTTATTGATATACAAATGATCATTTGGTAGATGAAGTATTCCTTTTAAATATATCTTGAAATCATTAACAAGATTCTCTCTGTGCTTTGCTACCTTGACAGCGGTTGGTCTTGCAGTGGTCCTTGAGCTCTGAGCAGGTTTTGCCCTCATAATCGTCGGGGCAGCTGCAGTAGAAATCTCCCATCAGGCTGTGGCACTGGGCCTTATTGTGACATGGGTTCGGGCTGCAGGGGTCATTCTGCACCTACAGATGGAAAACAGGGAGTTAGGGGTGTGTCCTCCCCAGCAATGAAACACAACACCAAAGTGTAAGCACCAAACTGTTCTCTTTTTTTTTTTTACAGTGTATCTAACTGGCTGGATCCAGTCCTCACCTCACAAGTTGTACCAGCGAAGCCCTGCAGGCATTCACACATGAACCCGTCCAGCAGGGCGTGGCAGCGGCCACCGTTCCTACATGGACTGCTGGCACAGCGGTTTCTCTGAACCTCGCAGTGCCGACCCACGAATCCTGGCTGGCAAACACACTGGTAGCCTCTGGCCACCTCCTGGAACGAGAAGTTATCAAAAACTCTGCTGTCACATTTCATTTAGACGCAGATGATCAAAGTGTCAGAGCTTCAAATTTATAATCTTTTCTTAAGATAAAGTGAGAAGTGTCCTCTATCATTCTGGTTTGTTCTGGCACCCAATATCACAAGCAAAGCTCTAGACAGCCTTTTATGGACTACGGTGAGTTTCAGAACATCAACACTGAGCTAGACAGAGACTTGGGGATATTGGGAGCTACAAAAACATCTGGGATAGTATGTTTAACAATCTGAAATTGTGAGAATTAATCCTAGCGTGGTTCAAATTAAAAATGATATTTGACATACGTGGGTCAAAAAGAAATGGACAACTATGAATGCTTTGTATTCAGGATGGTTTTCAACACTGATTCAGGTAGTTGTATAAATGTTTGTGTCAAAACATGTACTTGCACTTTGTTAAAATCCTCCTGACAGCACCTTATTTTATTTTTCACTTCTTCACTAAAACCAGAAAATGAAAAAAAAAAAACCTTTCAGGCCAAAGAAGTTGGTAACCAATGTTTCAAAATACCCCTGAGCATATTTTTTACGTTCTGACAGGTACTTTGACGATCAGCTATGATCTCGCTCCAGCTCCATTGCTGCATCAGGTTACATTAATATGTATATAAATCCAACAAAGACCTCAGTGTTCTTGAGAGCTTGTGAATCTCACCTTGCAGGTCCCTGCGTTCTGACACTGACCATGGCAACTGTTCATATCTAAGAAAGAAACAAACAGAGGAAACATCAGGTTTGAGTTTGACGAACTGGAAGGTGGAACATGCAGTGGTGTTGGAACATGCAGCTGCTACAGAGAAGTGGTCAACACAAACAAAGCAAAGTGGTCCATGCCCAAGGAAATGTCAGATACAGATTCACAGGTGCAGTGAGAACATGCAATAAGACCAAACCGCAGAAGTCAAAACTACCCCTCAAGATTTTCTTGGAAAGATTTATAACAGTCAGAAAAAAATGAAAAAGGTTTAGTCTCATAACTTAGAAGAGTTAGGCCAGGGTGTGGCAGGTATGAACAGCCATCCGAGAGGCAAGAGAAAGGAGGGTGAATTAAGAGCCGAAGTCCAGACAACTTGGCTTGCTAGCCTCTGTTCCACCAGCACCTTTAACTTAAAAGATTTTCTCATACAGGGTTTTTTTCATCGTTTTTTTCTGAATAGTCACAACACACGTTACTATGTTTTTCTGTCCATATTCTAAGATAAAGAAACCAACTAAAGGGCCTAAATTTATTTTTTTGTTCATATAGAGTGCTCCAAGGATGACATTTTTATATAGGCTAAAGAGTAAGTTAGCATTGCACTGGTTCCTTCGTCAAAAAGCCTACAGGATTTTTCAATTGGGTTTTGGATTATTGCAGAAAATAAGCTCTGTAGCAAACAAACATTTATGATACTTAGCCTACATGTTTTGTCAGCTAAGTTTCTGTGAAGCCGTGTTTGGCATGTTAACGTCCTGTCGTCTCATTTAGCCACTTGTTAGCAACTGCCTTTTTTAAGACACATAGAAGCTTCAAATTTCACAAGTTCACGAGTTAACTGATGAATTTTATGTCATAGAACAAAACATGAAAGTCTCATAAGCTTGTGTGAAGGACAGACCTTATTTCAGGCATCTTACCAAAAACCCGCTGACTTCAAGATATGGAAACCGGGAGTGCTAAAATGCTAACTCAATTACTGGTTTTAGGACTCATTCCCGGGGCACTATATCGCAAAACTAACTAGTAGTTACAACTTTAGCCACGAGTAGTATTTAAAAAAAGTAAAGCCACAATTATTTTGCTAGTGCTCAACAACAGCATATTCCACTGGTCTTAGCCGTTAGCATGCTTTCAAAGCCAAAACGAACTACACTACGGTCGCATGACTTCGACGTCACCACCACAACGAGGCTGCAGATGTGTGTTCGGCTTGTTGACGTTCTGTAGTCTCATTTAGCCACTTGTTAGCAACCGCCTTTTTAAAGACACATAAAATCTTCAAAATTCATAAAACAAAACCTGACAATCTCGTAACCTTGTATGAAGCACATACCTACAGGCATCTACGCAAAAACCCACTGACTCTGAGACACGGGAACCGGGAGTGCTAAAATGCTAATTCATTTATGGGTTTAAGGGCTCATTCCTGGGGCACCGTATTGCAAGAATAACTAGTAGTTACAACTTAACCCTTTGAAACCTGGAGCAACATCCCTTGTCTTGTGCTGCTTTTAGACGCCTTTCGCAAGTATTTAAACCTTTGAACTCTGAGCACACTGGTGTGGTTTCTTTCAGAAACATGGGGAACAAAAGGCAATGAGCAATGTCCCACAAATTGCAAAAAACCCAAAAAAAACCCCACCTAAACTAAAAACTAAAAAAAAAAATACAAGGGAAAACAAAAAAAAATAGGGAAAAACTATATTAATAATCAATATTATTATTACATGTTAAAATTATGTTGCAGAATAATTGTAGTTTTAATTATAGTTTAGATCTTTTTATTATTTTTTTGTTAGATTTTTCTGAATTATTATATTAGTAATTAATATTTTTGTACAATTCATTATTATTTATTTATTTTATCTTTATGGGTCATTTCTTTGTATGTTTGTTTTTAACTGTCTTTCTTTTTTAACCCTAATTTTCTTATTTTTAATTTCCTCTTTTTACTAATTTCTTGCTAATTTTTTTGGGGTCATTTCCTCTTTCATTGTTCACTGCCTTCTTCCCATGCTTTTAAAAGAAATCAAGCCAATTTGCTCAGGTTTCAAAGGGTTAAGCAACAAGTAGTATTTGAAAAGGATACAGCTACGATATTTTTGCTAGTGTGTAACGACAACATATTCCACTGGTCTTAGCCGTTAGCATGATTCCAAAGCCCAATAGGGCTGTGGTAAAACATGTTTCTGTAGTTTTCCATCTGTATTGTGTGATTGCGTACCCTACAACCTTTGCAATGAGTATTATTTGAAAAAGAAAAAGCTATGTTTATTTTGCTAGCATTCAACAATAAAATACCACTTTGTCTTAGCTATTAGCATGCTGGATGGAAGCTGCACCTAAAAATAAATACGAACTTTTCTTCAGAATATTGTCAAAATGTTACTGTCCATTTATAATAACATCTAATTTATCTTATATCATGGTGAGAAAACCCAGTGTTTCAGCCTATAAGGAAGACCAGAAGCGATCAGAAGCTCGTGGAACAGAAGGTAGCCAGCAAAGATGACAGGCTTCGAGTCTCCTCTGTGCTACAGGTGAGTCACAGGAAGCTGCAGACTAAATAATCTGCTGGATTGATACTAACTGATGTCACAGTTCTGGCCAACCCATCCACGAAAGCAGTCACAGTGATATCCACCAATCAAGTTTTTGCAAGCGTAAGCATTGAAGCAAGTCTTCCCCGCACACTCATCAACGTCTGCAAAAATGGAGACGAGACACACAGAGAGAATGAATGACAGAGCTGAGGACCTGCTCAGAAGCCCCGCCACCAAGCCTAGCTTCAAGTCGTACAGCGCACTGAAATGAGGTTTTCTCTAAACTCTGACTTCCAGCTGTTTTCTGCTTCTGTGGGGTAGAGCATATGTTAACTGAAGCCACTATTTTGGCAGCCATTTTGCAGCTACAATGAAGACACACCCTTAGAAATAGCTCATCTGACGTCAGAAGAACTACAAATTAAAACAGGCTCATTCACAGAGTTTCATGGGTTATTAAAAGGACTTTATCTCCTCGTGCATCAGGAATGATAACTGAGAGAGATGTTTACTACAGTGTGGAACATTAAAAGTCTCTAATATGCATATTTGAGCCTGTGTGTGTGGTGAAGCCTTTATCTTAATGTGACTGGATTAAGTTACGTTACTTGGCACCATGTTGTCAGATTGCTTTTATGACTTTTATGGGTAAACGACTCGGGGTCTTTTTCAGACATGTAAAATTGCCAGAACATTTACAGGGTGAAGCTCATGTCTGACAGGGTTTCATGTCTTCCACTGCTCTATCCTCACCCCCCACCCCTCCCTCAGGGTTAATGTCTCTCTATTGCATTCCCTGAAGGCCAACCTGCGGCATTCCAAGTGGTCAGTTTCAGAGGCAGCTATCACCGCGCCCGCCGCGCCGCCTCCCTCACTATAAACCGACACAGTGCATTAATACTACTCCCAGGAGGTAAGCGGCACCTGTTGGGCTGCTGAAACTAAACACCCCAACCCATTCCCAAAAACCCAACCTCCCCCACTACCACCATCCCTCCTCCTCCTTTTCCTCATGCCGCTCTCTCCCAGGTACCACCCTGCTCCCTGAAAGGGGAGGCGTGCTGAGAATGACAGAATCAGTAACACAAACCAAATCATTTCGGCTGCTCCCTGCGCATGTTTACAGGTTATAAAGTGTTTCCTGGCTGAGGTCGAAGGGGGTGAGGGCTCCGCTATGTCGGGGTGTCGCTTCACCGTAGCGTACATACAACCCGGTTACGCCCAGTCTGGAGCCAAAGATAACCCCCCGGTGGAGTATATTTTGTCCCAAGGCTAGCAGTTGCCAGGCTGGAGGTTATTTTTAGCTTTACTCAAGTCACCTGGCTCGAGTTGCAGATGATACCCAGCGAGTGTCTCCGTTGGGCGTGCGTATACACAAACACACACTCATTTGAAATTAGTGGCCCTCCCGCAGTAATACTACTGGTTAAACGACACAGCAGGATAAACAAACACCCAGATATGCTGTAACTCTGCAAGCAAATGGGATTCCTGGAATACAGTCGGACGCATGGCATTCACTGTCGGCGCAACACACAGAAACACACCGGCTTTATCACAGCAAAATATCATCCAGCATGCAACAACACTTTGAAACAGGATTTCAGAGTATTGACACTTTAATGTTCCAAATCAAATTTTAATAAATGCCTTAATATTTAACAATAATCCCATATACATAAACGACCCTACTCAACATCTGAAAAGCACCAACATATGAATCACCTACCTATCTGGCAGGTCTTGCCCGTCCAGTGCGGAGGACAGATGCATTCGAAGCCGTTCTCCATGTCCATGCAGGTTCCTCCCTGAGCACAGGGGCTAGAGGCACATTCATCTGTGTCTGAAATATGAACCACAATGATTACTGAAGCCATGAACACTGGAGAAAACTACAACTACAACTGGAGACATCAAGGCCTAGTCCAAATGTACAGATGTATATTTGAAAATGTAGCTTTTTCTATGCATTTTAGCCTTTTGTCCACATGCAAACTGTGCTTTAGGTCACTGAAAACAGACCCTCTGTAAAACAGTGATCAGTTATATGCAACCGAACAGACGATACGGTTGCCTCGTCTTGTCTGTAGAAGAGTTAAACGGGTTGTAGACTCCCCTCACCTTTAGCACAGGTCGGCCCAGACCAGCCTGCCGGACAGTGACACTCAAATCCTGAGGGGACTTCATGGCACGTCCCTCCGTTGGCACAGGGGTTGGACACACAGGCGTGCTCCGCTGAAGAGAAAAATTAAGAGAGAAACATGCATAAAAATAATCAGAAATCTCATCAGATCAATCCGGTTCCTCAGAAATTTGCACTGAAAGTGAAGTGGCACAAAAACCTGGATTCTGGAACCAAGTTTATTTGATTTGGAGCAGTGACACTCAACTAGCAGCCTGTCGGCCAGATAAGGTGCCTCATAAAAATAAGCTGATTCCCAAAAGGATTCTTTTTTTCATCTTTAATGTAAATAAGGTGCCAGGGGGCATAAAAAGGACCAAAAGTGGAGGGTCCCCTGAAAGCCCAACAGAGGTCCAGGCTAAACCCCGAAAGTCCTCAAATCCAAGAACTGCTGCTGCCTACACCTGACCTGTGCGGGGCTTTTGAGACTGGCCCCTGGCCACTTATCATTTTTCAAAGTGGACCCCAGGGAAAGCAAGTTCAGTATCCCTGATTTAGAGACTCACCGATCTCGCAGTTCTTGCCCGAGTAGCCGTCGGGACAGGCGCAGTTATACTCGTCCGGCTCTGTGTTCATACATGTTCCTCCATTCTTACAGGGCCGGTTGGTCCCACAGTAGTTCAGATCTGCAAAGCAAAGAACGCTGATGTGACCCACTCTGTGTGCATTAATGCAAAAAACTTATCTGACACAAACCTAATCAAATGTAATTTAAATGCTGTAACTTCTCATCACTCTGCAGCTTTGTGCTCTTTAACAGTCGTACATAAAAACTTCACAGGCTCCATTTCACTCATTTCTCTCTTCCAAAGCATCTGATTTCGGGTTACCAGGAAAACAATGAAAGATATTTACAGAAAATGTCACTTCTACTTTCGTCCCCTACATCTTGACAAATCACACGGTGTCCTCTTCCCACTAATGTGGCGTAACACAAAGGTGATTTTTTTTAGCTCACGTACTGGAAATCAAAAAATACTTAACAATAGCTCTGTTTTTATGTGTTCTGCAAATCATACTGTGGCGTCTCAGACTTTCTGTCTTTGCAACTTTTGTTTTCCATCATTTGTTTCCACACAGCGTGGAATACACGTGGCAAACTTGAAACTGAGTTGTTGGGGACAACACCCTGTACATCTCAAGTGTAGATATCCAATGGATGCATGTGTGAGAAAGAGATCTGACCTTTGTCACAGAGCAGACCTCCCCAGTTCTTCTCACAGCTGCACTGCCAGGGCTCGTTGCAGGTGCCGTGAACACAGCCGGGATACGGCAAACACTCGTCACAGAGTGGACCCTGCCAGCCGTAGTTACACCTGCAGCACACAGCAGAGAGGACGGTTAGTTTTTATAGTTCAACAGTGAAACATACTGTACACCTGGGAGGAAATATGATACTGTAATGCATTTCTTCTTTCTTCCCCCTTCCTTCCCATCCTCTTTTTCCCTTTCCTATCTTATTTCATTTCGCCTTTTCATCTTGTCCTACATTTCCTCTTTCCTTCCTTCTTGACATGACCTGAAACCCCAAACTAGAGAAGGGAGTATTTTCCCCGAACAGCCAAACTAAACTTCATCCTTCACCCCGTCTTTTGGGGGTGAAGTTTAAGATTGGTGCATGTTTCATTTGGTTCGGTTAGCGTACACACTGTATTTTGCCAACGGCACCAAACACTGTAAATAAACGTCACATAGTTAAAATGGTCGCTCATCTATTAAATGAGGAATCTCATTTTTGTAAGACTAAACTCAATGTTTCGGACTGGTTGTGGGTCTTGTGCTTAGCATAACGTAGCACTGGGCCGGCTCAGACCAGGGTCCGACAACAACACAGCTGTGCTCCATCGTTTCAGATTTCCTTCAGTTGTTTTAATGTCGCTAATATTTCAGTAAATACTGAAATGCTCGTGCCACCACTGATGATCAAAAGACCGTCTGCTGAGCACAGAGTTCAGTGGGTGCAACAGTGGCTGAGTAGATTCTTCAGTAAAATAAGTGCCTCTTATTTCACAAGCACACTGAGAATGTGTTCTTATTTACAGCTCCAGCCTGAGGGAATATCAGGCACACAGAGGCACTTAATAACGCACAGGGAGTTGGCCATGAAAAAACAGTGATAGTTACGTAGTGATAACAAACAAGTAATTTAATACTTTTACAATGTGTGAAAAACACAGAGGAGCCCTTGATGTTGGGCAGTATGCCAGTCAAACGTCCCCAAGTCAACACCAAGAATGCTGTAGGTGCCAGAAAAGGGAAATACATTTTAACCATTTCAACTCATGGGAAAAAAGAAAGGACACATGCTGAGTGGACAGGTTCAGGAAACACAGGAGAGCTGATTGAGTCGCAGCTGAATGTCACAGCAGTAATTTGCCGGACGGAACGTCTTCATCAAGGTGAATGACACGTTTGCTGCAGCTCCTAATCTTAGGACACAGAGCCAGGGGACATTCCTCAGCAACAAGAGTGTGTTTGTGTTGCGTGTGTGTCCTGTCATGCTGCTTTTAAGACATGCAAGCATTCATGTAAAGTAATCTTTGGGCTGGGAGATATGGTGTAAATCAAACATCACGATATGTTTCACCAAATAACGATATTCTAGGGCTGACTATTGATGCTTTAGGAAAATATTTATACAATAAGATTTTTGATATATAATCATCAGTAACATGGATGTAACGACTGAGTGGGTGAAGGCAAATAATAGAACAGCTAGAACAGTCTGGTAAGGTTAGAAAACGACATCACTTTACTGTAAAACAGCCTTTAAAACCAGGCAAAGACGACACTTTACGATGTCATGACATCCAAAATCTAAGAGAATATCTAGTCTAGTTATCTTGTATGCTTTTAAAGGGTTCTTCAGGGGTTCTTCCCGAAGGGCTGAAGGTTCCTCCCAGAACCATTTGCTTCTGAATAAACCTTTTCAGAAGAAAGGGTTCTTCAAGGGTTCTTCTGTCTGTAGTCTGCGTTCATCTCGCCCGTATTTGTTCATGTTTTCTTAAAGGTTAGGGATACGGATGAAACAGAGCAGTACCACTGGAGATCGTGGAGGCAGTGTAGGGTAGTTCAAGAGAGATACGACCGTAGGAGAGGACAAAGAAATTCAAGTAATGGAGGAACGAATTGGTGATATAGTGACAAGAATTCTCCATCTATATGTTGCCATGTATACAACAGCCACACAGTGCACCGCCATCTACAATGCTGCCCCGCTCCAAGCTACATCATTATAATCTCCACCACTGTTTGCTCATTAGTTGTTGTGTAAAACTTTTAATTCCCCCCTTTATTGGCTGTATCTACGCCAACATAAAAGACACATGGAAGTATGAGGGCAGTGGCGTTTACAGCGTTTGAAATGGACGTATAAATGAGGCTTGAGACTAAGGCCATATTTATACGAAAACGATCCACTGCAAACAGAATTGTTTCTCATTTTCGTTTTGAAAAAAAATTCCGCTTTTAGACGACAACGTTTTGATAACAATCGCCGTGCACACGGATCCGCAAAAATGACCAAAAACGCTGCAGTATACATGCCAGACCAGTAGTTGGCGATGTGACGCTTATGCTTCCTTCTACAGAGTGGCGATGTACAAACAAACAAAATGGCAACCGCACGAACGTTTGTCTGGATGGACGACAAGGTGGAGTTGCTACAGTAAATCTACACTATGATGGGGAAGCGTTAATAAATTCAACAGGGTGAGCAGCACAAGCAGAGCTCGGGAGTCCGCCATTGTTGTTGTGATGTGACTTTCTTGCGCATGCCTAGTGACTGGAAGTGTAATGCGCATGTGCGAAAAGTCTCCATTTTCAGAGGAACTGTTTACACGACAATGGAGACGTTGCGTTTCCAAAAAATTGCACTCTGGAACACGTTTTCAAAACGCCAAAATGCAACTTAAGTTTACCGTTTTCAGTTGAAATCATTGTCGTATAAACGGGACCTATGAGTTTCAGTTCCCATCCCGACAGCACCATTGAAACAGTGACGACTATAGTAGTAGTAGTGTTCTCACGAAGATTTAACCCCCGAAAAATTGATTGGGAACCATGTGTGTTGTTGGTTCTGCTGGACCCAATTAGCCCCAGTAGTTTAACTTAGTTACTGGACTTACTTCTGTTGGCCCCCTGCTGACCTGTTAAACTAAAACCGTGAGTAGTACTAGTGATGTCTAAAGGTAATGGAGTCAATTACTATAGTTAGAGCCCTGTGGGACGGGCTCCAAAATTAGGTGCAGGAACCTGTTTCAAGTTCTGTGTGGAAGCTGTAACAGATGACTCCAGGTACAACTGTTTATGTTGGGTTCTTGGTAGAACCCTTTGAAAGGTTCTACCAGGATTCAAAAAGGGTTCTCCTAGGGGGACGAGCCAAAGAACCCGATACGGTTCTAGATGTCGCCTTTGTTTCTGAGAGTGTACTGTCTATTTTTAAGTGTTGTTGTGAGTAACTTTGGAAAAAAAAATGTTTCTTATGAAGTCATTTCTGTCCTTAAATGAGTCCTAAGATTTTTTTTTTTAAATTCAAAGGGATTGTGTTTTTTCCAGTGATTTTTGAAATCGAAATTGGCTTGCTTCAAGAACTTTCTAGAAATTAGTGTCTGCATCCTGAAACAACATCTTTATGTCTGTTTAATTAACTGCTTGTCTGCTTTGTATGTTGTGTCTTGTGTTTGATGAGCCGAGGACAAATTTCCACCCTGGTGGACAATAAAGATCAACTACTCTCATCTTCTTCTATTCTAAAAATATCAAATGTGAAATATGTCTATCAAAAGTGCCAAGTTGACACCTTTAAATTGCTTGTTTTGTCGAGTAAGAGTAAAAAAAGGGAAGCTGGAGCCAGAAAAGTTTTGCATTTTGAGCAAATAACTGATCATCAATAATTTTGTACTGATTTTGTTTCAGCACTGCTCAGAAAACAAAGATATTCAGCTCTGCTCAGACTGCAGACAAAAAGGACTCGCTAAGAAGCTGCTTTTTGAGTCATGTGTTGCGTGTCTCCTCTCAGCCCTCTTCCTGTGTCGTGAGCTCCGTAGAGGTCAGACTTGGAATGAGCGGCGGGTTTGTGGAACGAGGGTTAGTCGTCTCGAAGGGGAGGCCAGCGAAGGGTTAGCTAATCTGTTGGTTTATGGCAGCACTCTGTTATTCCAAGGCCAGTGGTAACCTTGCCCCACCTGTCCTGTCATTTCTCCGTCGGGGCTATTTTAGGGAGTGACCCACCCCCCACCCTCACCCTCACCCCCACCACCGTCCCTCCACTCCGGCTCACAAACACTTCAAAATGGATGCCGCCCAAACACTTCTCTTAGCAGCAGTGGTGTGCTGCTCTGTAGTGAGCTGCAGTAGTAACTGAAGACAGTGACACACTGGAGGCACCACGCTGGTGGGCAGGGCGCTGAACCTCGGCCCTTTTTTGGAATCAACTGCTGCTATTAACCATGAACTACAGTAAACCTTTGATTGTTGCACTTTGTGTCATCTACTGTAGTTTTACTCATTGAGCTTTTCAAACTTGAAGCTTTTACTTGTTTTTTATAGCAGAGCTGCGACCAAGTCAGTGCTTTGCAAGTCAAAAGTAAGTCTCGAGTCTTTGCACCACAGCTACAATGATTGGTTGACTAATTGTAGAAAAATAATTGCCAACTATTTTGATGACTGATTAATCAAAGAAGTTTTTCATGCAAAAAAATGGCAGAAAATTCTGTTCTCAGCCTTGCAAATATGGAGATTTCCGGCTTTTCTCTGTTTTATATCGTATTAAACTGAAGAACTTTGAGAAGTGGACTGAAAAACAAGACATTTAAAGACATCACCTTGGACTTTGAGATACTAGGATGGACCTTTGTCACTATTCTTGGACATTTTATAGCCCAAAAGAATAATTGAAAAACAATCTGCAGATTAATTGATAATGAAAATAAAGATGATTCGCAGCACTTCTTTGCACTTAAGTCCCTAATCAAGAAAGACAAGCCCTAAGTCAAGACTGAAAAGTCCACAGTCAAATTCCAAGTCCTAAACAAGTCATAATGCACTCTTCACCAAATGTAATGCCATTTTAACAACTGAGTACTAGTATAGCAAATTTATAAAATCTTGAATGCTTTTTACAGTTTGCTTTTATTGGTTAAAACAAGTTTGTTGGCATTTGTTGCTGCTCCGTCTGTAATTTTCGACCCGCAAAGAACATACTGAAATAAATTTTTTGTTTACCACCACGTGTTTTCCAACTGGCGCTCAGTTACGTTACATTATCTCCTCATGGTTCTCTCCTACAACTTGACACGATGCTGTTGCATTGGTTCAAATAAAGTGCATCACGTAAGGAATTACGTGTCCACTTGCTGGGAATATTTGGTGTTAACGTTAGCTGATTCAGGGAAAGAACTAATTAAGGCACTTTTTAAAAAACATACTTTTCAATCTTTGGGCTTGGGAGAAGTATCAAGTATTTTCAAGTCAAAAGGCTTAAGTCTAAGAAATAATCGCCTCACAGCAAGAGGGCTCCTGATTCAAACCCAGGGTGTGGGGTTCAAAGCCCTTCTGTGCAGTTTGCATGTTCTCCCTGTGTCAGCGTGGGTTTCCTCTAGGTACTCCAGCTTCCTCCCACAGTCCAAAGACATGCAGGTTAATTGGTGACTCTAAATTGTCCGTAGGTGTGAATGTGAGTGTGAATGGTTGTCTGTCTCTATGTGTCAGCCCTGTGATAGTCTGGTGACCTGTCCAGGGTGAACCCTGCCTCTCACCCAGTGTCAGCTGGGATAGGCTCCAGCCCCCAGCGACCCCGACCAGGAGAAGGGCTCACAGATAATGAATGACTGAATGAATGGTGTTAAAATCCAAGTCAAGTTGCAAGTGTTCTCTGAATTTGTCAAGTGGAGTCTAAAGTCATTACATTTGTGAGTCAAGTCATGAGACTCGAGTCCCCACCTCTGGTTTATAGTGTCTTTCAAGTTGCCGGACTCTATTGATCTCTACTGTTTTTCATTCATGCAGATAGTTTTGAATTTGTGAGTCCAATTTTTCAGATGCAGACATTTTTATAATATGGGGCCTTTACAACACCTGTTGTGACATGGGGATCTTTTATATGGGTAGATATGAGGGACTCATCAGAAACTCACATGATAAAAATGCAGCCAGGATGAAAGTCTGGTTGTGTTAAAACATGCACAAGTTTTGCTTCATGCACAATTTGTAAGCTGAAACGCCTTTAACTGCATGCACAACCTCAACAACTTTAATCTGATGCTGCTCGCTGAGTGAAGCCCAGTTATGTGCCTGTGCGTGTATGTGTGTGTGTGTAACAGCGCTGTTATTGTTTACTACAGTATGTGGTGTTGTCCGGCACTGCGGTCGGCGGTGGTGCCCTGCACACTGTCAGCCGTGCAGCAGCGGTGGCAGCGTGGACAGTCTGTCTGGCTGCAGTGTGGGAGAGCAGGGAAATGGTTTCGAGCAGCCACAGGCCAAGGGTGGCATTACCCACAAGCCCCGTCGCCGGCCTGCTGCCGTCCCATCAATGGAAGGGGCCGCGGGGGCCAGCCGGAGCCGAAAATATCCCGCCTGCCCACAAACCCCCGCTCTGCTGCTGCCCCTCAGACAAACCACACCCAGAGGACGGGACGGTGGGCAGGGGTAGAGGTAGAGGGGCCTGTGTGTGTGTGTGAGTGTGTGTGTGTGTGGGACCGCTGAATTATTTACAGGCAGGCCTCGCGCCCAAATCCAGTGGACGGACTTAGCCCGCTGTTGCCTAGCTACATGTTTAGTAGTGTCACATGAGGGAGCGTAGGTTGTGAATGCGCTGTGTGTAAGAAACAAGATACCAA
Source organism: Epinephelus moara (assembly GCF_006386435.1). NCBI lineage: Eukaryota > Metazoa > Chordata > Actinopteri > Perciformes > Serranidae > Epinephelus > Epinephelus moara. Next base: position 6,225,054 of record NC_065519.1, on the reverse strand, counting down.
ACACACATTTTTAGTTTTCCTCTGCCAGGCTGTTTCTCTCTCTTTCTTTTTCTCACTGCTTCTCTCTGTCGTTAACCCTTCAGGCTGTGCTTCTCTGTCTCTCTTTCACTTTCTCTGACATCACATTTACCCTCATTTGTTTAGAGTATGCTGTATAAATTTGATTGTTTTGTTTAACGTAAGGATAACTTAAAACTTGGGTTTTATTTTGAAGTTTTGGAAATCATTTCTATCAGCTCTGACACTTTTTTTCCCATATTTGGATGGGAATTAGACGAGCTGTTTGAAAAAATAATCTCAACTTGAGGTCGTATTTTTTTCTGAAGCTTTCAAAATATATGACTGTGACCAGATATGACTGACTGTTGACAGTCGTGCATGGTTCAAGTTTAATACTTGACTGGGCCTTGTTCAGACTGCCAAAACAAAAGTATTTTTTGGCACATCCAGACTGATTGTTGAAAGTCTGGACAGCCAAAATAAAAAAAGGAAAAGAGACACATGAAATGCAGTTTTAGCAAATGCTATTCAAACCACACATGCAGGTGGTTAGATATGTCTCTGTCTCTATGCTCTGGCCACTCAAATCGGATTTCAAAGTGTCTTTTGTGTCACTCGCAACACAACACACAACGATGACGTCAAATCTAGAGTGATGGAAGTGCTGACAGGTATCCATGCTGCTGCCAGCGCAGTGTTGCGCATGCAGAACAATTCGTTTAGTCATTCATTTATTTCATATTCCTTAACCACTTATCCTGTTAGGGGTCGCAGGGGGCTGGAGCCTATCCCAGCTGACATTGGGCGAGAGGCAGGGTTCACCCTGGATAGGTCACCAGACTATCACAGGGCTGACACATAGAGACAGACAACCATTCACACTCACATTCACACCTACGGACAATTTAGAGTCACCAATTAACCTGCATGTCTTTGGACCGTGGGAGGAAGCTGGAGCACCTGGAGGAAACCCACGCTGACACGGGGAGAACATGCAAACTCTCTGCTGTGAGGCGAGAATACTAACCACTGCACCACTAAATAACCATGACCTGACAGTGTGATTGTTTGGCGGGCAAATGATGGACCTCTTTCTCATGCTTCTGCGTTGGAAAGCCGCATCTCCAGCGTATCTACAACGTTGCCGGTTCCTACATTGTTACCACAGCAACCCATGCAGATAGGTTGGTGATGTCTGGACACAAATCACTTGTAAATAACGTGCGGACAGTCTGTCTTAGAGATCTGATTTGAGAAGGAAATCTGATTTGCCTGCAGTCTGAACGTAGCCTGAAGCCTTCTTAGTGACAACTGAGCAAACATCTGTCGATGATGTCTATGAAATGCAGCTGAAAGCGTTAAAAAAAACAAAACAAAAGCTAGTAATTATAAAATCTCTAATCCATGATTTTGCTGATATTTTATGTTTTGATGCTAACTAGCTTTAGCGCTAACAGCTGTAAATTTACAGTGATGATGTCAGTGTGTCAAGTTGTGATTAATGAGGACTTTTATGAATCCACGATGAAAAAAACATTTTTTATTCTCTTTGTATCCATCTGCTTGTTGGATGGATGTTTGTCTTCCTGTTTCTCAGCAGTGTGAGTGTGTGTGTGAGTGAGAGAGAGAGTGTGTGTGTGTGTGCCCCTGATTGCGATGAAGCTCCAAATCACATGTTGAGGCACATTCCAGGGTGTTCCTCTCTCTTTCAATGTCAGCCTCTTTCTTTTCTTTTTTTTTGTGTGAGATCTTAACTATATCAAACCTGCCTCTGTGTAAACCCCTCACCTCCCTCCCCTCTTCTGCCCTCTCCATATTCCTCTGTGTGTGTGTGTGTGTGTGTCTGTCTGAATGTACACTTCAGTTCCACATGTAATCAAATCTACATTTCCCTCCGCAGCCTCCTCTCCTGTTCAACAAGCAAGCCTTTTTTTTAAAAGCTCATAGTCCACTATGCGTCCATTTTACAGTTTTGTGAGTAACTGGACTGTCCTCCACTGCGAGGGTCAACCCACGACCCACACGTCAAGTGGGTTTGGGTAAGTTTACGAGAAAATATCACAGGTTCTAGCAGGCGAGCCAAAAAGTGCCAAAACAAACAGCATTCCAAGTAAAACCCGTCTCACGCCAAGCACAGATTTTTATCTGCAAATTCATTCATTCATTTTCCTTAACCGCTTATCCTGTTAGGGGTCACAGGGGCTGGAGCCTATCCAGCTGACACTGGGTGAGAGGCAGGGTTCACCCTGGACAGGTCACCAGACTGTCACAGGGCTGACACAGAGACAGACAACCATTCACACCTAGGGACAATTTAGAGTCACCAGTCAACCTGCATGTCTTTGGACTGTGGGAGGAAGCTGGAGCACCTGGAGGAAACCCACACTGACATGGGGAGAACATGCAAACTCTGCACAGAGGGGCTCCCCCACCCTGTGTTTGTGTGAACCAGCAGGTATTTCTTGCTGTCAGTCACGAGACTAACCTGGTTTTGATTATTGTAATGAATATTAACATACTAATATATGCATTTACTTTGGGAGTTTTTCTACCCTTTTAAAATGTTAGATTAGCTGCATTCTCTCTGCCTGCCTTTTGTCTGCAGCTCGTTGCGTGGAGTCAGGCGAGTGCCAGCCATAACAAGGCCCGGGATAGGAAGAGGTGATGGGGGTTGTAGATGTTAGAGGGGAGGTGGAGGGGGAGGGAGAGGGGGCACAGTGCCTCCATGCTGCTGGAGGACGACGAGGGAGGAAACATATAGCAAAAAAACAGGCCTCTGTGTGTGTGTGTGTGTGTGTGTGTGTGCAGGCAGGAGCAGGCCAGCTTTAGAACAGGAAGCAGAACAATGGCTTCTGGATCAGAGTGGAGCTGAGGGATGGAGGTGGAGGGATGGGGGGCACTTCACAGAACTAGGATGGGGCGGTTGTTCGGCTGCTTGGTATGTTATCAACAACTCCCCCTCCCTCGCCGCCTCATCACTGTGTTGTGTCACCACTGTTAACCTCATTAAACTCTTTCCATCCAAACAAGAGCATATTTTACGTCAGTTGACAGCCGCGCTCTCTGAGGCGAACAAGGTGGAACAAACAAACAAACAAACAACAAAAGCTCGTAGAGCCGACTCACTTGCACTCCCCCGGCGCGCTGCACGTCCCATGCTGGAGGCTGCATCCCTGCTTGCAGATGGCTTTTGGGAGAGGAAAGAGAAAGTGACAAGTTTGTGTTAGTTCCACAATCTGTCACCATTTCATCAGCAATTTTTAAAAACCACTAACGTCCAATCGTCTCTGAGTTCTCGTCTGGCACCTCGCTGTGCAGATGGTCAAATCATTAAAATCTCATTTCCCGTGTTTTCTTGTTTGTAAGAAGGACGAGAATCTCTGCCGCAGTAACAATGGATGGCAAATTGTTGTTTGGAAAATTGAAGGTGTCTCCAGCAGTGACGAGAGTTTCCAAACATTCTTTGGATTCTTACAAAGTGACACTTGACATGAACTGCAATGAACTTCCAAACGTTTTCCGAAAAGGACAGCGGGGAGGTAGAGTCTGAGAAAGCTTTGTCCACGTGACAGCAGACGTTTGAACATTCAATTTAACTCTTAAAAAAAAAGTGAGACTGAGATATGGTGAGTAAGATGTGAATTCTGAGAGGTTTATGTTTTAAACATAGTGTTTGCAGCACAGGAACTCAAGTTTAACCATTTAACGCTTTTGCATTTAAAGTTACAGTAGGTTATCTTTATAAAAACAACCTTTTGTCATATTTGATGAAACTGTCACTACATCTTAACAGTATTACATGACAAAGAAAATCATCTTCTTCCTCCTTTAGTACCTCTGATGGCATTTAACGCAGCTGTAAACATGTTTTCTTTCGTCATTAATATTTTATTTAACCTTTTTGCTTTTTTTTCTAACATAAAAAGTGTCACTGAGTGTTAATTAATCAAATTATATACATACACAAGAGGGAAAAAAAACACAATAACTAAACTTCCTAGTTTATTTGTCTCATTTAGTGCTGCTTGAGTATCATAACACTTATTTTTTAAATAAAAGTTACCAACGTAGAGAAAACCTGTTGAATCTTTTGTTTTCAGAATCATGTTCTGAGCCTAGTTAATTAACAAAGGAACTGAAAACAAACTTAGCTATTAAAAGATGTGTAGAACAGTAAAATTAACAGAGTTCTGATATTTTTAATTCAATGAAAGGAAAGAAAAAAATATTATTTTTTTTAAGCTAGCTAACCAGCAGTTAAACTAACGTAACTGTATTTATTTATTCATTTTTATTTTTTATTTTATTCGATAAGGACGATGCAATTTAACATAAGTCCGATACAGACTATGGGACTAATGTGTCGCACAGAGAGTTTATAGCTATTGCTAATTTTCAACTCTTGTCCCTAGTTGGGCTTTTAATGTAGACCTTAAATGTAATTAAAAATATACAGTTTAAAACACTTCATACACATACACGATGCAACGTAAATATGGAAGGCACGATAAAATACATAAACTACAATCCACACATGAAATAATAATGCTTTACAATTATTTTTGGCTCCATTTGAATTATTTATTGGTAATTTTTAGTTATGACATTGGTAATATTTTTGATAATATTTTATTTTATTTATTTATTTGTTTATTTTTTTTTTCAGTATAAATCAGTAAAAAGTGAAAAAATGAGGAGCCTCATTAGCCTATGAATTGCTGCATGTGTTCACAGTAGAGCTTCAATGACTGGCCAATTAAAGTTAAGTCAATCTACAGAAAATTATTCACCAACTATTTTGATAATTGATTAATTGTTTCATCATTTTTCAAGTAAAAATGTCCAATATTTGCTGGTTCCCGCTCCTTAAATGTGAAAATTTGTTGCCTTTCTTTGTCATTTTTGCGAGTACATGAAGAATATTTGGGTATTGGACTGTTAGTCACATTTTTTTTTGACATTTTATAGACTAAACAATTAATCGATTAACCATAAAGATAATCAGCAGGTTAGTTGCAGCCCTTGTTTTAGGTATGATCGATGTCTTTCCGTGTACCTGTTTTGCAGTCGGCCCCCATCCAGCCCTCCATGCAGCCTCTGTTCCCCAACTGGTCGCACACGTAATGGCCGAAGTAGTCGTCGCGGGGACGGCAAACTTTGTTGCACTTGCTGCCGTAGTAGTGTTCGTCGCAGCGTACCCGGATGGTGTACTCAAGGCTGGCGATCAAGCTTTTATACTCCACCGGCTGCTTCTCCTCTCCGGGGTTGATCATCCCTTTGTGGATGCTGCGCTCAATCAGCAGCTCCTCATCTGAGAAAGAAAGACAAACAAATCATTGTTAGAGCAGCGCCACTGTTGAGTTCTTCACTGAACAGCCGACTGACTAATCGACTACTATTTTAGCAGTGCAGAAAAAAGAAACACTCAACAGGTCAGGTATTTAGGTCAGTTAGATAGGAGAGCCTAAATAACAAAAATTCTGAATGACATTCCAAGGAGCAGGGCTGAGTCCGGCTATGGGATTTGACCCAACAACCCGGTGTTTAGTGAGATAAGACAGCGCACGAGGCTTCGAAGAATGCCTGTTGTTAGCACACATCAGAGGGAAGGTGTAACCTGCGGTCAAACCTCACTCTGTTCCACCAAGAATGTGGAAGAAGAAAAAAGAGAAGAGGAAAAAGGGGGAAAGAATAGGAAAATGAAGCGAGCACAAACAGAGGGTGTAGGAGCGAGGTCTGCGAGGGCTTGATAACCCAAATGCTTTTTCACTTTTCCTGCTTGGTAAAATGCTTTTCTGTCCCCCTTACCTCCCTCCCTCCCTCCCTCGCTTCCCCCTCTCAGGATATCCAGCCCCGACTCCATCGGAGCCAGGCCGGAAATAATAAGAGACGTGGAACAGACGAGGAAGGGCGACATAGGAAAGGCCCTTTAGCTTGTTCTCAAGGAACAGAAGAAGCGTGACCCAGCAGGCTCTGCCGCTGTGGCTCGCAGAGCAGAGTGTGACCTGGATGAGACAGAGCTGGAAGGAAGAGCTCATCCTCACTGCTCACAGTGTTGCTGTCCTCCGTGGGTTGAGCAAAGCGCCAACACAGACAGAGTTGATGGTTTAAATCAACCGAGAATAACATGAAACCATCGCGGTAGCCAGTATAAGCTCAACTTCAACAACCAGGTTTGACTACAGACATTTCCCTCCATATTTACCCCACATATCAATGACTTCCTGCGTATCCAGTTTGTCATGAGCGATGATAAATGGCCTGGTTTTTCACTTTGCGACACTAAGAGACTTTTCTAAACTCTAAATAAATGGGAGATTGGGATTTTATTGTGTTTGAATACAACTTGTGGTCTTAAAGCGCCAAAAAATGCTTGCGAAAAATTCAACAGTAACGTCTTTTTCCAGAAATCATGACCTGCTTACTCAAGATAATCCACAGACCTTGTTGTGAGCGGTTTCATGTAGGAACTATTTTCTTTCAACCTAACTACACCCGCCAACTGAATCACTGTGCAGAAGGAAGCGTGCATCTACTGCTAGCTCAACTAGCATCACTGAGCTAGCTAACGTTACAGCTCAATGAGTAGACGCATGCTTGCTAATGCACGGTGACAGGGGTGTGATTTGGGGGAAAGAAAATAGTTTCAGTTTCATGTAGGAACTATTCTCCTTCCACCAATTTAAACCTGTATCATTGCGCAGAAGGAAGTGTGCATCTACTAATAGAAAAGAGGTTCGTGCTGTTGAAGGCGGGATATGTAAACATTAATGGCATCCTCTTTGGCTGAGTTGTAACGTTAGCAAGCTCGGTGGTGCTAGGTGAGCTAGCAGTAGATGCACGCTTCCTTCTGCACAGTGATTCAGTTGTCAGGTGTAGTTAGGTTGAAAAAAAAATAGTTCCTACATGAAACTGCTCACAACAAGAAGGAAGTGTGCATCTACTGTTAGCTCACCTAGTACCACTGAGCTAGCTAACGTTACAGCTCAGCCAAGGAGGACGCCATTAATCTTACGCTGTCATGAGCACGACTCTCTCGTCCATGAGCAGATGTTGATGTCCTTGTCCTGTTTCTTGTATAATTTGCTAATACATAGTTTTACTTTCATGTTCTTCTACTGTTTCATATGAGCTTTCTCTCAAAGGCCTTTCCTGTTTAATTAAAGGTTATGATTGTAATAAAAATAAAATGCTCGCTTCCTTCCTGTCTAATTTGTTAAATGAAAACACCCCATGTATCAGAAAATGTACTGGGACTAAAACTCTGGCACTGTTTTGACAGGAAAACTGCACATAAACTGCAGAGCCCAGTGTCAGATACTGATTTATGTCACCACACACAAACAGCGTCTAACTCTACACGATCGGAAAAGTAAACTGGCGCCAAGCTCGTATAATGATCAAGATTGACGTGGGCAAAATGAGGTAATTTGCATCTTAACTGAGGTGGAATGCACGCCGCGCTGCATGTAGCAATAAAAAGGTTCATTATAACGTTTTGGCAATCACAGGGGAGCATATCAAAGCTGATTAAGTGCAATTTATTTGGTGCCATATAATTTTAACTCCACCCAGCGGCAGGTTAAAACACATCCACACAGAGAAGAGAGGACCCACTGGTCATTTCTGCCTCTTTTATCTCCTCTGATAAACATGTAATGATGAAATGAGAGATGATTGGTTTGTTATAGTTGCTGTAGAAGTTTGTTTGTGCAGCGCTGAACCACCTCGAGGAAGACGCCTCCAAACAAAACAACCGCCTGACAACCAGGTTCTCATCGCTGAATCACTTGCTGATGTGAGAGTGATGTTCTGACTTTCTCATTCCAGGTGTGCTTTTATATATGACAACAACACATTGAAGTTGTAAACAGCTACACAGCAGTGCACCTGCATGTGCACCGTGCCGTCAACTGGTGTTTTACAAGCTATGTGTTTTACTGTTGGAGTTCTAACACTAAGTGTGTGCAGAAGTTTTTTCTACTAGTTTGGACTTAGTGATGTTTCCAGCATTTTACCAAGACCAAGCTGGGTGGAGTGGTGGTTGTTCGGCATCATCTACTGTTGGAGGTGTAAAAATTAGATGATAGAGGAAAATGACGATTACAACTAGAGCTGGGTATCAGTCCTCGAGTCCTTTAATGCATCGAGTGACATAAACCAGGACCAAGTAGTACTGAAAATTCTCCTGTTACATGACACCTGCATTCAAAACTTTTTGTACCCACACCTGGAAATATGTTTGATTTTGCTCGCAACAAATCAGGACACTTTATAATGAGTATTTACCTCCTAATGTAAATGCTTTTATCGGTATATGTGGCTCTCATGTTTACAGGTGCACTGTGCTGAACTAATATCATGTTTTACAGGTGTCTATTTAAACTTCTGTGTTCAGTAAAGTGGGAAAAAGTTGATTTAAACCTGTTTCATTTCCTTATATTTTACTGGTGTAAACGTTGTAGTCGCCATAAAGACGGCCTTAGGGCATACATGTAGAGGTACGTGAACGCTGACTGCAGTTTGAACTCGCCAGCTGGCGATATACAAATATATTAAAACATGATAGGGTGGCAGAGAAAGGAGTTTTGTTCCCTTTTGTGTTTTTGTGGTGGCAAAGATGTTGCCACCTCAAGATGGCCGCCGCCTAATTCTCTATGCAGGACAAATCCTGCAGCTTTGAATCATAGTTTGTTTGATGAATATGTATTTTGTGTCATTTTAAAAGTTCAAATTAATTTTTCATTTACTTCAAATAAAACTACTGGAAAGTTTTTTTTTTAAAAAAGTTCCTTGCTAGGAATTAAAACCACTGTGCGTAAAAAACATTTTTTTGGGGGGGGGGGGGACAGAGTAAAACGCGTTTGTATCACTGACCATTGAAAACTAAGAATAAAAATTGAATTTTACATAATTTTATTTGGAAAAGTTGTTGTACAGCTGCTTTTCTTTAGGTAACATTTAACACGTTTACAACTTTGGTTTCGTTTGTAAAATTAAAACAGGGGCTTTTGTAAGTAAGTGCATGTATTTCTAAACGTAAGGCCTGAATGTTGAGTGCTGATGTTTTAATGTTTTGAAACATGAGCAAAATGGCTCGATTTCTTTTAAAAACACGGGAAGAAGGTAATGAGCAACGAAAGAAGAAATTATCCAAAAAATTGAAAATAAAAAAAAAATCAGCAAGAAATTAGTAAAAAGAGAAAATTAAGAACAAGTCAGTTAGTTCAATAAAAGTTCAAAAACAACCAAAAAACGAGGAAATGACCTTGAAAGAGTGCTTAAATAATTTTGTGACATAATATTAAAATGTAATAATAAGAATCATTATTATTTTTTGTGCTTTTTTCCGAGTTTTTGTTTTTAAATAATTTTCTAAATCTGTTTTTCCGTTTTGCAATTTGTGGGACATTTCTTACCAAGTTGCTCGTTGCTTTTTTCCCCATGTTTTTGAAAGAAATTGCATCAATTTGCTCAGGGTTCAAAGGTTTGAATACCTGGGAGAGGTGTGTGAGAGCAGCACGAGAAAAGTGACGTCACTCCAGGTTTCAAAGGGTTAATTTGAGCATTTAAGTATTTTAGACCTTTTGTGGATCATGTAGAAAGAATGTGACTACATCGTTCTGAAAACATCAGATGCCAGGTGAGGGAAAACAAAAAAAGTGTTGGTGTGAACACAGTCCTGACTTGAGTTCAAAGATCACCACTGTTACAAGCGACAAGCTGTAAAGAGGTCAAAGGTCAAAGCAAAAGTGCTGCAGCTCCCAAACAAAACACTCCAGTTACAAGCAGCTTGTTGCACACAACTAAAAAACAGTCTTTGTAAAAAAACAGCCAGGCTTTGTTCCTAAAACGAATCTTCTCTTCACACAGACAATCATGTTGCTCTCGACTCGATCAGCTGCTCAGATCTGAAGCCCCTCGTTGTTTATATAAGCCGGTTTTATATGGCCCACTCTCTCCTGCTCTCCCTAGTAACAACGGCCCCTCTTAGCGCGTCTCCTCCAGTACAGAGAGAGCTCATGATTGGTCTATATTTTTATATCTAATTGCTGGAGATGAACAGCAGTGAGTGAGTGCCTGGGTGTTTCAGGTGGTGGGTGTGGGACTGAAATCTGTGGCAGTGTGTTAGCTCGCAGAGAGACTCAGTAAATCAGGACAGCGTGGAAAATGGAGTCTTTTTCTACACTGTCAAACTTCAGCAGTTATGGTGACGATATCAGAACATACAGAGGGACGAGTGTTGCATTTCACAAGATGAATCCTAGCTCGTCACACCTGGAGGAAAAATCAGCAACACTTATTCAGCAGTTTAGATAGCTGTCTGAAGAAAAGCGCCACGCCAGGCTTCTTTTTTCAGAGCGCTCCAGCTTTTTTGTGCAGCCGCTCTGAGCGCTTCTGGTTGAAAATATCTGAACTTTAATCACCGTAAGCCTGTTGTTAACTGTGTAGTCCACCCTCTGTTAATGTAGCATCAGGTTAGCCACCTCGCTAACGTTAATATCATGATATTAAGCATCCCCAGCTCCTTGCCGCTGCTTTCCTGCCAAACAAAACCTCTATGTGGACACACGTTTCAGAGATTCTCCTGGCAGTTCAGTACCTGACACATACCCAGTATCGGCATATCTCTACCCTCCACTGAGTCTCCACGCCAGCCGACAATCCACCGACGCACAGAGTCAACAACATCTCCTGCCCTGTGTGTCTTGTTTTGAAACAGGCGGGGGCTTCCTGAAGCATAAACAGTCTTCACAGAGCCTCTCTTTCCCAAGGCCTCTCCAACCTGCTGCTGCCCGGACCTGTTCACACACTGAAACTACCTTCAGGTCCTCACCTGGAGACACCTTGCTGTAATCACATTATTATTGTAATCATCCTGATGACTTCATCATTTCTTTGTTTGGCAGACTTTATTCCTTATTAGGATGTCCTGAGAGATTCTCACAGATGAAGGGATCTTTAAATGAGTCAGAATATGAAGCACTGTTTTGGATTTTTTTTTTTTTTTACTGTAATCATTTCCTAATTGGAAAAACAAGTGGGCAACACAAAGCAGGAATCAGCAGTTTAAAGAAGTCATCTTTACACTGACAGAGAGTTTTAGCATTGTTTCTTTTTTTTGGAAACTAAAGATTTAGGGGCCCGAGACGATCACTTCTTAGATGCATTGTTTCTCTCTTGAAACGTTATGTCAACACTAAGAAATTTACACCCATCACCTGGAAACAGCTACGAAACCGCCTCGTGTTTATGCTCCATACGTTTCTTGGTAATAAAAAGATATTGGCAGCGATCTTGCACGTAACGTAACGACTTTCCGTTAACTCAAGTAACGCTCGCCTCACTTGTCTGTCCTCTCCTGTGCTACGAAGTTATGTGCTTATGTATGTGTAGGCGGAACAGCGCCCCACCTTCTTTTTTTCAGACGCTGTTTCAAAAGCGTCTGAATCAGACTCGTCCCATCCCAACTTTTTATTACTTGATCAACTGATTTTCCAATTCATTAATTTAGTCTAGAACAGTGGTTCTAAAATGGTGTGACATAATTTGTCACCATTATTGATGCTTTTTTGTAATTTTAAAACGTTTAAAATGAATTCTTGAATCATTTTATTGATAAGTATTTCATGAGTAATGATTGGTTGTCAATTGTTATTTGATATAAGTGAATAAAAGCAAACAGTTATGTTGGTGTAAGAAGGACAACAAACATTATAGACGCTTCTGTGCACAGATATTTAGACAGGTGTGTCTTGGGGATAAAAAGTTTGAGAACCACTGGTCTAGAAAACGCACAAAAATTGTGCCCTCAGGGCAAGATGGTGTCTTCAGATTAGGGCTGCAGCTAATGATTATTTTCATTGTCAACGAATCTGTCGATTATTTCTTTAATTAGCCGACTAATCGTTTTATCGAAAAATGTGTTAAAATGTTGAAAAATGTCGGTCTGTCGCTCTCAAACCCCAAAATTATGTCATCTAATGTCTTGTTTCGTACTCACGCCAAAGGGTTTTAGTTCACCGTCATGGGAGAGTGTGTAAAGCTGCCAATATTTGAACGTAAGAAGCTGCAATAAGAGTATTTTGGGGTACTTTTATAGTACTTTTCTATGAAAAATGACTCAAACCGATTAGTCGACTACTAAAATAGTCTACGATTATTTTAATAGTCGATTAGTCATCGATTAGTCGACTAATCGTCGCAGCCCTACTTCAGATTGTTGGGTTTGTTCGGCCAACAGTTCAAACAACCAAAAATATCTGAGTTAAGATGATGAAAAAATACAAAACATTTTCTGGTTTCAGCTTCTTAGGTGTAAACATTTGCCATTTTTCTTCCATGACTGTAAATGAAGTCAATAAAATACTGTGGATGTTTGAATTTAGAACTGGGCTGAACATTTGTCACTATTTTTGGACATTTTTCTGACAAATAATTGATTCATCAAGACTGATCGATAGTGAAAAATACGAAAGGCAGAAGTGAGAAAAGCAGCAAAAAATCCAAACACCTGAGAATGATTGACAATTTTCTTAATGAATGACTTGAACAATTAATTGTCAAGATTGTTATCAACATCCAATTGAATATCAGCCTCATCACTCGAGCACAGATCCTGTCCAAACCTCTCAGATCCCCACTGTCAACTCTCTCCCTATCACTGTGTACTGTACAAAATATTTGGCAACAACACAAATAGTTGTCAAAGTGTTTTCCGTATGCAGAGCGATCTAGCTGTCACAGTTGGTTTCACTAACTTAATTTACTGCTACTCCACTTTAGATTAAATGCGGAGCTGTATTAAAAACACAGCCCGGTGTTGTGAGGACTTGTGTTGGCAGACAATCAGAGGACTGGGAATGGGCTCTCGGGCAAAACAAAACTTGATCGGGGCATCCTCAGATTCTTATTGCTGTGCACACCTGGCCCATAACGCATGACAACTCTCTCTAATTATGCTGCAGTATCACTGACGCTGAATGCGACAGGTTCATGCCTGCTCTCTGTGTGTCCAAAGTAATTCCTGAAAATGTCGGAAATCCAAGAAACAGGAGTGAAAACGAAACACAGAGAAGCAAAGAATCATCAGTAACTTTCGACTGTCTCCTGATGTAACTCTCCTGACCGTCACAGACAAAGATTCATGGAATTGAGTTTATATGGTTTATATTTTTAGCTTATCCAGTATGAAGTAGAGCGAGCAGGTAATGTTTCACTCTGACACTTGGCTGCTGACAGACTCACTGACAGATTCAGGAATCAAACTCGTGATCACGCAATGAGAAAACACTCAGTCCAAGCCTACGAGACGGGACACGGCGGAGGAGACGTCAGCGACTCCCGCCTGCCTGTCACTGCCTCCTAGCTTCCCGCCTTTGGGTATTAATAAAGAATCCCTCCGGACATCGCACTGGCACATCTACAGGTGGCCGAGCGGGCAGAGACTTCAGTGTCCCACCAGCAGAGCTGCCGTCCAGGCCGAGGCACGACAGCCTGGATGCCAGCCTGTCACAGTGTTTCTGGATAATGAAGTGGCGTGCGGTAGCCGGACAGCTGTCGGGATGCTAATTAGGAGACAGACATCAGAGGAAAGAGTGTAGGGGGGGGTGGGGGACGAAAAAAGAGCGCTGTGGTCTGTAATTAATGGCTTAACGATGCAATGCTCTCACGGGCTTAATATAGAAGAGAGCCGAAAACAGTCTGAGTGACCCTGAAGAGGGTGAGAAAGGGGAGAAGGTGGTGGAGCACAAACAGGCTACTTGTCAATCATAAGTCAGAGCTCTGTACGGGAAGCCTCGGCTCACAGGTGATATTTGGGATGGCTGTTCATCTTCTAAGGCTCTATATCTTTTTAAAATGGATACTTTCCTCTATGTGTTGGCTTCCACTCAGAAAAAAAGGAATCTTTGGTCACTTTTAGATTCACTCTTAAGTTTTTGACAACTCAAATCTCTGGTTTGTGCAATGACCATGCACCATAAACCACAAAAACAATGGCAGACGACCGGTTTGATTGTCAATTTGTTAGCACTCATTGGTCTAGCGACTACTTTACATTAGAACTTAATATTGCTACAACCCCATGGACGAATTGAGGTGTCTGCTGAGCCCAGTGTTATTCAGTCCACCTCAGTGTCCACAGTTTGAAGTCTGCCAGAAACGAAAGTGTTGGATCAGGCCCCATCAAACCAGCAGATAAAGGGACAATTTCAAAAGTGGGATTATTGACGATGAGAAGTGGAAGGAAAACTTTTGCATGTCCTGAGCATCAGTTGTTAGGGATGGACTAATACATTTGTTTCGGGGCCCATTTTCATACCAATAATTAGTCATCAAGGACAACAATAACCAATATTTGGAACCGATAAACACTTGGAGTTGCCTTGAAGCAACTTATATTTACTTAAATGGCGCAAAAGCTGGTGATGGGGTTACTCTATTAGTTTGATTGATTCAACTAACACACCTTAAACACGCATTAAATACGGCTTCATTGTTACAGTATTTAACAAAGGGGGAAAAATTTGGCTTCATTATAACTCATAAGGTTCACAGACGAAAACAAGTCTTTAGCTAGACATGTTTTCCCACTATATACAACATGCTAACGTTATTAGCTTGTGATGTTTTACATTGCAAAATTAGCCTAGCAACCTTTTCAAAATGTAATTGGGGGGGACAATGAGGGAGGCAACAATGTGGAAACTGCAGACAGGGAGGCGGTGGCATCAGAGCTGTAGTTATTTACCGGCTATGACATCCGATTTAGGGCTGCAACTAATGATTATTTTCATTGTCGATTATTTCTTCGATTAGCCGACTAATCGTTTTATCGAAAAATGTGTTGAAATGTTCTCCCAAACCCCAAAATTATGTCATCTAATGTCTTGTTTCGTACTCACGCCAAAGGGTTTTAGTTCACCGTCATGGGAGAGTGTGTAAAGCTGCCAATATTTGAATATAACAAGCTGCAATAAGAGTATTTTGGGATACTTTTAAAGTACTTTTCTATGAAAAATGACTCAAACTGATTAGTCGACAACTAAAATAGTCACTAATTATTTTAATAGTCGATTAGTCATCGATTAGTCGACTAATCGTTGCAGCCCTAATTCAATTATTGTAAAAATGCTAAGTATCGCAGCCAATAATCATCCAGGCTGATAATCGTTTAACCCTTACCACTCGTACCTTTGAGTGAGCTCCTACGTCCTTATGTCAAAGGGGAATCGACTATGATGAGAGCTCCAAAAGGTGTTTTGAAATAGGAAACGTTAGCCTGTACACTTTAACATTTACAACAACGTCAGACTGAGGCAGACAGCTAACGCCAGATGAGTCGTTTTTGTGTTCTAATGTGAACAGAGATGGTTTGTAAAATGAAGGTCATGTGAACGGAAGACGTGCACATGAAAGCGACATTCTCGCACAAAGCAACGATCCAAAAACATGACAAGATTTTCATTTCGGTCAAAAGACAGCAGGTGTTTCATGTCATGAATTAGGTTAGCGTTCCCTCCACTGTTTCTGTCTGTTTCTGGTCTTTTTCAAGCTACTGCCAGCTCATCCAAATCTGCTGCGTCTGCAAAGGTGTCAGTGTGCCTGATACAAACCAACCAACCAACTTAGCATTTGCTAGCTAGGTCTTATTCAACAAGGACAATCATATTGGCAAAGGAACACATCATCTCCTGTGCAGTGAACAATCAGATATGGACTGAACTAGACTCCTGACTTTAATAGCAGCGTATCTGGAAGCCATAGTTACCCGCCAGGCGAGCCAAAATATGAAACAAATACTGTGACATCAGCAAAATCACATTTATTAGAGCTTTAATATGTAAAAAAAAAGCATTTCGAAACAGGAAGAAGGGTGAAAGCACAGAGTGATTTGGGATGGAGAGCGGAGAGGAGTTTTAAAACAGTCCAGCAGGGTGATCCTTACCATTGCTGTGTGTGCCGTTGTCCCTGTCCCACGCCTCCACTATCACAGTGTACGCTCGCTGAAACACACAGAGGGAGGGGGCAGAGGTTATCACAGTGCACGCTAATACAGAAACACAGCACACACATACACACACAGAAACTCAGATATGCCCACTTGAAGACGCAGACGTGCACAGAAACTCAGATACGAGCTGCCGTCACTCATAAACAGACACACATGTACTATCACACACACACACACACACACACACACACACACACACACACACACACACACACACACATAATCTGCATAAAAGCTGAATAACGATGGGAAAGTAAGTCTCGTTCCCACACTGCTGTCACTGATTAGCCTCCATGTGCCCCGGGCTAGTTAACCAGTGAAGCCACTGTTCTGCTGAGGAACAAAACATTCACCTGGAAACCAACACCTTCTTCATATTTCACCACACAGCTCAGCTTTATTATCATAATCTGGTTTCAGAGCCAAAATCTGAATCCAGTTCAGGCAGGGATTCACCCTCTCTCTCTCGATCACACTGTATTGATCCCAGCGGGCGTATCTTCGTCTTTTCCTCGGCTCCACAGGGAGGTCAGCGCCCCTGGAACTAGCAGGGATTTGATGACTTGCTCAAGGGCACTTTGTGTGGTACTGTATTGATTTCCGATGGGGAAATCTGGTTTTCCTGCCCTCTCCACGGGGATCTGGTAAAGACTGTGTGTGCCTTTTAATTCAAGCAGCAGGGGAGACATTTGGGATGATGGAATCAATAATGTTCAGAGGTTCTTGCAGCATACTGTGGCCTGAAATAAAGACTGTGTCAGCATAACAAAACTTGATTTAACTAGGTCTGTACACACAATGGCTACTGCACATTTCTTAGGGAAGTAAAGTATGATAGTATTCAATACTCAGTCAGTGATCAAGTTTGATCCCCAGTCTATACAATGATTTAAGTGGTGCTCCTAATTTTTGTGCTGATGCTCCTCAGATTTTGAGTAAGGAGCAGCAGTGCTACTAGCGGAAAAAGTTGGTCTATAGCCCTTAAGTTTATGTTCAGATGAGGCAGCGTTAACTTGATTAAATTCGTCTTTCATCAGGTGAGACGATCACATTCAAAACTGCAGTGACAGATACCTAAAAATCAGGACTTGAGCTGCTATGAATGATTATTAACTTTTTTTTTTGACTACTTCTTGTCATATCAAATTTCAGAAAATTTTTCCCTTCTGGTTAAAAAACTTGCATTCAGCTCGCTCCCGAAAATTTAGCAAAACGTTCTTTCAAAGAAAAATGGTGGTGCGTTAAACAACCTGTTGTTTGTAGCCTTTTAATGCCACAGGGTTTAATTCAATTCAATTTAAACAGGCTTTATTTGCATGGGAAATATGTTTACAATGCCAGAACAAAAACTGTATGTACAATAAGTAAGGGTCAACTAGACTTTGGTTTATTTACACGTCGCTGCTGATTGGGCAACACCCCTGACACACCCACCAAACAAGACAAAACGTACCTCAAAGTCTGTTGCACGCCAGAAACCGTATTTTTTTCAGACTGAATGTACCCGAGGCTAAAGTTTTCTTAAAGGGAAGGTTCACCCCAAATCAAAAATACATATTTTTCCTCTTACAATTAGCGCTTTTAAACAGTCTAAATTGTTTTGGTGTGAGTTGCCGAGTGTTGGAGATATCAGCCGTAGAGATGTCTGACATCTCCGATAAAATAAAACTAGATGGCACTCAGCTTGTGGTGCTAACCGGTCAACCGTATCCCCGCACAGAAGGAAGTGTGCATCTACTCATGGACGAGAGGCTTGCGCTTGTGACAGCGTGAGATATAAAAAGTAATGGCGTTAAAGTAACGTTAGCTAGCTTAATGGTGCTAGGTGAGCTAGCAGTAGATGCACGCTTCCTTCTTTGTGGAATAGTTCGGTAGAAAGAAAATAGTTCCCACATAAAACTGCTCACAACAAGATCTGTGGATTATCCTGAGTAACTGGGTCATGATTTCTGGAAAGAGACATTGCTGTTGAGTTCTTTTAAAATATATTTTTGGAGCTTTGAGCACTGCAAGCTGAGTGCCATCTAGTTCTGTTATATTGGAGAGAAGACAGACATCTCTACGACCGATATCTCCAACACTCAGCAACTCACACCAAAACAATCTAGACTGATAAATAGCACTACTGGTAAGAGGAAAAATATGCACATTTGGTTTTCGGGTGAACTGTCCCTTTAACGCTTAAGAGTCACCAGTTAGACACGTGTTGTACATAAAGCATTGAGCTGAAGTTAAAGTTGATCAGGTGGATTCTTCACTGGGTCTGTTTCAGTGACAGACGTTAACACATTCATTAGAGGAAACGCTATTAGTATTGTGTAGATTAATACCAACATTAAATCAATTATTAAACACTATTAGGTGCTGCAGTTCAGTATTGTGGGGATATTGTGTGTAAAGGCGCAGCATGCCTGCACACTATGCCCTACTTCCCAGAGGAGACTGACTCCGCCATCCCACAGCAACAAACTCAAACTCTGGATTGTTTCAGGTGCAGGGCTATTTTTTTCCTTTTTTTTCACGGGCATCAGCAAACAAACCGAAACGGAGCTCGCCGTCTGTCAACTGCATGGGGCCGGACGAGCAGCTGTGAGTTCCCATGACCCAAGTCTGACTCAGAGTGAGTGAGGGCTGCAGGGAAGATTACAGGGGAGGTTACAAAGTGGTGCTGGGAGAGATTAGAGACAGGGAGAAGACAGAAACATGAAACGACAAGGTAGAGGGCTTAAGTGTTTTACAGCACTTTAAAGGTCATTTTATGGCGCTCAGATTTGGGTAGTTCACAGTTGGAAGAGACAGAAAAGACACAGGAGAGACCAAGTCATGAGTCAGATATGAAACCATGTTGTTACAAGTATTCGGTCGTTGCTTTTGGGTGTGTTCACAACAAGCAGGTTTGGAGCTGCAGGGCTCCAGACTGCGACCATTGAGGCACATTTTGCGACCATTTTGGAGACAGTGCAACTAAATTTTATGACAAGGTGCACCAGTCTGACCTGCAAATATGCCCCCTATTTAATTCTTTTAAATCACCATTGCATATCATGTGAAAACACCAGGAAGGAGTCAGAATTGGTTTGTGTGTGCTGCTTTGCGAGCAACATTACTACGTCTTCTCTAGTCGAAAGGAGTTCGCTCTGTTCTGCACGTCTGTCCCCAACTTTGGCAGCGGCTGGTTTGACCATGGAGATTGGAGTGACAGCTAGCTTGACTGCAGTCTTTGTCTTAGTCAGGCAAGCTGGATCAAATCCTGTCCTTGAGTGCTTCTCAGTTGTCCAGAGGCAGCTAGCCGTCACTCGCATCACACTACTATTTTTTTTTGTTATATAAATTATTAATATGACAAATGCAAATTAAACTTTAGGTGACCTCCTAGAATAATATCATCAAGTGCTTTTTCAGTCCACTAGATACGTTTTGCTGCAAAAAATAATCGCTGCAGTGAGACGAACGGACTGAAAACTTCACCTTCTCAGATAAAACAGATGCTGACAAAGTTTTCCTTTGTGGAAATTATTTACAGTTGAAAAAAGGGTATAAATCGCAATATATTGCAGTCATGTTTTATTGTGTATTTTATTTACACTCGTAGTATAAAAAGCGCTTTGATTGGTCGGAAGACTAGAAAGGCGACAAGGTGTCAGATGCCTAAAAATCAGGACTTGGTCCCCAGGAAAGGAAATGTTACTGACATCATCTACAAGAAAGAAGCCCACAGTAGAAATGCAATGAATGATTATTTTCATTTTTTAACGAATTCTTGTCATATTAAATGTTGGAAAATAGCAACAAAAAGACGCTATTTGTCTGATGCTATTTTCAAAGTCAAGAATAAACTGTTGTCACTGCTAGTCGCACTCATTACTTCAATGACTAAATGTGACTAAATTCAATGACTATGCTAAAACTGTTGTTTGCCGGCATAAAGTTTCCCCACAAAGATGTCATTGGAAAGTGAAAAGGATCTGATCACAGTTTTGCTGTATGTGTGGCTGAATGTCAAAACTGTAAAAAGAACAAAGAGGATATAATAACCAGTGCATTTACATGAGAACAGACATTTATGTGACTAAATATCAAGGTAGTTTTTGGAAAAGAAAGCAGGCTGAGGTCTCCTTTTCCCTCAAACACATGCTGACCTGATCCATACTAAGCAACAAATACCTAGAGATGGAGCAAGACCCTCAGCCTCTGAACCCACATGAGTCTATAGGAACTTCCTGTAGTTCCTCATCAACCCTTATGATTCAGTTCATTTGCCAATGTTGAAACACAGAGCTGGACCAATCTGACACACACCTGGTAAATCAACAAGCAAATCAGACAGCTTCTGTGAGCCTGAAGGTGTCCATGTAACATCATGTAACTTCCAGAGAGAGAGCAGCTTTTTCACAGTCCCATGTTTTACCATCTTTCCCCTCTGAGCGTGTTTTACACCATCATCATGAGAGAGCCAGTAGAGCTTGGCAGTCACATCACTACAGTAAGACGTGACAGGGACACTGTGTGTGACAGGCTTCAAACTTCTTTTCTTCACACTGTAAATGCAACTGCTGGAAATATTTCATTCAACCACCTGGTGGAGGAGCCTCACTGCACTGCTGGACGTCAGTACTGCTGCAGTAATATAATGTAGCATCAAGCAGCAGAACTGTTCAGAGTTACAGAGCTTTCTTTTTCTCCATTGTATGACAGAACTTTACAGGTATACTATGCAGGAGTTTCCTAAAAACAGTTTGGGAGGTTCCTGGGCACAGTGCTCAGGTGAACTCAAGACTTTCAAAAACAGTAGTGAGACTGTAAGCACCAGGCATCCAAGAAGAAGGCACAAAAACTGCAGCTGCTGTGCCGAGAAACTCAAATATAGCGATTCTGGGGTTGGCTATCACTTTCACTTTTGCTGGCGATACTGCTTACAAACAGTAGCCAACATTTCCTGCATATTATACCTTTACAGAAAGAGTTGAAGGAGCTGATTAAACCCAGTTTCTCTGTACCTTCAGACAATGCTAACAGTGCTGCCGATCCTGATTGGCCAAACAAATGAGTCGAGGCAACAAACACAAAGCGGTCACCATATTCCTTCCAGTTGCAGTGCAGTTCGTCTACATTTTTTGGTATAAAGCTCTAGACATCGGTGTAATATTAACTACCTCCTGTTTCTCCACTTGGCATCTTCCCTAGGGCGGTAACTACCCACAGATATTTGAAGCTTTGACAGGACACAGTGCTGTGGTTGATGGTAATCAGTCATATTCATATATGCTAATCAAACACCTGAGCCAACATTAGTAGGACTTTGCGCCGCTGCATGTGTGGAGGTGGACTACTGCAAGCAATATTTCTGTAGGTTATTATTGACTCGAAATGTCGATGCAAAGCAAGTGCTTCACTAACATTGGCAGCCGCAGATACCCATCCACAATTCGTGTCACGTGTTCCTTCTCCTTGTCAGACCACCAATTTAATGCTTGCAGTGGAGGTCATTGACTGCGACCAACACTGGCCACCTCCTTTCAATTTCCTCCACCATTTTTGTGGTGAAAAACAAAAGTGGAAGCATCTGAACACTGATTTGGACGCCAATTACCAAGGCAACAATTGAAGCTTTGATGATTCAAAGCATTCAGGACAGCCCTGATCCCTACTAGATTTTAATGTAACAATGTTTAGTTTTAGGATTCTATTTTGCAAATAAAAATGTGATGATCCATCCTGTGGAGCTGAAAACTGATCACACTATCATGTAAATCTCATCAGGTGAGTCTCAGACAGGGTGTAAGCAGGTTGTCTGTTCCCGTTCACACCATCAGGGCCGGACGTGGAGAAGAACTCCAAAAGTATGTAAGTATAATCAGCAAAATGCACTTAGAGCATGAAAAGTAAAAGTGCTTGAGAAAACAGGGTATTTTTAACGAGACGTTGGGACACTTAGCAGCTGTTTTCTGGCGACAAAACCAGGTATTCTTTAACGAGATGTCAGGACATGTGGCAGCTGTTTCTCTGTCAAAAAAATCGTGTGAAAAAAATTAGGTAGTTATAACAAGGCATCAGAAAATTTAGCGAACTTTTTTCTGGCGACAAAACCGCGTATTTTTAACAAGACTTGAGGAAACTTCGTGGATCTTTTTCTGTCACAAAACCAGGTAGATTTAAAGGAGACGTCACATACTTGATTACATTCCACCACTGATCAGGACACAGCATGACATAAAGGCACACCAACTGGAGTGCTGAGGGAAGAGACCGGACTTATAGTTGTTCAATTAAGATGATTAAGCGCAGTGTTAATAGTACGTGTACTCCTTACTACTTGGGTCAGAGTCTCACAACTACACTCAGATTAGTTTGAATATAATAATCCACAAACGATGACCTCAGACGGAGGCTCGTCTTCATCAGCTCCAGATGACAGCGCAGTGATTAATGAGCCCAGCGAGGGGCCATAACTCCATAATGACTGAAAATAAGTGGACATTATCATAATCAATCTTTCCCTTTGTAATCAATTTTAAATGTCACCGCCGCTGGCTGCCAGACAGATGGGGCTGTCCCACGGCCTCAGAGCAGCCTGACACCAGTGTGTGTATCATGTGTGTGTATACATTTTTGAGTGTGTGTGTGACTAAAGTGTGTGTGTCCTTGAAGGACAGGAGCTGGAGGATCAAAGTGTCACGTCCCTGCTGTCTGCAGTGAGACGACCTTATGAGTCGACTCTGTGACTGTGACTGTGTGTGTGTGCTCTTTAAGTGCGTGTGTGTGATATGTAGGAGGGGTGGGGAGGGTGGGGACGTGTTGGGAGACACTTGACACCTCCTAACCAATTTACAGGAGTCAGAGGGATTTGAGTTTTCATTAGGCGAGGAGAAACCAGCCCACTCCTCGCCGCCTTCACCTGTTCAATGAATAAATTACGGCAGGAACAGCCGCCAGCAACACACAGCTCTGCTGAGAATAAACTGTACAGTCTGGAGCTGCTCTGTGAATTCTGTTTTCTATACATGCTAATAAGATTTATTCCTCAGTACCCCTGCTGCTGCTACAACACTTCTCTGAGTCACTTTCACTTCCCCTCTTGATTTACTGTCTGTGAAAAAATTTAATATTCCACTTTGAAGCGGCCATGGTCTGGCCTATAACGTACCATTGGTGGCCTTTAAATTGGGTGTGGTGTTTATGAAGTGGAGTCAAATCACTTCCCCATGATTTGGAGAACTACTGGACAGTACACAAAGACTGATGTGGGAAATAAAACCACAAGAAAAGCCACTTGTATACAAATCAAACAGTCCTATAATAATTTATCACATTCATACTAGAAAAACAGGACAGACCTAATGGTAAGAGCAGATTGACAGAAAATATCACATGTTAAAGGGGCCCTATTATGCTTTTCCTTATTTTCTGTCATACATGTAATGTTACAATGCCAGATGTTCATATTCAATGTGGCCAAAGTTTCGAATAATGAAGTAAGTATACGTAAAAGAAACCCCTGTGAGCAAAAAAACGTTCTCAATACTCTGTTTCCAACATTTTTCCTACTTTAGCTACAATCTGATGTCACAACGTGATGGATCTCCTTATATGGTCATCTGCTCCCGGCAAGTGCTCACATTACAAACACTGCTACATGTAGCTACATGCTAATGTCAGAAAAACATGTAATCTTGGTTGCTGATGGTGTCAATTTTTCCTTAATTTTACATCATATCCCTGCTGGAATATGCCCGGTTGCGTTTAGAAGCTTTTATTATTCTTTTTTAACAGAAGAAAGTGCCGTTAACGCAGTCATTCCCTGGCTGCAAGTACACTGCTACATGTAGCTACATGCTACCAGCAGGGAAACATGTTATCTTTGTTGCTGATGTTGTTAATTTCTCCCTGATTTCAGATAAAAATTGTCAGGTTTTGAACAGTTTGGTTTGGAAGCTTTAATTGGTGATTTTTCACGGTAGAAAGTGCTGCTATACTCCGTTAAAGTCATTGCTACACTGCTACATGTAGCTACATGCTAAAGTTAGGGAAACATGTTTATTTTGGTTGCTAATTTTGTTAATTTCTCCCCAGTTTTGGATCACATATTTGCTAGAACATGTCTAATTGTGAAGATTTTGGTTTAGAAGCTTTAAGATTTTTTTCAAGTACATTGCTACATGTAGCTACATGCTAACATCAGGGAAACATGTAATCTCTATTGCTGATGTTGTCAATTTCTCCCTGATTTCGAATTGTATTTCTACTGGACCATGTCCAGTTCTGAAGATTTTGGTTTAGAAGCTTTAATTGGTGGTGTTTCACGCTAGAAAGTGCTGCTATGCTCCTTTACAGTCATTTCCTAGCTGCAGTGATGGTGCAAAGATGCCGAGATGTGCTGACTGAGCTGTTTTTGGGAGAAGGTCTTAAAGAGACTGAAGCTAAAATGGAGCGTTTAAGGCAAAGGGTGAAGACAGGTGTGAGGAAAATGAAAATGTTTTTGATAGTGCTGTCAAAAAAATGCATCAATTTCGATTAATTAATCACAGAAAAAAAATGTGTTGCAAAGATTAACACTGATTAATCGTGTTACGTGATGCACTTTGACCCGGTGTGTCATTAAAGGCCGCAGTGGCTTTGTCGCATGATGGAGGCAGGCGAGATGACACTGCTTGGCCCCGTGAATGGAACATGTACATTTAAAAAAAACGCCCAGATGGAACTGTTGATAGGAGCACTGTCCTCTGCAGTGTCCGTGTCCAAAATCCAGCATTTGCTACGACACATCTGCCAAAATTCATTTGAATTGAAATTTTGATACTTTCGTATCAAAAGTTGATGTATGTGATTAATTTAGATTAACCCAAAATACAAGAATAAACATGAACATGATAATAGGTCCCCTTGGAATATCAAAGCACATTTAAGTAATTTAAGTCCTTTTCAAAAATACTGTATCAAGAAATGACCAATTAGCTGATTTAATCCATGATGAAAATAATCATTCCTTGCAGCCTGCTCAGTGTTTGCACTACAGTGGTTGTACACATAAGCAGACATGTTCACATATGTGAAGTCGGTGCATATGGTCCACATGTGCAGTCATAAATTTTGGATGTCAGCAGAGACGTCCTTGAGGACCAGCGCTGACATGGACAGATTATAAAGTTTCTGTCAGGAGGATCATCGAGCAGCCGAGGAGAGTGCTGCTATCTGAATTTATGTATTATTAATTCATTCTGACATGGCAGTCATTTTCATATTCCTGACTGTCCCCTGATGATAGGAGAGCTACCAGCATCAAGCTATTTTTTTTTGCATCTATTTCTGTTAGCTCTGGAGAAGTTCAAGGACTGTTGTTAATTTATAATATTGATTAAGTTCAGCTTCTGGTAGTGAAGCAGCATTACATCACATCAGCACCAGACATCTGTTGATCAGACATTGGTAACAGTTACTCCTTCATTAGATTTACAAGGAACTCAGGAAACAATTAAACTTGTTATTTCCGTAAAAACAGATAAATAATAAAATAACTGGTGAGTCTTTCCACATCTTTTCATGTCATGTCTTTAGTTTCTGCAAAAAAATATGGAGATTCAAAGTAATGGACGTAGCTACCTTGATGTTACCCACTGGTTTGAGTTTGGCGTTTCGGCTGTAACCATTTTGGCTTTTTTGGAGCCAGACATGACCATATTTGGGCGAGAGGCTGGCACTGTGGAACAGTGAGGGGTGGATCTGACTGAGAAGCCGAGGACACTATAAGTAGACGACCTTCTCTCAGCGGCTTCTCCCTTAATTATGTGTAACTTCAAGCTTAATAAAATGTTAACGGGCGAGTTGTGTAAAAAAAATACCTTCCTGTACAGTTGTCAGGAACGGGGAAACAAGCTATACAGACTAAAACTGTTTTTGCACCAGGCTGTAAACATGTTTATTTCTGCTGTAAAGTCGGGCTTTTTAACACGGAGGTCTGTGGGGATTGACTCACTTTTGGAGCCAGCCTCAAGTGGCCATTAGAGGAACTGCAGTTTTTAGCACTTCCATGTTGGCTTAATTTTTCAGCCCCAGAGACTACCGCTTGGTATCAATATTATAAAGTCCTAACAATACCCATCCCCAGTGTTTGGTGACTCTTCAATGGGAAAAACATTTTTGGTTTGCTTGTAATGAACAGAAGAATGACGGGGAAGCTAAAATGAGCGACAAAAATATCACCAGCAGATACTCAAAGAAGTTCTGGTATCAAATACTGATTGACAAGATGTTGAAAACACCACAATGTGTGTTTAGCATCACAAATATCTGGAACATTTTCGCTTTAAAGCAGTTTTCCATTTAAAGGTGGACTAAAATCAAGAGGAATATTCCTTTAATTGAAAATTCACAGCAGCAGGGAATCGTTAGTGGTATAAAAAAAAAGAAAGAAAAATCCTGAGACCCAATTAACAACTTTTCCCCGAGTTGTGATCAGAGGAGAAAAGAAAAAAAAGCAGCAGCAACACCTGTCATGTCACACCTGTTAGTCTATTGACATGAATAAAACATGTCGCTCCCGGCAGAGAGGAGCTGGGATGGTTAATTTAGCACATTATTAACAGAACAAGCCCACCGCCCCTCCATCTCCTCCTCCACCCGCCACCACCAGCACCACCTCTTCTCTCTAAGGAGGCCCCGCCGCACCAGCCCTCCCCCAGGAGGCCTCGTTCAGACGGCAAATCTAATCAAAGCTAATCTAATCAGGTCTTTATACTGAGCTGCAGAATGGAAAAATGACCCAATTCACTTTTCCCACACCAAACGCGTGAAAAGCTATTTCTGTCGCTCCAGGTTACGCCGGCTCCTCCAGCGACGGAGAGGAATTCTGAGAATTTGTCTTTTATAGTAAATCGATGTATGTTGTGTAAAGAAAGCAGTGGGGGAAAACACCGCCTTAAATCCATTGGTTAGCCCTCTGATGCAGTGACACACTTGAAAAGACAGATGACTCTTTTAGTCTTGGATACACAGCAAGATAAAAATGACTCTAACTCATGGTGAGTATTTCCACTTGTTTCCACAATTTCTGTTTGTTCTTGATTAAACAAAGGTGCCAAAGACTTCAAACACAGCCCGATGATCTCTGTAAGTCACAGCACGTACAGAGATTAAATCTGAGTACAACACTGTGCTCAGTTTTTTATTACCTCCTCGTCAAATCGTCTGTAATCAGATGCTGCCGCCGGGAATCTGGCTGCACCGACTCAACCTACACTCCCACTCTCTCAACCACCACGGTGCGTATACAGCTCGGTGTACTGCAACCACTAAGCAGGAGCAGAGATGCTGTCTTATCCTTCACTACTTCACCTCACATCACAACCACAATCACTTATCACTCATCTCACAGCTCATAATCTTAGACTCAGAGGTGTTTATGATTCTCCTTAAGGGTATATGCATCACAATAGGTACCATGATTTTGATTCTGGCGTCTGTGCTTTATAACACGGTGACAGCAGGGCACAGAGAGTTTATAAAGGAAGGCTGCAAGGTTGTCAGAAACAGAGCATAAAGAACAGAGAAATTAAATAATAAAAGTGAATATTTAATCTCATTACAGCATTAATTCTCAGATAAAGCTCACTTAATTATCTGGTGCAAAATAGTCCCCACAGTCCCTGTGAAAACTGTCCTCCAGATATTTAAGGCCTTTATACAACAGTTGTGAAAATGTGGACTGTCTGACAGATTCTCTACAAACTCGTGTAATACTGGGAATGTGTCTGTGACCAGTTCAAATGCTTGGCTGAAGCTACTGATTCGATAACAGGCTGTAAACAGAGTGAAGTGGAAGAAAAGAACAGACAGAGACAGAGAGAGGAGAAAGAGAGAGAAGGAGAAGGAGAGAGACAAATTCAGACCAACCATGACCGTAAAAGTCCACAGTGACTCACTGAGGAGATTTAGTAGGTTTTCACAACATGATTGAGACTTTGACGTGATTGAAATGACATGGATGTGTGTACGTGTGTGTGTGTGTGTGTGTGTGTGTGTGTACTCAGACATGGAGCTATAAGGATGCCAGTACCAGTAGAAACCTGCGACACAAGGAGGAACTGGCGGCATCACAGGTGTAAAGATGCTAACTGAGAAAAAGCAGAGCATCAAAAGGAGACTGACTTTCAACTAGGGCTGTATCTGACTCAGAAATTCTGTCAGTCGAATTAGATTTGACCTTTTCAATATGAATATTGGACTATTGGTTCCTTTTTTCCCCATACAGAGTTTGAATGGGTAAGCTAACTATGCTAACAACAGATTGTAATGTGCAACTACATCTTTTGCAGACACTAGATATCAAACAAAGGCCTGTGATTGTATCGTATTAAGTTGCTGTGAGCAACCGCTTTAACACAAAGGGCAGAAGATATCTTGGAGTTTGACCAAGGAAAGACTCTTCCACTAGGCAGCTGCCCGTCTGTGTACGCAGCTACCTGCACCGATGAGCAGCGTTACAGTGTTACTCACTCTACAGCTAAATCTGGGGAATGAAACGTCCCCACGAGGACACTGCACACTGACTGATGGACTAAACTACAAGCTCTTAACTGGAAAAAATTAAACGCAACATATCAAATGTTCAGAATCCATCACTAAATTTATGGCAACACAATTTTTGTCATCATGTAATTGATTAGTTGCTCTGACAGTTTCTTATGTACTTCCTGCAGTACTCCAAATTACCCCTAGGGGTGCTATGGAGAAACACTGGACTCAACAATTGGTTGTTTTTTTTTCGTTAATGCAAAGTGGAGAAAACTAGCGAGCTGAGGCGAGTGCTATGTACAGAACTGTTTCCTTTGCTTCCAACTGCGAATGACAAATTTTGTTATTTAGGTTTGGAGACTAGTAAAGTAGTCCTTACGCAAATGTCGTGTTGGTGAACATTCTCAGTCATCCAGTCACTGCTTGAAAACTCAAACAAGTCCAGTTGCCTACATATAGCACTTACGCAAATGTCCTACAGCGTGAGGAAGCAACAGCTACGACGGAACCACAGCACAAACACAAATATGCAGGAGAAAATGACAAATTGCCTGATGAATATTTAAATAATATGCTCAATGCAAGGTGAGGGTATGGATATTTTTTTTCTTTTTTATCTCATATAATATCAAATTAATTAAATCCCTTCAGGACTTTTAACTTGAAGTCACACAGAGTGATTGGAAGATGACATATTGGGTTCAGGCGACAACTCAAATGTCACCACAAAGCAAGAGGGACTCACATCTGATGCCTGACATTGTATTACATGTTCCCCTGTAATCTCCTCACTGCTCTAGTTTCTGTAAAGTAGTGAAAGATCTGGAAATCAGGTGGATGGGACGCTCTGGGAGGCCCAGCAGATGACACACGAACACCAGCAGCTGCTGAGATGGATCCTAAATAAGGCTTTTCATCCCCGTCTGCTAACAACTGGATGCAGCTATAAATTCAGAGCTCCGTGTCAAGCGAGAAGCCAACACCTGAAGCAGGCGTGAATACCAGATTCAGCATGTTGCACTCCAGAGAGCAGCACAAGAGAGGCCTTATGTAAACGCTCTCAAATCCACTCCTGACATTTTGCCCGGCGCAGCTGCCCTCCTCTATCTCCGTTTCCCTCTGTTTCCATCTCTCTCTTCCAGCTCTCCGTTTCTCTCCCTGCGCTCGTCTTGATAACTCAATATCTGGGCACAAAGGCCGAGGTATAAAGTCATTGTTCCCGCTGAAAGGTGCCGTGACAAAGAGGTTAAGGCAGCCCTCGTTTCCACAGCGCTGCTGGGAAAGTGATATTCACGCCGTGGGAAAACCCCGACCGGCTCCTTCATCATTGATCCACCTGAGCGCAGATGTGACGAATAAACGCCCCCCTGCACCAAACAGTAAAGACTTATAAAACTGCTTCATGTTGAGAGGAGGTGGAAGGAGAGAGACCGCAGTTTGCTGTGTGCAACATAAACTCTGACTGTTGTTTTAACATACACTCTTCAGTGGGAGGAGAAACTTCAAGTGGTGTGACAGCAGTTCAGGTGCAGAGTTGGACAGGTGTCATTGTGTTCATTTAAGTATGAGCACAAAGAGAAAGAGACACAGATACATCGAGTCAGAGAAGAAGATGAAGAGTGCAGTAAACTAAAAGAAATGTTGACTCATGTAGTTCAGTTAATTTACTAAATGTGGTTTTACAACTGACAAAATAATCTTAACTCAAGGCCGACCTGTGCCTACTACAAGACTTTAAAAATACTTTGAAAAGATTTTCACAAAAGTCTGACACCTTCTCACATGTGAGGATAATGTGAGTTTTTAGTTACACACTATAAGATGTTGCAAAGTTTAGGGATCTCGCAGGGTCACAAACTGCAAGACTACCACTAGATTCCTTGTAAGAATATTTCCCATTCCGCATCTGGTGGAAAATACCACACCAAAGTCCCTTTTAAGAATATAAAATACTAAGAATTCCTTACTTGTCTGCAAAAATATGCAACTCCAGAAACACAAGATAAAAGGCACCATATGTCGACAGTATTCTTGTCAATGCAGCATCAATTCAATCCTTAAAGATAAACTGTACAAACTTTACATTTTGGATTTTGCCGTCTCAACACGCTACCAGCCTCTGTTGGTCAGCTGCGCTATTTTAGTGGGAGGAGACCGTGGGAATGAGAAGGGTTTCAAAAATTAGGATTTCTCCCTGAAATAAGTGCTGCTTGGTGGATCAGATACTCATCTAAGTAAACATGGACTCCACAACTCAACAGTTTCTCCTCCTTTTCCACAGAACATGAGAACCAAGACTCGTTCACATACTTGCGCCTCCCCAAGAGTCCTCTCCATGTTTACTGTCTACTCAGTTTGCTGCTTCCTGTTTGGTGCTGGAGAGAGCGCAGCTATCAGTCGCTGGTGTTCATGTCGTCAAACTTCACTATTTGCATAAGCCAGGACTGAAAATTAATTTTATTATACGCTAAATAGGGATGCACGATATTGGATTTTTTGCCGATATCTGATATGCTGATATGTAACAACTAGTGTTGTCACGATACCAAAATCTTTGTTTCGGTACCAATACCAATATGAATTTCGATACTTTTTGACACTCTTCGGTACTTTCCAAAGGAAAAGTCCTTTTGGATACAAACCTTTAGAACAATAAATAGTAGGGGTGTAACGGTACCAAAAAAATCATGGTTCGGTAAGTACCTCGGTACGGACGTCACGGTTTGGTTGCTCAAATGTTTCACTAAGTTGGTGTTGTCTCCCTTTGCGACCCTTTGCG
>NC_065519.1:6155580-6193251 GCF_006386435.1 Epinephelus moara | reverse complement strand
CCTCCAGGACTGTAACATGCTCATGTTTAACCCAAACAATGTGTCATGTGACTGCAGTTGGTTCAGATCCAGGTCGGAACACGTTCTCACCACAAACCAACCGCACCAGAGTTCGTTTGTAACCGGTCTGAGACCACCTCTTCAAGAAGGTCTTGGTCCGGTTGTTTTGGTGCACACCTGAGTGTGACTGCTGTGTTCACACCTGCCCAAACGAACCACACTTAGGGGGCAAATGAACTTGAGTTCAATTGAACCGAACCAAACAGGGCAGGTGTGAAAGCACCCTGAGAAAAAGCATGTTGGCTGACTCTTCAGTTTAAAGCCAATATCAGCTGATACCGATGACGTGCCAATATTATCATGCATCCCTAATCTAAAACATGTTTGATTCTGTTGGAATGTCAAGATGAAGAAAAGACTGGCTTAAGAGAGCTCAGACTGAGTTTTATGACCAACTTACACCAAATGTTCAAGATCATGGGAGCGTGTCACAGCTGACACTGGGAATCTGTTTGTTCGGTGTAAAGCTGGCTATATTCGTTTGCTCTGGATCTTTTGCCTGCTGTTATCATAGCTGATAGAAAATCTACAAAAATTAGACCCAAATTAAAATAAACCAGCATTATCCTTTGAGACCGATCTAAGTTGCGCATATCAACCCAGAACTTTCCCTGACACACATGAAACATATCTAATGAGCAGAGTTTTTTGACATATTGCAGATTCATAAGTGTGTGAGAGTGCTACAGGGGTTTCTCCATGAAGTGGGAAGTTGGGTAACTAAGGTTACTGACAGAGATTTTGGCCCCAGATGTGTTGAGAAACCCTGCTGAACCTTCACCCAATCCCTCTGGAGGGGACAGGCTGCATGACATCCACGTTGCAGCAACGTACAGCAGCAGAAGAAGAAGAACAATGCTGTATTAATACTTGTCAGGGGACATCAGATTTGCCTTTTTTTGATTTCTCCAGCATACTTCTGTAAAGCCAAGTGATGAGTCATGGTGCATTCACGTTGCAGCGGTTTACTTGAATTCAAATGTTTACTTCTTTAATTCGGTTTATTTGTCCGCATAAATAATGATAGTCATGTTAGGAAGTCGTTCATTTCCAGCTACCACTTCACGTGCTCCTTACTGGGACAAACTCCAGAGAAGAATGCTCTCATGCTCAGCTGAAAACACACCACAAGAAAATCCCCTTTAATCACAAAGATCTTCCAACTGAGTGAGCACAAATGACTCTGTTAAACTACCATAAAAATCAGGCCATGGCTTACAAATCCCCTAACCTCGTGCATGATGGGAATCCAAACCTCTACTTCTGACTCTGTGCAACTTTGGTTCATAAGCTGCTTCACGATGTGAGCCTGAATGAGCCAGATACAAAAATACAACACAAAGATCTTTTCCCACTCTGTTCCAGACCAAAGAAAGCAAACTGTAGGTGCGATCACACCCTCAAAGCTAGCAAAACAAGCTAACAGAACAGGAACATGGCAGCCAAATGATTTCTAAAGCACGAAATATGTAGCTACGGGGTTTTCTCCTGGTAGGAGAGAAAGGAGAAGATGGACAAGGCAAACAAGAGATATATGAGATATTAGGAGATACACAAATACAGCAACAATGGAGGGGTTGGTCATGTACATAATTTCCCATCCTGCCCTTTTCCTTTTTCAGAACGTCTCTCTTTCTGTCTTTCAGTGAGGTCCAGCTGAGCTGCATTAGCCCAGTGAACAACTACTGGGAGTCAAGTGGGAAATTAAGGTGTGTGTGTGTGTGTGTGTGTGTGTGTCTCATGCTTTAATCACCACTGCTCTCCTCAGTGCTCACAACGCATGCATTTCATTACCCAGGCCTCACCTAAACACACACATACATACATACATTATGACCATACACACACAGGCCCCATTTACACCTGGGATTAGCATGTAAACTGTGAGTGGATATCTTATCTGGATAAGGAAAAAAACATGTTAATATAAAGTGTAAATGCACCCAGAACGCACTGCAACGGGGACACTATGGGATCAGCAAAACCATATCTGTAGGCGGACTGACTCGCACTGTGATCAGATCTAAAAAACATCCATATTCTTAAGAAACAAATGCACCGAATGAGATGGACGGGATCGACACAACAGGACACACAACACTTATTAATAACTGGTGTAAATGGGGCTGTAAAGACATGCATGCAAAAGCTCCTTTACTGCATACATGAGCTTGCACACACATTTCACGTGCAAACAAACTCACATGCATGAAACTGATCTGTACATACTGTACGCAGCGGGTGTTGGCAATGATTCAGCAGTATACCATGGCTATGGCAGAAAACACTCCCGATTGGCTGGCGGGCGTCCATTGAAATGGTATATGAGGGCATCTCAAACATAGTGCAAGTTTAACCACCGGTTCTATATCAGTGCCCAGTATAGGATAAACAGCGGGTAACCATAGCAACCATGCTAATGCTTCACATCTGTCCAGATACAGGTAATGGACTCAGTGGAGGAGGACTGCTTCGCTCACATTGTGGTGCTCTTTGTAAGGACGCTGTCGCTTGCAATTTCTCTGTACAGTCATAGTTGCGATATTATCATGTTGAGATATGAGATACTTTGCGTCCACTAAAAATGTGTTTGCCACTGACAGGCTCCGATTGTTACTCCAAGTGGTTGGCAACATTATGAACAGGATCCCGACAGAAAAAGATCTTTTTGTCATAGAGTAAGATCCTTTTTGTTTAACCTGAAACAGCCCTGAAATCGTTATCGCCAAACACACCAAACCCCATTCAAAAAACCACTAAACACACTTCATTTTAAGTCGACAGAAACAAAATAAAACTTACAAAAACCTTCTTGGTTCATCTTTCCATTGTACCATCAATTACAAACTCTGGTTTGGCTGAAATTAACCCTTAATTCACCCAGTTACATGTGAAAACATACTGGATCCACACACACTAAAATCACTGTTTATTTAGATGGAGTCTGGTGGGTTTGACGATGGTGATTTCAGGGCTGAATTTGGTTAAACAAAAATGACTTTACTCATTAACAGAAAGGTCTATCTCTGTCGGGATCCTTTCCATAATGATGTCAGACGTTTATAATAATCTGAGCCTGTCAGTGACAAAAACAAGCACTTTTAGTGGACGTACATTTATGGAGCACAATTCCTCGATTGGTAACATAGCAGCTTGTTGCAGCACCGCCAGCTGCAGCCCTCTGTTCAAGACCAGACCAGTTTCGCAAATCGTTGTTCCCATTAGTTGATTAGACACAAAAACAAGAGAAAATAGGGTCCAGGTTGAAAAACAGCACACTAAGCCTTTGAAGTTACTGTATACATGAGGCAGCTTTCCCAGAACAATTCCATCTAAAGACATGCTCGTTTAGTAGTTGGGACGATTTCCTTCTAAAGAACTTCAGGACTTCTCCTCAGTGACTGCTTACAAGTTAAGATCAGGAAAAAGCTGGTCTCTCTTTCACAAACATACAAACTTTAGTGCATTTTAGGAGGACTCTGAATGAACTTACATTCACTCTCCAGAGATTTAAGCTAAACCTAAAACCAAGTGTACCCATGATGTAACTGTGAGAACAGATTTACTCACAGGTACACAGAGCTGCCCCTACAGACACCTCAGTCACACATCAAACCAAACCCACCAGTGGCATCGACAATCGATCAGCCGGACAGACTGAGCAGCTAATCACACATTTATACGCCTCAGAATCAGGTCAGCTGACATGGAACCAGCGACAGCGTGGGAAAGATGAGCAGGCCCGTCCTGACCGCAGTTAACCGAGCAGAGAGCGCTCAACCGCCTCGCCTGGCCGGCACACACCACGTAACAGAGCCCTGCTGTGGCCTGCTACAGGCTCTTAGGCTTATTAAAGACACACGGAGCAGAGGGGGGGGGGGTGCAGAGGGAGCGGGGTACGTTTTGTGGTCTGAATTTGTTGTCTTATAAAGGAGAAACATGGTTGACCTGCAGAACACGCCTCATGAGACAAAACCTTTGGAGTTTTGATGTTGTATATTCATGAATGCATGAAGCAAAGTCCTGCTCGTCAGTCTCATTCCTGTCAGTGCCAATAAAGTCTGTTCAAACCAGAGCTGTCACACACACACAGGATGATTCGGTCAGAAAGCAAAAGTAGCTGTAGATAGCTAACTACATTACAGTACACTCTTAGAAATAAGGGTTCATCTTGATGAGTTGGGGTTCTACCCAGAACTATGTGCTTCTGAAAAAAACCTTTTTTAGAAGAAAGGGTTCTCTTCTTCTTGACAAGACTAAGGGTTCCACAAAGAACCATTTAAATCCAAATAACCCTTTTCCTGAGTTCTTCAAGTTCTTGAAAGCATGGCTTTTAAAAGATCCTCAACCTCTAGTTGGTATCTTTACCATCACCGGTACCTGGTACTTGGCATTTTGTATTTGGTTCTAATATAAAACCACTGCACTGCTGAAATAGTAAAAACTATAGAGTGATGATTTCATGAAATATTCACCCCCTGAAAACAGGATTGTGAACCATGTGTGCTATGGGTTGTATTGGACCACATCAGCCTTCGCCCTTTAGGAGCCTCATGAGGCCCAAGGCTGCTGGATGTGGTTCCCGTGGCTCCAGGCTGACCTGCATAACTAGAACCATGATTAGTGTGAGAGAGATTTATGGAAATGTTGTCAATCACTGTTTTCAGAGCCTCCCTGGGTGGGTTCTAGATGAAACCCATGGAATATAAAAGGGTTCTTGGTCGATCCCCCATGTAGGTTCTTGTTCACACCTTCAGAAGGCGTAAAGGCTCAGATTTGAACCCCCAGAGAGGGGCCTGGGTGGAACTACTGCACAGAGGAAGGGTTCTCTGGAGAATCTCTCACAAGGGGGTGGGTGGGACCTTTCATAGATGGCCCTGGGTAAAACCCTTTATGCTGGGTTCTAGGAAGATTTTCACGGTACAATAACCATCTCAGGCGTCAGGGTGATGCAGTGGTTAGCATTGTTGCCTCACAACAAGAGGGTTCCTGGTTCAAACCCCGGGGTGGGGGAGACGTTCTGTGCAGAGTTTGCAAGTTCCTCCCACAGTCCAAAGACATGCAGGTTAACTGGTGATTCTAAACTGTCCGTAGGTGTGAATGTGAGTGTGAATGGTTGTCTGTCTCTATGTGTCAGCCCTGGTGACCTGTCCAGGGTGAACCCTGCCTCTCACCCAATGTCATCTGGGCCAGGCTCCAGCCCCCCCACGACCCTCAAGAGGATAAGCAGTCACAGAGAATGAATGAATAACCATCTCTGAAAATATCACGGTTTCACAGCATCATGGTCACAGTGTTGCACAATTAATATTATTATCATCATATTATCATTATTATCATCATATGTTTTTTGGGGGTTGAATAAATGCTTTACCATAACACGTCAGATAAGCAAATGTAGCCTACATGGTATGATAGCTGTGGATTTTCATACCATGGTTTACAGTTTAACAGTCCAGTGCTGCAGCTGCAAAGGGTTCCAGGTTGAACGTTCATAAAAAGGTTCTTCCAGGAACCAAAAAGTGTTGTCCAATGAGGGCAACCCAAAGAACCCTCTATGGTTCTAGTCAGCACCCTTACTTCTAAGAGTGTAGCTCTCTTGAGTCATGACAGTCCCATAAACTGTGACATGATTCGTTTCAGTGAAAGCACACCTGCTGCAGCTTCAAGTGGCTCACTGGCTCCGACAACCTTGTTGCAAAACTCGCCATCGTGTCTTCACAAACAGTCGAGTGAACAAAGACACATTGTTTGTTGATGACATCAGCAGAGGCATTAACAGCAGGAGCAGATGAATTATTGAGCTGACTGGATATCATGGTTTTACTTAGTTGCAGCATCTGGTCCTGTTGTTGCACAGCTGCTTTGCATGTGTCGGCCTAAAAATATGACATTTCAGTCCGTCTGCATTTTGCAGGATCATCACTGGAGTCCAACTGTAACACATCATCTCTCTCACACACCCAACCACAACAATCCTACACCTCTACTCACGAGGACATCACACCCTCCTCCTCCTCTTTTCCCAAAACTAATCAACCATAAAAGCATTGCCAAACCGAGGAGAGCTCCTGATGGAAGAGCAGGTGAGCGCGCCAAGGACACACTCGGCAAATGAGCCAAACGAGCCAACCGCCGGCAGTGACGGCATCGAGGGAACGAGCGAGGAAGACCATCATCCAACATTGCACTTTGTGATTGCTCACTGATACTCCTCCGGGTGAGGTGATCTTTGCTCGGTACCGCTGTAATCATAGCCTGTTTTCCTAATGCTTTTTCACTAAAACATTTATTCTAGTAGGAGGAGGAGGTCTCCGAACAACAGCTGTTCCACCTCTGTCCTCTCAGATCTGCCAGGCTGAGGGGGAAAGTCTGGCAAGCGGGGGCAGAGGGGAGGGAAAATAATAAAATAAATAAATAAAAAATGGGCCATGAAACTGAAAGAGTACGCACCCTTGATCCTTGATTTACTCACAGAGGGGTGAGGGGAGGACAGCAGCTCTAAAAATACCCCATAAGGAGAGAGGGAGACAGAGATGCAGACACTGGGGAAGGTTTGGGTGAGAGGGGGGCAACAGAGGAGGAAGAGGAGAAGAAGTAAATGCTTGTTTTTGCTTTACTCGCGACTGTAAAAAAAAAAAAAGCAGCATCTTAAGTTTCTGTCCTAAAAATACACCTCCCTCGTGACAGAAACCTCACAAGGAAGCCGGGTGGAGGTTTTTTTTTTATTATTTTGACAGAGGGGGCTGCTTCCTCTCTGGTGCCCATCATCCCTCCTTCCCTCGCTCCATCGGTCAATCCCTCCCCCCTCCTCCCCCCCGTTCCTTTCATGAAAAAGATGTCACTAAAGACCCAAACAGCCAGAGGGGTTAGCATGAAGGGGAATGATCGGCAGAGGAGAGGGCAGAACAATGTCCTTCTTTTTTTATGTTCCTCAGCGGCTAATTCATGTCAGGACCAGTGGCCCAGATACTGGGGCCGACCAAGGGAGTCCACTATAGCAGCACCAGAGGCTACAGGCCACGGCCTCGCACAAACACACTCTGTTAGCGACTGTCAGCGCTGTCTGTTGGCCGACAGCACGCCACAGTGCGAGCTGCAGTCTGTGGCGGGAGGAGGACGCGGTTTGGCCTTGTGAAGTATGAAGAGAGTGAGGCATCTGTCATTTCATATCTGTCTCAAACTTTTGATCAACGTGCAAACAGAAAAGGAAACCTAATTTTATTGAGGAGATTGCCTGAGAAGGCTGTGCAATCAAACTATATTCAACACCCTGAGTTATTAGAGAGGGAAAACCTCAGAGGAGGGATCGCTTCTCAAGGATCAACAGGCATTAGATATGATAAAAGTAAAATCAAAATCTGATCAGTTGAATCAAGGGACTAATTAAAGAAGGGCTGCACAATATATTGCTTTTTTATCATCATCAGGATGTCAACTTGTGCCATAGACACACTGCAAACGACTGCAATATTGCACTCTGGGATTTTTTTGAGTTGGTTAAAAGAGAGTATGTGTAGAAAACTGCACTTTAAGACATAACTTGATGCGTTTGTGTTCAGGTCAGTGTTCAATTTGCTCAATAAAAACACTGTAAACCCTATATGTTACATTCAACAAGCAATCTGTTGGAGTTTAGCAGCATAAGATCCAACTTAAACACTTCAATATCTGTTCATTCATCACGAGTTAGATCGTTATCATGATATTCAGCAACATTATCACATATTTTCCTCAGATTGTGCAGCACAACTTGCTGCTTTTCTCTGTTTTATATCTTGTAAACTGAATATCTTTGACTCTGGGACTGTCGATTGGTCAACACAAGACATCTGAAGACATCACCTTGGATTCTGGGAAGTAGTGACAGACAGTTTTCACTCTTCTGTAGACACAGTTTGCTGCAACAATGTGTCCTAAAACCTGAAAGTGAATTAGCAGATTAGCACTTCCAGTTCCCTCATATTGCAGTCAGTGGGTTTATGGTTAAATGCTTGACATAAGGTCTGTGGTTAGCACAAGCTTAAGAGACTTTTAGGTTTTGTTCTACAACATAAAATGCGTCCAATACCCCACTTGTGAATTTTTAAGCTCTTACATTTCTTACAAAAAGCTAAACGAGACCACAGAACGTCGTCTCGCCGCCTCGTTGAGGTGGTGACGTTGAAGTCTTGTGATAGTGATGTTGATTTGTGAGGAATACCTTGCTGAAAAGTAGCATACACATTTTCCACAGAGCTTATTTTCTGTGATAATTAAGGGATAACGGGGCGATGTTAACTTCCGAGTTGGCTTACAAAAGACGCCATCCCTGCACCGCTCTATTCCATACACTAACAGATTAATTAACTGACAGCAGATCCCGAGTTGCAGCCTGCAGAAGGCATCGTGTGTGCTTCCTTCAGTGCAGTTGTGTTTAACGCACAGAGGTTCGTGTCACAGACATTTAACAACCAACCAGTGAAAACTTTATGAGCCGTCTGATTAAAAAACATGAAGCGTGATGACATTTTTTAAAAGCCTTAAACTGCTTGGACCTTGACAGCCTCATCAGAAGAAGCTGCTGAACACTGATACCCTCCTTCCTTTGTGCCCCCCTCACACACACACACACACACACACTCCTCCACCCCCTCCTGGGCGGATAGTGGAAAATACTGACCCCACACACGCCGAGTGAGACAATGACCCAATAACGGATAGAGCGTGAACCTGAGAGGCGGCGAGGTAAAGGCATCCCCCGGCCCAGATTGACCGAGGATCTTCACTTGTTTGAGTAGTTGGTGACACTGATATCCACCGCCTGTGTCACACACAACTTAGTGGTAACCGTATCCGCCCGCAGGGCCCCAACTTACTACTTCCATCTTCCCCTCTGCTGACAGCTGACCATGAGGAGTGATGAATGGAGAGGTCACGTAGCCGGCCGGGCACACAAAGCACCCGATATGTACGATATGTACATTCTGACATGAACACACAGACGGGCTTTCTGCCTTTTCACAGCAAGAATGTCTGAAATGAGCATCAGAGGAGTTGAGTGATTGCAAGCTTGGAGTATTTCAAAAAAGCAATTAAATGTTTTGCTGCTGCATGTGTGCAAAAACCTGGGTTGCATTTACTGAGTATTTCATATTTTTTTGTCTGTAAATGTCAAAACTTTACAACAAATGTCCATCACGCATTCCCAGAGCCAAAGTAAAGTCATTACACTGCCTATATCACACAAGCAACCGTTAAAAAAAGCCCAAAATACTCAATTTACAGTTATTTGAAGAAGAGAAAAATAGCAAATCTTTACATTGGAGAAGCTACAACCACGAATTCGTCTGTCTTTTTGCTTCATTCACTCCAAAAGTCCATGTCTCCAAGTCATTGCTCTCAATCGTGGAGTGTGATATTCTTCTTATTTCAACCTGTTTACAATAAAAACCAACTAATTCTTCCAAAACTATGTGTCAGAATGTAAAAACAATGACACATTTAGTCACATTGCTGCATTACAATTAGGACAAATGATACAAAATCATAGAAATTAGTTAAAACTAGTTATTATAAAGTGTCTCAATTGATTTAAGAAAATATGACTTTTACAACTCAATCAAAGCTCAGTTACTTGGTGAGAAGCAAATTCTCACTCTAAAGAGTCATAAACTACTTTTCTCTTGGCTGATTGGTCGATTAAAGGACAGCAAGCTAAAAGAAAGTCATGATTATTGACAGTATTTAAAGACTTTCATCATCTCTTTTACTGTTTCCCACTGTGACTCACAGTGACCAACAACTCTTATTTTGACAGCTCACTCAGCTGTTCTGGGAATCAAACCTGTGACGTCCCCCCCCCCAGGACGTCACTCTCACCATTAAACCTCGTTACACAGCAATCTGTTTGGCCTAACAGCTCTGATTGTCAGGACTGTTCCTGTTTCCCACGCTGGCTCTCCAAATAAGGCGCGGGAGCGGGTTTTCATTGGCTCCGCTGCTCTGTTTAGATAAGATAATAAGTTACCTGCCACTTCTTAATCAACACTCTCTTGGAAATCCTTATTCCCCCGCTTCAAACACTGGCACCGTGGCCCCTCCTCTGCCCTGCACACACTGTAACTGTAGCCACACAAACAGCAGCTTGTTTGGTAACTCATCAAACCGAGACACAACTGCGCCGCGGCTGTGCGTAAAAGTCATGCGTCATGCGCGCTCAGGGCTCCGGCCTGATCAGAAACACACAGACATCCACTCAAAAGCTCAAAGAGAGGAATGCGCTGCCCCTCACGAGATGTTTGATCATGTACAGACGCCAAAAGTTGCCACGCGGAGGGAAGAATGAGCGGCATGCACAGACCCAGACAGCAATGACAGACTTGTAACAGAAAACTGTGCCAAAATGTGCCAAATTACACTTTGTGCGAGCTGGGCTGAGCGATTCAAGGCTGCGTCATGATTCACCACCAAAACATCCAAACTCCCTTTGATAATTCTACATTTTTTGGAACACAGCATGGAAGATTATAAACAGGAAACCATGTTTTATGATGGTGCATGAGTGCTGATGGCGCATCCAGGTGAATGTTTTGCAACTTTTGCGCAATCTCTCCTCTGAAATCCAACTTTTAACAACTCATACAACTCTCCACCTGCACACTGAGACACTGGGATCCACTTACCGGCCACGCGAACTGGAAGGGGATGATGATCTTCCCGGCGTCATTGTTCCGGTTCTGTCCGGTTTTCTGTCCGCCCTTGAACTGAAAAGTATTCCCACCGATAACCTTAGTAGTTTCCGAGCCGTAGGTGCACGTTCCGCTGGTCGTGACCTCCGTTTGGTATTCCTTTAAACACACTTTTAAGTACGTGTCGCACTCGTCCGCGCCGCAGTGGCCCTCCGCCGCGCTCTTCTCCGCGTCGCAGCATTCGCCGTTCAGGAGCTGACCTTTGGGGTTTTCCACCGAAATCAACTGCAGCTCGAAGTAACCCGTGGACTGAGACACCTGGGGAGGAGAGTGGGAGAGGCTGAAAAGGCGTGCAGTGCAATAATGTCCACATTTCTATTAGAGTCTAATGCAGGTTTCCTGGTGTTTTAAGGGTTAATAAGTCAAATGGCACTTAGGGCATGATCAAGAAAATAGCACTTGACCAACCAGAAGTGACATTCCCGTTGGAAACAACTTAAATCATCTCACCATGAGCAGATTTAACAGTAAAGTAACTTATTTTCTGCAGCGTGCAGCCGCTCTGCAGCCCACACTACTGTACATTTTGGCACAGTTGAACTCCAGGGCTCGTTAATGAGACCCAGCGCTCCAATTTAGCTCAGTCTGCAGATCAGGCTGCAGCGCAACACTACAAAAGGTCCACCTTAACAAAACCTGTGGTCTGAGTCAGAGCCGGACTGTTCCTAAAAGAAGTGGAAACAGCTAATAAATCGATGAAACGCTGAAGATTGAAGATTTGGTCGCGCTCTGACTTCTGCGACTGTGCACAGGTGAAACACTGCAGACATGTGAAGCTATTTCACCCAAATGTTTGCGTCACCGAGCATTTCAGAACACTAAAACACCAATTAACGCACTTAATGGCAAAGATGAAACTTTATAGATCACTTAAACCAAATAATATCATAACCTAAGGGTTTATGTCGCAAGAAGGCAGCTGATTACTGTCATATCTGTGTTCTATGACACTGCAGATGTTTTTAGAAACCGTCTCTAAACTTAATTTATCTCCCCGAGGGAAGCGCACATTTAGAAATTCTAAGATCACATGATTCGACTGCCGAGCACGCGATTCAATTAAGGCTGGAATTTAACCCCCTCCAAAAAGCAAACTTCCACTCGATTGATAAGTTAAAGCACCAATAAAAAATCATGTCCCTGTGAGATGAGTCAGATAAAGTTCTCACCTCAGCCCACAGCGTCAGGAGAAGACACACTAGAGAGAAGCGGTGCAGTTTCCCCAGATTATTCCACATGTCTCCGGCTGCTCGGTGTTGGTTACCATGAGGGAAATGAAGAATATCTATGTCTCAATCAGTCAAAATAATAATGAAGAAGAAAGGCAGTATCCTCCTCCTCCTGGTGTCCGAGGCATGCACGGCGCGGCTGCTCCCCGGGATGCCTGCGGCTCTGGAGGAGGAAAGGCGCACCGCTGCTGCTGCTGCTGCTGCTGCTCTTTGGTCCACGGACGCACAACAAGACGCGCGAACTCCACTTCCCTCCGCCGCTCGACGCACTAAACAGCAGAGAAGGGGAGCAGCGGTGCGTCTCTGTTGCCAAAAGCCAGAGTCGGGCGCTCCCCCGATGATGGACAGCAGCGTGCACCAATCACAAGCCGCCTGGGTGGGACGTTTGTCAGCTGAGA
This sequence comes from Epinephelus moara, assembly GCF_006386435.1. Lineage (NCBI taxonomy): Eukaryota > Metazoa > Chordata > Actinopteri > Perciformes > Serranidae > Epinephelus > Epinephelus moara. The sequence goes on along the minus strand of NC_065519.1, from coordinate 6,180,834 downwards.
GCCAATCAGAGAGCAGGGGCGGGAAGGAGTAAGGGGAGGACCGCTGATGGATTTATTATCCAAGTTTTCTCACACAGGAGCTTGTGTTTGTCATTTTATCACACTCACATTGTAAAATGCAGTTTTATTGAACATATTTGTCGCTCTGTATTAATATCCAAGAGATTAATCTGGGTCTAAATATGTTTCTGTTGTTGTAATTCATATATATATATTAACACAATAAAACAAACACACAGGTCAAGCTTTAAATGTGACCCATAAATAATCAATAAAAACACGCAGAGTGTGGAACATGTTGTGTGTAGTGACGGACACCTGAGCTGCTGCTCACTGGCCTGCAGGCAGAGGAAACATGGCTGTTAGCGCCCTCTACTGACCGCTCAGCAACACCAAATACAGTGCAGAGGTCAGAGGAACATGATCCACTACATTTAATCAAATACTGGAGTTTATTAGGTATACTTGTGTATTTTCATTTGAAGAAGACTTTTTATTTTTGCTCCACTCCATTTCAGAGACATTTCGATTTTGTTTTGTGCTTTATATCCTAGAAAATTAGTAGTTCTTTCCCTCCTCTTTCAACTGATTTTAAAACATAAAGAAGGCATGCTTTCTATCTATCTATCTACAGTATCTATCTATCTATCTATCTATCTATCTATCTATCTATCTATCTATCTACAGTGTACTTTGGATTTCCTGCCCGACATGTTATTAACTAGCCTGTGGAATAACCGCAGGTACCAGCCCTGGAAATTAACCTGACTCCTGTCTGACTGCTGAGCGTGAACACTTCCTGTGTCTGTCCTTTCACATTAAATTCACACATGGTCCAGTCATATAGGTTTGGATTTATTCTGACAAAGTTCAGCACATAATAGTTTCATGTTTTTGTTCTTTTCTGTGACTAAGGGACCGATGAAATACTGACGACTAATTGTCAGTCAGAATCTGACAGACAAATTGAGGAGATGCATTACTTTTCAATTAAAAGATAAAATGGACAAGTTATTAGAAACAGAACATGTCTTCAAACAAAAGTCTGTATGGATCATTAGGGGGACTAACCTGAACTGTTAACTTGTTGATATAGTTATGTTTATGAAATTGGCCCCACATTAGGAAATCTAAATCACGGCAGCTTCCCTATAATTGACAGAAATTTGTAAATAACTTTGCAGGACACCTGTAAGCTGCTGTATGCCCAAACACCTTTGGGGTATTGTGACAGTACACCCGAATTTTAAACAGTGTCAGAATCTCAGTCTGATGCTAAGTGCTCCAAGCATTCATGTTTCTGCAAAACATTATTTACAAACGAGGCCAGCCTTCAGCACCAATAAATTAAGTTTAAGGGGTAGTGAAGGGGTAAGCAGAGCGTCCAACTTAGACACCTGAGAGGCCAAACTGTGCCTCGTCTTGAACGAAAATCCTGGTGGTGAAAATGTATCTTGTTCCTCTGTGGAGGACGGTAGCTGTAATTGGCCTAAATTTAAAACTGTTACATTTGATTCTAATGGAGACCAAGTTGTGCAGCAGATTAAAAGTATTAAACACCGTGGAGCTCCCTGAAGGCTGATGGTTTTAAGGTAGCGACCATCAATCCAAACGTCCAGCTGGGGACCAGTCTGTCCTCTCATTTCCCGTTATCTCCCTACTGTCAACCCTCTAAGGTTGGGCCGGTTTAAAACACTTCAAACTGGTTTGATATAAAGTCAAACACTGGACCAGTATACAGAATTTTTCGGCAGAACAACAATGCCTCCCATTAGGTGTTTGTGCGTTTTAATACAGAATGTCACAATAGAATAATTGTGCAACATTCCTGACTTGAACAGGCCGTATAAAGGAGGCTTGAGATAGCCCTCTTGTCTCCACCCCCCAAAAAACACAAACACAACATATGCCGTGTGCATCTTCATCCCCCCACGTCTACTGAAATGTGATCTCTTTCATGTCCAGCCTCGGCTCGGCAGTAAATTGCACGAGGCCTGTCTGACACAAGTGGCTCCGTTAGTCCATTTATAAACAAACATATTTTGGCAATTACATTGTCATGTTGCTTATTACTGATGCAATACAAGTTAGATTCAGCATCGTGACGCCATTGGCACAGGTTGCTGATTCAACGCTGGACCTAGCAACAGCGGCTCACCTGCAGCCTTTCATTCTTGCTCTCTATCAATTCTTTTTGTACGATGACACCGTCAGCAGGTTGCTGATTTAGGCTACTTTATAACCTGCCAAAACTTGTCATAATGACAAATGCTGGTTCAGCCGATTTGGAATCACTGGCAAAACCGGTTATTGGCCCAACTCTACAACCCTATTAAGATATAAAATGCTCAAAAATAGTTTGTTCTACACACATATTTCATTTTTTCACCAAAACATGTCAAAATATTGCTAAAAACACAACTTGTTTGTTGCTAGCACAGTTAGCTGTTTAGCTCAGAAGCAAATGCCTTTACTTACAATGGACATCAAAATACAGACACCTATGGAATATATGGAACACACTTAGGGTGCTTTCAGACCTAGAGTCGTCTCCTTTGGTCTGAATCAGGGACTCATGTTGTTCCAAAGTTGTATAATTGCCTAGAGCTGGTTCGTGTTCTCACGGCAGAATTTACAAGTGGACCAGATCAAATGCCTTGTGTGAGAAAGCTGCTCTTGATTGGTCAGAATTTCCATGTGGGAAAAATCCAGGAAGTAAAGCAAACGTTGAAGAAGAGTACACTTGCAAGATAAATGTGACACTTTCTAATGTCACAATGGAGGGACAACTACACAGGTTGATTTTAGCGCTGCTCATCGTGGACTATATTGCTGTCATTGTTCATTTTAGTCAAACCATAGAGTTTGAAAACGAGGCGCGGCTCCAACTAGAAAACAATGTTTTGATGCATTGGATGTGCTGAATGTGCATATTAAGGCAGTACAGGAGGAGGTGCACATTAATAATCCTCCAGGACTGTAACATGCTCATGTTTAACCCAAACAATGTGTCATGTGACTGCAGTTGGTTCAGATCCGACAGATACTGGCAATATAGCTGAATGTTTAAATAAGTTGTTATTATCAGACGTTGCACAACTCTCTGGTATCAGTCTTGTTCTTGTCGAGCGTTGGGGGCTTAAGATATTTTCTGGCAATTTTTTCCATCCTTTCGACCATTTCCAGATTGGAAAGCTGCAATTTCAAGCCTTCCAGCATACATGAAAACCCTGTCAATCTGTTACTTCCAGCATGCAGAGAAGATTTCCTGTTGCTGCCATATTCGACACACCAGTCTTTCATTTGGGCCAACGGAGCGAACACACACTGTCTCAGATGGCGGGCCAGGGGATGGTCTAATAAGACAGCTGTTTCTCCCCACACACATCATCCTGCTGCAGCTTTAGCTGGTGCAGACAGTAGATCAGTTCTGCAGGCTGGTCAGTCAGGACGAAGTCAGACAGGTGGCCTCTGACACCCTGCAGCAGATGTTTCCTCCCAGGGAAGCAGGTGCAGACACACGCACGCACACACACATTTTGTCATTTGCACATACTTGTGTACACATGACTCATTCACATGCCTGCACACAGACACAAATGTCTTGTGTCCATCCCTTTACGACGGCTCTTATCAGCAGCGATAAGGAAGTATGGGAAACACCACTCAGACAGATAAACTGGGGAAGTAATGAGGTTAATTAGCTGCATAAAACTGACTCCTCTGCTTCTGACTGTAGCTGAGGATCAATGGTCACACCACAAAGTTACAGCTCAGTTTGTCCACCCTGCATATGTTTCACGTAAAGGCAGCTCTGACGGTGGGAATAGGCTTCTGTTGGTGTAACTCTGAGATACTTGTACTTTATGTCTTAAGTCTTTTTGTCTCCACAACATTCCAGATGAAAGTATTGCACCACTTACTCCACTGACAGCTGCAGTGACTTGCAGAACTGCAGAACAAATAGAATTTGCAGACTATTATTTCATATTCAACAAGAGATGAGCGTATAAAACAGACAATAATACCATCACTCTTTCCTTCCTTTCTTTTCATTTAATTGCTCCTTTTTTTAAGCTACAGAATGTGACTGACAACACCTGTATTGCGTAATCGGGCACACCGAGAGCCAAACCTGTGTTTAAAGAGAAAGTTGTAGATGACAGAAAGTCGGCTTCTTTCTGACACATAAAACACATACAATCATTCAATCGTGTTTTTAAACAGGCTTCTACTCCATGGCACGTCCCCCCCCAAGAAATGAAAATGAGTGCAAGTAATTGTAGGTCTCTGTGCTGTGTTTTTACACTTAAAAAGGCCTGTTCCCAGTGAATGTTTTGTTTCTTACAAGAGATGCATTCCTTCAAATTAAAGCTGTATATTTGTCTTCTTAAGGAACTTTTGGAAGAGTTACTGAAATCAGAGGATTTCATCCTCTGGCGGCCCCTCCAGGATTTTGCAATCGTAACAATTAACTTTACCTCAACGAATCTCCATGCAATCTTGTTCAATCACCGCAACTTTTACCAATCATCCTAGTTTCCTGAGTTTTAATCATAGCAGTCCGCCACATAACGTCATCAAACTCACTTCCTTGTTTCTGGTTGTGAAGATGCAGACGTGGGCAACATGAGCGTCTCACATTTACCGATAAAAATACCTGGTAAAGACCGTGTATGTAAGTGTGGTTTGGACCCCATTTCAGCACCACAGCTTTAGTCTTAAATGCACCACTTTGAGAAACACAGAACGAGCAGCTTAGTGAAACAGTGAGGAAGTTCAACTCCTCAGTTTGAGTCCTCCTGCAGCACGAGAGCAATCCAAAGGCTTCGGTGGGCCATGTTGAAGCTGAGAGCAGGGGAGACACCGGCATATGGAGGACATACACACACACACACCTGAAAGTTCAACTATGTGTAACGGTACTGTGAGGGAGCAGGCAGGGAAATAGTCGAGGAGGCAGAACATCCAGAGGTAGATAAATACATGGCTCCTATAGATGTACCAGAAGGGAACAGGCAGAAGGCAGGTTGTGGCCAGGTGGATGGTTAAGAAGCCAGCAGGTAAGTACTCACACGCAATGTTAAAGGGAAATTTCGGTTTATTTCAACCTGTCTCCTATCGTCCTAAATTTGTTTCAAGTGACTAGTGACATAAAAATAATAGTTAGCATGTTAGCCGTTAGCCTAGATACAGCCGTAGCGTCAGACCTGTTAAAACGTAAATGAACGGGCAACCTCGGGCAACNACAGCATTCACAGGTACACCACCAATGTCCAGAGCTACGCAGCCTTGCAGCAGCCATTCCTCCTCTCTCGTCCTCTACCTGTTGCGCCTCTCTCTCTCTCCTCCTCCTCCATTCTTCAATTTCACGAAACTCGTGAGTATTAAGGAGCAGGTGAACTGAGTTGCCTTGATGAGGTGGGCGTGGTGCAAAGACAGGAGCTTTAAATGGGTAGACAGGTGATTGAAGGTCTTTGAAGTTGCAAAGAGGCTGCATGAGTGGAAATTTATTGAATATATGGCATGGATGGCAGACCAGAAAGCAGTATTGTGACAGTGCGATGATGTTCTGCATGAAAGCAAGAGTAAAATGTGCACCTCGTGCAACATTGCGATGGGACACAAACAAACGCCATAGATTGACAAACAACTTTCTATCCCAAAACACATCCAGAGAATGACTAAAACAATGGACAAGACAAGTCACTTCGACAGAGGTTGTTGCACCCAGATATATTACAAATACTGAGGGAATCAAGGTGTGTTAGACAGAAGTTTCCCTCAATTTTTAATGAATCATAAAAAAAAGAACTATGATTTTCACTTGGTCCTACAATTTAATTGATAAAAAACTTGTGCATCACTGTTTTTTAGAACAACTGCCATGAAATTAGGACTTTTAGGCCGCAACAATGCCCTAAAAAGCCTGTAAAATCCTGGAGAGACTGCTCTGGGATCATGAATGGTTGGACACTGTAAAGTACAGTATGTGTAGATCTACTGTACATGTTGGCTTTTGTTTTTGAGATGGATGAGTACAACTAGAAAAAAGCCTGTTTTCATTTTCTGCAGTTGAATGTTTGAAGGATTAAGAATTCAGCGGAAGATAAAGTCCCATCTCACATTGCTGGGGCCTCTAATGCGGAGCAAAGACTAAACAAGAGCCCTGCTGAAGTCTACACAACCTGATCTGATATGTGGCGCAGTGTAGATATGATGCCGCAGTTTACGAGCACAGCGCCACTTCAAATACTTCAGCTACTATCCACAAGTGTTTTCTCTGAGGGCATGAAGTCATTGTTTTAAGGTTTATCCGTAATGAAGAAAAAGAGGATCCAGATTGTAAATGTGCCGACAGAGGACAGGTCATGCAGCCATAGTTTGATGTCTTTATATAGTTAGATACACTCTTTACTGTGTATGGAGTTATAACATACCTTCCATGACGTGTGTCCTGCACTACATTACATGTTCAGGTCTGTCTCTGCACAAATTCCACTGATACAGATTCCTGTGCATTAATCACACCTGGTGATTAAAGTAATTGTGCCTGATGACTGTATTTTACAATCTGAGTGGACATGAAATATTCAGACTCCCTCTGTCATTGTTAGAAGTCCTGAGTCAGCTCTGCAGGTGAGTACAGATCAACGTGTGCCGACCTGCTCGGGAAAAGTCAGTGATTTCTGACTCCCTTTCACTTTTCACTGCTCCAATAAGTTGATCTGATGGCTTCATTTAGCACCGATTCACTCTGCTCAAACTCTATCTGACTTTTCCAAATTTACACTATCTACATGTTTCATAGCTCAGGTTGGGATTTCAAAGCTGAGTGAGGTCTTGATTTATGCATACCTCACTCAAAGACACAGACTGGATTTTCTGACCAAACAGAGTAGAAATGTTTATCAGCTGATTTCATAGTTGCAGATATCAGACTTTCCCACTTGGACTTCAAATATCCTTACGGCATGACCAAAAAATCTTTTAAAAAGGATCCTAAATACTGATTTCTAACCAGGTCTGTGTCACTGTGGTGTGGGAAGTGTGTGCAGATAAACAGCGTCTGGCTTTCCAGTGTGCTGGTGGCACCAGGAACTTCCTGCCTGTGCCGTGAGCAAAAATTTGTCGGATGACCCAAAATGGGTACTTTGCATCGTCTAGGGAATTTCGGCTGGTGGACTTTTAGGCTGTGACATCCAGAAAAAAGTCTCTCTTTGAACCAGAGAATCTGCAGATATATTCCACACCCAACATGTCCTAGAATGGCTGCAATTGACCTTTGGCTAAGCCACGCCCCCCTCCAGTCACTCGGACAAACTATCAACATTCAGTGACCGGCGCTATGGCAGGTGTCACAGTACACGGCATTTCGCAGGAGGCAGTTGATGATTTTTAGGGACATAACGATCAGATGTCATTGAGAAATAACCAAAAGGGCCTAAACTACACATTGGAGGGATATATTCATCATTTTATTGTTGAGAAGGTCGATGAAAAGCTTAAATTACAAGACAAAATTTACAGGTCACAGTGTACGCTTGTGAACTGCATCTCGTTGCCGTCACCATCAAAGACAACAAATTAAAGTGCCATTGAAGTTAAGGTTTTTGGCTCAGAATATGGCCGGACGGCCTTTTTATCATCTTTACCAAGAGTGTCTCTCCGTTAGTTTGGTGCTACAGTATTTACACTGAATCATTCAGCATAACGTTTGCCAACCTTTGTTATCTCTGCCATTACAGTTAAGTTAATGAAGCTAAGCTCCAGAAGTTAACGTTAGCTTAACTAGAGCCCTTTGGACAACAGCTAACAATGATGTACGATCACCAAAGTACAAAACTAGAACAAAATAGGCTAATGAACTCCCAGCAAACAAGGTGACATGATGAACAACGCAGCTAGGAGCTAACGTTAGGCTAACTTTAGCTAACGTTAGCTAGAGATGTTAAAGATAACTTTATATTTCTTTCCAGCAAAGTGACAATATGTTGCCTCAAACACAATGTTGACTTACCTTAGAACAGATGTAGACATCATTGTTAATCTTATTCACGTTGAGTTGATGTTGTGGTCTAACGTTACCACACAACTTTATCCAAAGGAGACACTTTTCTCGGTTGAGATGTGGTTTAAAGTGTAAAAAATACACCTGGTCGCCCAGCCTCTCAGGATACCTTGTGTCAGAGTTGCATGTACCCCATGCACACCGTTTGACCATTTTTAAACTTCAAATCTCAGAAAAAGCTCATAAAACCGAACAAAACTGACTTTCTGTAATGCATTTCAATGGACGTCCAGGCAGAGAATGTCCGAGTGTACGGGAATGGCTATACGCACTGTGATTGGCTCATCGTGTTTAAGGATGGGACTTAGCCATAGGTCAATTGGCTCGGGCGGCCACAGAGAGGAGATCTGATTCTACTGAGTGCACTATTCCAGTTATTACAGGCCTGATTAAAAAAATAAAAACTAGAACTAGAAAAATAAAGCCCCTTCTGAACTTCTGAGTTTCTTTGACTTCCCTCTGTGATGCTATAAATCTCTTTCACTTCCTCAATTCATCTGCCAATATTACAGAATCTCTGCTGGCACGAGCCTCAAGCCTACAGCTCAAATCCTGAAAGCAGAACTCTGCTGATGACTAAAACTACATCACTTTCTAAGACTAGGTATCAGTTTTCTTTTCTAATCTGGGACAGAGTCTTCACATATTTGCTTTTCCGTTTTTTGTGAACCCCCTGACTTCCCTTTCCGACCTCCAGCTCTTTCTTCTTCTTTCTTTTTGGCCCGGGAGCTACTGTGTTTCAAGGATCTTGTTGAAAATCAAAGACTGATGTGTTTTCAGGAAGGAATATGCTCCAAAAAACACAATCGCTTTCACCTTCACCCATGGCTCCTGCACACAATGTTGAGTACAACAACACACAAACAGGCTGAGAGAGCTGCCATAGAAACGTTTACAAGTCCCGTCCTGAAGAATGCAAACAGAACTGAGTCGAGCTCTTATCTGACAAAAGAGTAAACTTTAGACAGTCCTGTTGCGGCTTGCCTGTGTGGTCTTTCAACTAAGATGGCACATTGGAGGATCGTTTCCTCAGAATAGGTGATTGTCTTAGTTTTTCAATCCATGCATAACCCAGCAACTTGAACTGAAATGCATTCGCTTACAGAGGCAGCTCAGGAGGGGTTAGCTGCCTGAGAGAAACACAAAGGATTACACATATTCACACACTCGGTGCCTTGCTCAGGGGCATGTGAAGATAATCATGTTGTTTAGGGAGTGGAGACAGTAACTGATTCACTCTCATGTTCCCAGCAGGGATTCAAATGTGTGATGCTCAATTCCCAAAGCAGCGACTATCCCTCTGACTGATCACTGTTGCTCAACACAGGGCGGGGTCAAGGTCTGGGTCACATGGTAGCTGTGAGCTGTCTGGAGGAGCAGGAGTCCTCAGGTCCTGTCAGGTAAGTTATCAGGCAGTCTGGAAAGAGCGCGTCACACTCAGATGTGGATCAGCATCTGGAAGCAAAGCTCCAGTAATCGTGAATGTTGTCAGACATGTTGTGCTCTTCGTCCACTTGTCTCTGTCTGTGCTGCATTTATGTGCCAGTGCAAACCTCTGAAAACTTCAGTGTTGGCTGCTGATTAGCATCACACTCACAAGCTACACAGTCAGATAATCAAATTGGAAAACAAACTGGAGGCAAAAATAATAAATAATGATGCGGATTTTGCAGCACGTGTGCATCTGCAGTTTGGGAGGTTTGAGAACAAGAGGACAAAAATAATGACACAGAACTTTGGTTTAAAAGATGCCCTGTTTCTTAAAGCCCAGTTCAGACCAATGATTCACAATATGATTAAACTGTTTAAGAATGTTGTAGAGAAAAGTAGCAGTGGTGTGAATTGGCCTGTCTGAGCTCAACTCAAGCCGGCTGATGGTACCACCTGCAACTAGCTGGTCAAATTACAGCAGCTGGTTTTTGAAGGTAAAGCACATCACCTGTTTCTGTAGCCAATCAGCTTGTAGTGAAGTCCACTGGTCAGGTCAAAATGGCTCCTGTTGAGAGCAAGCTATCTGAGTTATGAAATGATTCTGTGCGCCCTGTTCCTCTCTCTTGTTATGGGTGTATGTGTCCTGCAGGTTATGCCACATTTCCTTCACTGCTTCTTGATAAAAAAAAATCAGTTTAAAGTTACAACATGTAATTTACGTGGTTGTTTATTAGCAAATATCAACTATTGCTTTCATAAATATATATTTACTAAAGTGTAATGCAATTCACATACAAATGGAAGCTTTCTCATAGGCTTAGAATGATTACTCTATATATACACAGGCAGGGCGCGGTCTGCTGGAGGCTGCCCTCTTGCGTCGCCATATTTGAATACAGTGGCCGAAAGGGATACACGCGCTTCGCCTTTCACGTTTACCTAGAACTTGCCGTCACTGGAGACGGTTAAGGTGAAGATCAGTCCGGGGCGCTTTTGCGTGAACCTGCTTTGTACTTTTATGATTCTGTCGCACTTTAAATGGAGGAGCACACACATGTTTTGCCCCGTAAGAGGGAAACCACGCCACCAAATTAAAGAAAAGGGAGGGGTGAGTGAGTGAGCGCGAGTGAGAGCTGCAATCTAGAATTTGACCGCTGATGTCACTGTTACTCACTATTTTTACACCCTGAGGCTTTAAGAGAAAGACGAGTGCAAAAAAAACTAAGGAAATCCAAACGGACAAAAGTTTTACAGCCAGTGTACAAATGTGTCCAAGAACAGCGTCGATGCTAAATCCAGAAGGCTTTATAGGAGACCTCAAAGCCTCCATAAGAGAAAAAGGCCAGACAATAGCAATGCTGAACCACAAACACAAAACGAGCAAAACACAGAAGCAGCAGAAGAACAAAATGAAAAGGAAAAACCCCAGCAAGCCCATTCTACCACTGAAGGTCCAGCAGAAGAAAAGGAGGGGGAAGAACCAGAGCTGATTATCAACTATCTATTCTCACTTGAAGTGACCTGTCACCATCACAGGAGGAGCCGGGGCCCAGTGGAGAAGAAGAACCACCACAGGAGAACAGCAGTAAAGGAGGAGATTTGGTGAAGGATGTCCAGGGTATAAGGATCCAAGAGAAGTGCAGATCCCCTGATGAATTGCTGGGGGACACTTTGCAGAAAAGACGAACCAGGGCCTGATGAGATGGGGTTACTGAGAGTGTGGGGAGGTCATTTTCATTTTCAAATGTGCAACAAATTTGGACAAAAATATGCACTTGGTGTGGAATGGCCTTCGATCATGAGGTATTGGAACTGTCCGCGTCGGACATACTTCCTGTGGGGACTGGGTTGCTGGTTGAGAACATATCTTAAAGGGTAAGACACACTGGCTGCATCATGTAGCATCATGTTGGGTGACAGCTGCAGTGAAGGTGCTGTACAGGCAAAAGCAAGGTGCAGTAGGCAGGATTGGCCAATCTGGGCGGCAAATGAAACATTTCTGATTTCTGGAGAATTAACAGACGCTAATGTTGGGAAACAGGACGGTGGTGTTTCTGAAGGTGTTGACAGATGTGTGTGTAGTCAGTGACGAGAGCTCAACACAAATGTGCAATTATACGGTTAAAATTATTCCTAATCACGAACCTTGAATTCATGCTGCAGAGATGCAAAGGCACAAATACAATATTTTTGAATTACGTATTTATTAAGAAAAAGAAACTTTCTCTGTGTTAAAGATCCGAAGTCAAGAGGGATCTGTCCCGACGTACTTTTCTGCATGAATACTGACTCTGACAGGCTACATTCTCAAAAGTCGTGGCCAATAGGTTATATTTTATGCCAGCTGGAGTGTTATAAATTGATGAAGCTAACCACAGTCAGAATTCTGAGTCATGTGACCTCCTCCAGGTAGACAGGGTCAAAAAGTAGAAACCTGTTTGACCTCAGTCTGCGCCTCCTCTCACCTCTGCTTTAAAGGCTCACATCTTTAGAGGAAAGGCTGTTTGATCACCTGACAGCTCGCTGACAGATGGGAAGTCCACTCTCCACCTCTGCACATACCGACCAGACACACACACATACACACACACACACCTGCACCTTACGAGTGAACTGTTGGAACAGGCATTCTAAATGAAGCATTATTCACTGGTCTAACCTTCCTCTTGCCGTGTGTGTTTGAGTCACAGCCCCCACACACACATATTTTCCCTGTTTACGTAGGTCTTATGCAGCCCGTGGAAACATTCCTAACAATGAGATAACCTGGGATCATGTGGCCTGTTTTTTTAAACCAATAGCCAGCTGATCAGTTTCATATCATTCAGACAGCAGGTTAATGTGGATTAAATGTGAATTTGTAATAATGGTTCAATACAACTCGTCTGTCTTTCAAGCTAAATACATGAATTAAGAACCATATCAGACGGTGCAGACAGTGACACAGAATAATAAGGAGCCATAAGACATACATTCTAATTTTATACAGTATCACTTACAAATTATCACAGTTAAAATACATCAACATACTAATTAAGCTAAAATAAACATCACAATGTTATTGCTTTAAATTTAATACTTTTTTGTTGTTTAACCACATCCCACAATCATTATTTTATTTCATTTGTGCATTGCAGAAAGTGATGCTTTTACATAAAGAGCCTTGAATGGCTGGAATCAAAATCTCATGATTTTGCGGTTGCTAGGCTAAGTAGCGTCATGATTGGCTGTTGGTGGCAAATGAGAGAATCTAGCCATGGTAACAAGGAGCATTCATGTATCAGCCAAGCTCCACTGATACACTTAAACACACAGTTAAACACACTGTTGTTCATCATGTTGCTGCTGGTGTTAAGGCATAGTTTATTTCTTTGTGTTGTACTTCTGATGTAGTGTCCTGATATATTAAATAAAATAAGCCAAAAAAATCCACTGCTGTGTCTGTGATTTTCTACATTATAACACCTCAGACTTTACTATTACATCATGGTTCTCTAGCCACAGGCAAAAAGACAAATTCAAGGCAGTCTGCGATGCAGGAGCCACTCCAGCAGCTGACAATAAACAAATGTTGAGGTTAGCACAACAAACAGATTGGCGTGCGAGTCAGTCCCTACAGTGTCCGCCAGGAATGAGCCTTAAAACACAGAAACGAGTTAGCATTTCTCCACTAACGGTTCCCTCATCTCAAGTCTTGAATGTGTTTTTTGGTTAGATGCCTGAAATAAAGTCTGTGGTTAACACAAGCTTAAGACACTTTCAAGTTTTATTCTGCAACATAAAATACATCAGTAAATATCCCACTCGTGAAATTTGAAGCTTGAAATGAGTATCTGGTACAGATAATACACTTTTTATGAGTACAAGTATTGTATGAGTAAAATTCGTCAACATCTGTGCTGATAAAGGAAAATCCTCATTAATGTTTAATCTATTAAATGATCTGAAGCTGAATTCTAAGGCTGCTCTGTGAATACTTTTCTCATAGGTAATAAATATTCCAACTTCTGATCAACCCATATAAATAACAACTGCTCGTTCTGAGTACAGACACAGATATATTATTTGATTAAACAGATACAGACACAGATACAGATAATAGTGTACTTGCTCATCCCTAGTGGTGACATTAGGTCATGCGACCATAGTGTAGTTTGTTTCGGCCTAATGTTAGCTTTTAACTTCTAGCGATTTCATTTAAGCTGTGGACACACCAAACCGACTAGAGAACTAACGGCGACGAAAGCCAACTGTTACGTCGTCTACGTCGGCTAGCTCAGAGACTAGCGGAGGCTAAGTGGCTGTGCTTCCCTCCGGTCATGCTGCGGCTAACCCTCCACTAGCCGCTCCAAGCTAGCCCCGGCTCTCTGTTTGGATTCAAACGGAGAGCCGGGGCTAGCTCGGAGGCTAGCGGAGGCTAACTGGCTGTGCTTCCCTCCGGTCATGCTGCGGCTAACCCTCCGCTAGCCGCTCCCAGCTAGCCCCGGCTCTCCATTTGGATTCAAACGGTTTGGATTCAAACAGAGAGCCGGGGCTAGCTCGGAGGCTAGCGGAGGCTAACTGGCTGTGCTTCCCTCCAGTTATGCTGTGGCTAACACTCCGCTCGTCGCTCCCAGCTAGCTCCGGTTTGTTATTCAGGTTAAAGTGGGAAGAAGCAGCGGGTCTGTCGGGCAGCTGAGTGAAGTGGAGCCTGAGGAGGAAGCACCGGTTAGCCCCGGTTTCACTATAGGCAGATTCATTCGCTACAGGGGCGAGGAAATAAAACCTGAACAGCCAATCAAAGTGATCTCTCTCCCCGACAAGCTCCGCCACCGATTCAACATGCTCAATCGGCTGAAAAGCCGCCAACGCCAAAGTGCCGACGGTGCGGGACACACTGCAAAAACAAGGGCAACAGACGCTCATCGACGGTCCGACTTTGGTCGACGGCCGACCGTCGGCTTAGTGTGTCAGGGCCTTTAGACGTTATTAATCCTGAAAATGGTGTTCACTTGTGAAGATTATCGTGCCGAACAAAACATCTAACTATCATAAACATTTGTTTTGTCACAGAGCTTATTTTCAGCAATGGAAAACTCCCATAGGCTTTCTGATGAGGGAACCAGTGCAATGCCAACTTTCACATCGGCCTTAAGAAAAACATCATCCCTGGAGCATTCTATAATGAGCAAAAATTAATACACCAGAGCTGGAAGACCCACCTGTCGGTTCCCAGTGTGCCGGTCAGCTACAACAGCACCGGAGAGAGAGTTATGCATAAGAACGGGACGGTGTGCCAGCGTTGCCCTGCAGTTGTGAGGGATGTGAATGGAAAAACAGCGAACATACAAACACACATCTGATGACATCACCCGGATGTGCCAATTACTGGGATGAGGAAAAAACAAACTGGAGGCCAGCTCCTTATCCCCACTGCTTTCAAGCAGCCTTAGGATGTGAAAGCAGAACGGAATCTGTTGTAGATGTTGCAGGAAACGCACTGAACATGATAACGCCAAACATGCCAAGCACCGGCACCCTTCTGTAAAGTAGTCTGTAATGACATGACAAGACACGATTACCTTCAGGGGATATTGTTTGTGGTGGCGCGGTGGCAGAAGTGGATCAGTGTGGAAAAATTAAAAAAATAAAAACTTTCTTGCAAGTGACACTGTAAATGTAAGTATATTACTATATATCACTGTAACCTTACTTACTTTTACCCCCGACACTGTCCATAGGAATAGTTTTTCACAGCGATGGTTCAGCAGACTTACTGACACTTGTTGCTGGTTTGGTTTGAAATATTAGAAGTCTGAATCATAACTTAAAAATGTCAAATGAGGAGTGTGTCCTTGTGGTTTTTCCAGTGAACAACATCGCTATTCACAACTCTGACAGTTCTCCTGAAAACCACAGATATTCAACCTCAAAGACAGTTCAACACGACACACACCCTCTCCGACAGATAACACCATATGGCATATGCTCACACACACTCCGACATACTGTCTCACAAACACACAGAAATCTCAACACCACCCCTCCAACCAGCACACACAAATCCACACCCACACGCCTACACACACACAAGTATATCTAACGCAGATGCCCATATGGGGCAGGTGGCAGGTGAGCAGGTGTGTGTTCAGTTCCTCTGAGCTGAGGTCAGTGTGTGTGAGCAGCAGCAGCAGGTGCAGCAGCTCTAAAGGTGTGTGTCTGATAACACTGGAGCCTTGATGGTTTACTGCCTTTATCAGCAGCAGCGAGCAGGAGGATGGAGACTGAAACCTTTACACCTCTCTGTCTGTCTGTCTGTCTGTCTGTCTGTCTGTCTGTCCATCTGTCTGTCAGTTTGTTCAAGTGTCTCTTTCCTGAATGCAAAGGTATGTAATGCAGGCTTGACAAGTAGTTCTGATAAAGGCTGGTAGAGGAAGAGTGTACCTAAAGCTGCAACAACACTGGGATAAGTAGTTAAACCACCAGTGTGCAGTGGGGCGGGCTACAGTTTGTGATGAGGTGAGGATGGGAGTCAGGAGTTAACATATCATGAGCTGCTGACGAGTCAAGGTGAGATGGAGTGCGATTTGGAAAGGCAAATTGGAGTTCCAGTGTCAAGGATCCTTTGAATTCTACCGAGGACAGAATCCCTCCTTCAAAGAATTCAGCGGCCATGAAGTACCCAGAATTCTTCGTGCACAATTTGCTGGTATTAAAGGCGGGGCCTCTTCAATGATGCTCACCTGATGCACACCTCGCTCTCGTATGTGTCACTGAATGCCAAGAGACATTGCTAGTCCCTGTAGGACCCGACTTGGACCCATCCTACCAAGGAAGCATCCTTTGAGAAGCACTGAGAGACTATAAACTAGCTCGACAACATGGACAAACGCAAGTATGATGCTGAATATATTAAACTTTGTGGACCTTGAACTAATGACTAAAGAGAAATCCGGACCCTGGGCTAGACCAGTTGGGAACCACTGGGCTAGATGGCATATCCAACTGGGCACGCTTGAGGGATTAAGACACTATTATACTCTGCCAGAACTGCTTGTCACATGGTCAGATAGTGTCTGGAAACCAACTCCCTCCACACCTTTTCGACAATGGAATTGGTTGGTGCTGTGACCACCAATGTCTGTTACTTCTGAGAACTGTTCAAGGGCTTTGTGGAAAAGGCACGTTTGTATTCCTGCAAGTACGGTATTGGAAGGAAGAAGCATTTTGTTATCGGCCCAAAATGCAGGTACTATACTGGCAAGGAACCAGAAAAATTAGAGGGGAACCTGCTGTTCAAAATTCACTAAAAAGGCAAGGAGATGAAGTGTATCTGTTAAACTGAAGCAACTTTCTGAGTTGGCCTACTTGCGAAAAGCCGGAACCTCATGTCTCTTTCAAGTGGGCTTTAACTGGGTTTCCATAAAGGGAGCCCTTTTCTTCCATTTAGCTTTAGCACTGTGACTGACAGCAGATGTTATGCCGAGTGTCTCTCACCTCGCTGCAGGTCTGCAGAGGGCCGAGGGCTCTGATTTCAACACTAAAACCTCTTAACAAGGCCAAAAACACAAAGCAGGTCCCTGTCATCTTACACAGCAGCATATGGGCCCCGGTTCCCACACCCAGCTCCATGTAAACATCTCATTAAGCTCTGCAGGGTGGGGAGCCCTCAGCCATGAAAGGAAGGGACAAAACAACAGCACCCTCCTCCACCCCCTCCACACAGACAGTGTCAATTAGGCCCCCGTTTGAGATTGCTGGCTGGAGGTGCTGCAGGTCCTGTGAAGCTACAGGTAATCACTGCAAATTAATACCTGCACGAGCTCAAGGGGCTTTCTGTGAACTCTGTGGAAGCTTTTAAAGGTATGGACGAAGCTCTCTGCATCCTGCACACCTGAGGAGTTACATCAGTGAGCATGTAGATCAAATACTTGTGTGTTAAACATCTAAACACAAGCATTTAATAATGGCTATATGACTGCACACATGGACAACGTAAAGGGAAAGAGGACAGAGGAAAATAAATGTCTCGTGTCCCCTTTCAAAGCAGGTTTAAGCAGGGCGTGATGAGTCACAGGGTCAACAGAGGGGGCGGACAGATCAGGACTTTGGTCTCTGTGACCCGTTGAGTGTCGCTCTGCTGGGCTCTTATAGGACACAGTGCACTCAACACAAAGATCTGAAGGTCTGTGAGAGGGACTCCGCAGTTGGAAGGTGTCAAATCCTCACCATTAACACCTGAATGCATGGCAGGTATCATCCGTATCTCACTGCAATCTGAGTCTCGTGTGTTTTATCTGCACACGGCCTTTGTGTTGTTCATCTGCTGGCCCTCTGCTGTGGCAGCAGATAGTGGTGGAAGAAACCACCACTTTCTCTGTGTGTTATCCACTCGCTGCTACGCACTGTGAGTGTGAATGAACACATTACATTCTTTGATGCAGAGATGAAGATCTCAGCACGGCTGTGAGTAACCTCGCAGGTGAATACACATTTCTTTGTGGGCTATATTTAAAGCAGTGTGATCAGTTTGTTTTTTAGTCTACTATCTGTGTCCTGTGTGAATTTAAAGGCCTAAAGAATGAAGACAAGTTTAAAGGTTTATAATGCAGGATTTGAAACTATGCATAGACTCATACAGAGGTAATTCCTCTCAATCAACTCTGACCTCTGCCTGTGTTTTCTTCTTATCTTGCTATGTGTCTAATGTTTCTGTGCACGTAGCTTCCAGCCAATAACAGCCTGCTGGTGAGTTAGGATTTCAAGCATGCATCAAAGGAGAACCTACAAAAATCAGACACAGCAAAAAAAGGCAAATATAGTGAGACATAACACCAAGCAGACCAAGCTTGTTTCAAAATTATAGTGAATCTTTGGTTGGCTTTTACTTTCGCTTTCACTGGTGAGCACTGAGGGAGAGGATGGGGATGAAGAGCACTGCGAAGTTGGCCTGTTTCCTATTGGACAGACAGGGGTTAATGGCTAGCTCAGCTAGCTTGCTATCTATTTTGCTTTTCCATTACAACAAATGTGACGTTCCTACAATAGTACAGTAGGTTGCTGTGTACCTACAAGCAGTATAAGGAGGAGGGGCCAAGTTTGAATGTTGTGTTAGTGTTAGCGTACTAAACCTTTAAATTGATTTTCACATGGATTTTATGTCCCTACATGCACAAAATATGTTCCCACAAAAAGACTTTGGTCATTGTAGTTAAGAGTAAAAAAATAAATCTAAATGGTTATTTTATGAAGAATAGAGCTCAGTGATTGAACATGAAGAGAGAAGTGAGTAAGAGAACGCAAGTAGGCTCTTCAATGCAAGCCCAAGTTTCAGTTATGTTTAAAATTACAGCGAACTGAAGTCTCAGACAGAGTACGAGGCCTAATTAGAAAAAAAACCATCAGAGATTTTGAGAATGAAGTCATAATATTGCACGAATTAAGTCGTAATTCAATGAGAATGAAGTCATATTATTTCAAGAAAAAAACAACCTAATATTACACAAATAAAGACTTAATTTCCTAACTTAATTCATGCAAAAATTCTGGATTGACTGGATTGACATTTTGAATCATGAGCAATGACCAATAGCATTGATGCAAAGTAAAATCATTGATTTGTTTTAGCAGCTTTAGGATACGCTTTTATTTTGAAATTCTGTGTCACCGTCAAACAGCAGCAGGCAGATAATGGCAAGCGGCTTCGCAAAAAAGCCAATGAGGACAATGTTATTTACTCAGAGCGTACCTGCCCAGCTGGACTTGTCACTCCGCTAATGTGAAAAAAAAAAAAAAAGAAGTTTTCAACCATGATCACATCTTCTGGTCTTGTCCATTATTAATTCCTTTATGGCAGGAAGTTCATACAGTTTAGCAAAAATTATTCCAGGTGGACTTTTCATTTAAACTACAGACTCAGAGACTTCAGATTCTACGTGCTGCTTGCAGGAAAGCCGTTACCAGAAAGCGGCTAAAGCCAGCAACACCAACAGTGGACGACTGGATTGACATTATATACGACTTACGACTGTTTATGACGAAATAGAGTGGCTAAGACCACAAGTTTGACGATTGCTCCTTTTCAGAGAATCTGGCTTTCCCCTGCCTGGCTTAACACTGCTGCCTATGGCCATGTGTCAACCTGTCCTAAAACCACCCTAAACGTTCGTTTTCAAAGCCATGAAACTCAACAAGTGGTCGGTGGTGTTCGTTGATGTTCTGACAGAAAAATCGTAGCAAACTGTGCTCTCCATCCGTGTTTTCGCTCTTCATCTCGATTGTGGAACTATGTTTTCAGCTGCCTCACACCCGTGTGTAAACTTCCACTTGATCGTTCCTTTGACCCTGAAGCGTTTCACACTCCAGCCCACTTGATGGCGATAATGCTTCTTTACGTGGGTGTCGCCAACCGGCAGGAAACCATTGCAATGTAATGGGACACAGAGAAGAGGCAGAAGAAGAAGGTTGGCGTTGCGTTCAAAGGCATCGTACTGCGAAGGTTGTTTCTTTTTTCGTTCGTTCTCGTTCTTCCTTCAGGAGCGCACACAGCACTGTCGAGCCGGCACAACCCCCCTTCTGTTTCCGGTGGCGGATTACTACCAACGGACAATGAGGCCTCTATAGAAAACCAATGGATGACACAAAATGTCAAATAAATCATCACGGAAACCACAGTTTGCTACGATTTTTATGTCAGAACATTAACGAACACCACTGACCACTCGGTGAGTTTCATGGCTTTGAAAACAACCCAGAAATGGGGCTCAAAGTGCAAAATACCGGACTTCTCCTTTAAGTTTTTTCTGTATTCATACCTATATTTAAATTTAATTTAGCAGTCCATTTTGGCCTCTGTATTACACATTAACACGCACTTTAATGCTACTTTCTGCTGTAACGGTGTCCTACAGAAGGTCTTTGAGTGTACGAAGCTGTCTGACTGGACCCTGAAATAAATGAATAAAAAGAGAATTTCAAAAAAGCTCAACTGAAATACCGTAACTTCAATACTGTACTTAGCCACAGTTATTGGGATGACGTTGAGTTACTGTACTTTCCATGCCTACACAGACTGCAGTCGTGCAACAGCAGCAGCAGCAGCAGCATGTCGGAGCCCAATAAAGACAGACTTCCTGACCTGAAGAATGCCATTTGGTCTAAACACGTTAGCTTTTCTGACAGACTTTCATTGCCCTTTATTTTGCTTTGATTTCTTTTCTCTCTCTCTCTCTGATTTTTGTTTTTACCTTTGCATGCACAACATCCTCGGTGGGAGGTGAGCTGCGATGCGGGAGAGGCTTCACTCTCACCACCATCACCACAACCACAACCAGGAGCGACAAGTGTGTGCTTGACTGCATATTTGTGGAGGTGGGCATGTTTGCTTTGGCTCACACGAATATCTCTGGTTAAGTACAGTAGGTGAGAGCCCACACTGGCTGAATTCACAGGAAATATGTCTGTTTTATAGCCTGGCTCTTTTGTAACACCAGGAGAAGACATTAATCATCTCTTTTCTCTGGAAATATATATCGCTGCCTGTATTATCTCTGAGAGGATCTCTCCTTTTTTTTGCTTTTTGCTTTCTTTTATCAACAGAAATGGGAGGGATGTGGAAGCTTGGCGCCCTGATGCTTGATGGGGAACGCTGTGAACGCCAGTTGCAGTTTGCTGTATTGTGTTTAGATGTTGCAGGGGAAAAAAATCAGGGCTATGCTCATATCTAAATTATGATTCATTACATCGACTGTGGGCTCAGGCTGCATTCAAGTGACAGCACAGGGGGAAAAATACATATTGTCTCAGAGCAACAGCGCCGTATACGTCTGCGTTTACAGCCTAGTGGTAAATGATTGAGGTGTCCTTTCAAGGCGAAACACACCATTGTTTCGCTAACAATCCACAATCTGACGCAGGAAGTGATACACAGGACACAAATACAATGACCAGCGCGGCTGCGGGTTCGCGACAACAGAATGGCGGCTCCACGGAGCAGTGGGAAAATGTTCCTGTGTGCTCTCTGGAGCGCCCGAACACACACAAATACACAAACACATACAATACAGATGTGGAGGGGACCTGCGAGCCTGCACACAGATACTGTACAGAGAGACATCAGATTCATGCACACACAAACGTTCACTCCTCAGAGTCCTGGATTTTCATGCCAGCAGTCCTGACACGTTACATGCAGGGCTAATTAGAAAAGTCCTCTGACAAGGAGCCAGTGCCAGGATGAATTAAGGCTGCAGTGACAAACATCACAGGCACTGTTGGAAAACTCAAGAGCTGAAGCTTTGGAGCTGATCCAAGCAGGGGCCTTCTCCTCCAAACACTCAGCGTTTCCCTCTGTCCAACCTTCCTCCTGAACTTGGACCTGATCCGGCTCTTGTCTCATGAAGGAGAGACGCTTTTCCTGCCAGCTTCTTATTTCTTTATTTAGCTTTTCTCTATTATTTATAAAGGACGTGAAACAATCAGGTGGTAGTCTAGGAGCTGCGTCGCTTACTAGAAGTTATCTGATGTAATATTGTGGGGTTTAATTGTGGATGCAGGATGGGTAGGGTTGTTTAAGGCGGAAAATAAATGTCAGAGCTTGCTGTCAGACCTTGTATCGAATAGTCGTGACTACAGAACTTATGTGATCTGGTCAGGTATGATTTGAATCAAGAAATTTCTGACCTGACAACTCAAAGCTCCATGAATCCCACCTGCTGAACAGAAGGTAAAATTTTCTGCATCTTTTACTCACTATGACGGTCACTTATGATAATGGCAGTTAATTCAGACACGCCATCTTCAAGATTTCTCGCTCGTAGGCACATCACGAAAACTGATTCTTCCGTAACAAGTCAATGCTAAAATTCCATTATAGCAGGATGCAAATCTTCCAGACCTGATGAGGCAGCATACACGCCTACAAGTGTTCTAGTCTGCTGTTACACGCCAAAGGAAGAAGAAGAACGCCTACCAGCGCCGAAGAAGAAGAACACTGAAGAACACTGACAAGTTCAGCTGCACATCAAAAAGATTTTTTTTTTTTTTCCTGAGGTATTTTTACGTATATTGTTTATTTTCTGCAATGTTAGCACCGCATAGTTCAGGGGTGATAGCATGAGGCATGAGGAATGGTTCATGGATTTCACTGGTTTTGGTTAGGGGTGAGCGATATGGGCCTAAAATAACATCACAATATTTCAGGGTATTTTTGCGATAACAATATTCTTGATGATATGATACATTTAAAAATATATATTTTATTATTAATTTAAGAACAAAATAAGTGATATAGTTTTAAAGTTTACCTTCAGATATTCAGTAAAAACAAAAATGATGTCTCATTTCTTTAGTTTGAGAACAACAATAGTAACTCAGTGAGATTCAGATTCTGTTACAATATTAATAGTTCAACTAAATAAAATCTACCACTAATTAGTAAAATCCTAAATGATGGAGTTGTTTTTTTCCACCTGGACCTTTATGCTTTATGCTTTACATTTTATTTGCTGCTAATTGTTTGAGTAAAACTTTGAATGCAACACTTACTACTTGTATTGGAATATTTTTTAAATTACTGCGTAAGTTAGTTCTGAGTATTTTTTCCTCTACTGTTAATAACTGATGAATATTGGTGGATGGCTGCATGATCAGAAACCAGTAACAGGTTGGTGGATTTAGCTTTGAGGCTTTCGAGTCAACCCAAGCAGCACTGGTTAAACACACAGTGACCCGCTCAGAGCCGCTCCATCATCAGACCAACAGCACTCAGACTGACCTCCCATCTCTGCTCCTCTCTGACTGCACACTCTCTGTTCTCTCTGTTTACCGTCAACACAGATAAAAAGCCTTTTCCACCTCGGATTGTGTTTATTTGTCTTTTTTCTTTTGTCTCTTTTCTTCTTTGGATGAGAGAACCTCCAGCGGCAAAGCTGCATCATTTGTGGGCACTTTGTTGGAGGATTCTGGGTCTAATCGCTCTGAAACCTGATGCGGCAGGTACTCGCATGGCTGCGTGATTGTCTCAGAATACTTTAAGTGGGAAAGTGTTTGCACTTTAAGTGTCTGTTTGGGATGGAAAAACCCAGATATATTGTTGTTTGTCTCAGTAGTCCCTTCATACTGCTCTCGTGCCTCAGGTAGTGCTTTAACTGAATAATTTGATTTAATTTAAACCAATTAAAGAAAATGTTCCACTGGGAGAAGATCATTTAGGGTTTTTTTTTTTAAATTACACTGCTTCAGAAATATTCTTGAATCGAACATTGTCTTCACATTGCTTTATTTTTAAAACATTCAGGAAACTAAATCTGTTTCTCACTTCCTAATTTCCGATCACCGTTTATTTATTTAGATGCTCATCAAAGTGCAAAGGCATGCAGGTTCTTGTTAATAGTTTTCGCCAAGCAGGGAGCTCTGACACGGCCTTGACACCACAGAGCTGCACTGATTATGCTGAAAGAAAAAAGAAAAGAGCGAGGAAGGCAATCTGATAGGAATGCCGCTGGAATTCCCCGGAATCTCCCCCCTTCCCTCCCTCCACTTTCCCCCATCACTGTTCACGAATCCATAAGGAGTTTTAACGTGCAGCACAATAGACAAGGGGAGCTATTCTGCGACCATAATGCAAGGAAACGTTACCTCAGTGCAAAAAATGTCAGGACTATAGAGGCCCCCGGTCCTGGAAACAATCAGTGAGGAAGCTGAGGCAGGTGCCCACCTCCTGTGAAAATATCCTACTGCAGAGGGAAGGGCTGGGCGTGTCGCTGTCGACCGCAGCAGCAGGGCAGAGGAGCAATTAAACCATAAAGTCATAACTGCTCTACCCCACAATTCACTGTACTAAACACCATGATGTGTATCGCCAAACACAGGCACTCGCATGCAAAGAATACTATTACGGTTCATCACTGTATGCAAGTGGTTACTGTCATGCACCGTGAAAACACAGCCACACGCAGCAAAGGCCAGTTGTCACCAGTTAAGAGAAAAGTAATTAAAGTCTTTCATTAAAGTTGCTGTGCCACAGTGGAAAACAATCCTATATGAGACCTGCATGTAGGTTTTTAATTAAGTTAATATTAAGGATGCATGATAATATCGGTACATCTTCAGTGTCGGCTTTAAAATGAACGATCGCAATCGGCCAACCTGCTTTTTCTCTAATTTGCACAATGAATGAATATTACACACACTGAAAGGTATTGTATTTCATGTCTCCATCTGCTGGTGGGCCATTACGATAGCAGTATACATGTATCATATGATGCTACAGTAGAGACTTGTAGGTACTGACTCATCACATTTGAGCAGCAGATCAACAGTCCATGTGCAGAGCAAAAAAAGGACTTTGAGGTTTTTTTTTATCATTTTATTTTAAATGAAAGTAGGTTGTCTTTAACCATTTAGCACTTTTTTATTATTCATCTGCATTCATATGCAGATATCTGAGCGACTCCAGGATGTTGTGATGTCACAACTGCAACACTTTATGGCATGACCATGCAAATGTGTCCAACTTTTCCACAGATTTGACGAATCGTTGTAGTTTCCTGTGAGTTTTACCAACTGTAGCAGTTTCCCCGCATAATTTCACCAAACTCACTTCATGTCAGAGATGAGACCAAGTCACACATGTGCAAGTCTCAAGTAAGTCTCAAGTCTTAACCTTCAAGTCTCAAGTAAGTCCCAAGTCATTTTTTCTTGGGCAAGTCAAGTCAAGTCCAAGTCCAAGTCAAGTCAAGTCAAGTCAAGTCAAGTCAAGTCAAGTCAAGTCA
>NC_065519.1:6142388-6155572 GCF_006386435.1 Epinephelus moara | reverse complement strand
ACTAACCAGATAATATTAGCTAACTGACAAGCACTTACTGGGCAGAATGGCTCTTCAAATGACGAACAAAGTTTGAAGTTGTCGCCTGGCTGTCCGAGATGTTTATGCCGCATGTCTTGCACTGTGCTGTCCGTCTTTTGCCGTAATAATGGTAATAACAAAAGACGATGACTCTGGGTACCCCTCCCACTGATATGTTGATGCCTATCTGATATAAAAGGGCCCGTTTCTCGAATAAACACGTAAGGTACGTAGAGATGGCATGACTGATTGACAGGGTAGTGATCCAATCATGACAACGCCACTCTCAGCCTGCGCTCGTACCGGGTAATCGACATTATTTTTTAAATTAATTTATTAATTTTATATTCTAACCGAAAACATGATGTGAATAACACTCAAGTCATTCACGTCATCGTGTCTCAAGTCAAGCCAAGTCCTGAGTCTTTAACTTCCAAGTCTGAGTCAAGTCTCAAGTCTTTTATTTTTTGTCAAGTCAAGTCACAAGTCATCAAAACAGCAACTCGAGTCGACTCGAGTCCAAGTCACAATGACTCGAGTCCCCATCTCTGCTTCATGTTTCAGTTTCTAAAAATGCAGACGTGCAACAGGAACAACTCAAATTTACCAACAAAAATTACTGCTTAGGACTGTGCGAGGCGATTCCCTGATGTCCTGCAGGACAGCCTTGGTGAGCTGTTTTGCACCATGTGTAACTTGTAGTGGAACACAAACACCTTTCTACTGCTACACACTGGAAGATGGCTGAAATGTGGAGACATCAGACAGACAAATCCCTATGACAGAAGCTGTTGCATACAGATCTAATGCATGTGCTCAAAGAATCAAGGTGAGTTAGATTAAATATGCATGGCCATTGGTAAAGTTTGGTTAGTATATATCACAAAGTCATCACAGTGCGGTTTTATTCTCACTGAAAGAAGTTGCCTTTGATTTTGAATGAGTTGTACAAAACAAATTGCATATATTTTTGCAATCTCCCAAAATATTGGCCGTCGCCCCCAGAGGCTTATTATTGTCAGACTAATAGCCACTGGGTTCTGAAATTGGATTTTAAGCCCAGCTCAGACCAACGATTCACAACGAGACGAGTTGAAACAAACAACTTGCAATGCGTCGTTCTGCAACATTCTAAAAACTTGCTGGTTTGAGACGGTGTATCATCTCTATGCAACAACTCTCTGTACTTCTGTTCTGATTTTCAGCTTTTCAGATTTATTTTGTGATTGAATATAATTTGCTTCTTAAAATAAGCACAAGCACATACAGCGAGCAGCAGCAGCGACCCACCATCTGACACTGGCACACTGTGAGGACAGAAACAGAGGGCTCAGCGGGGACGGAGCACCTGCTGCAGCAAGCAAACAAGCCGTCTGTGGTCAGTTTGACTTGACCAGCAGACTTCACTACAAGCTGACTGGCTGTAGAAACAGGTGACATACGTTATGTTCTAAAACCAGCTGCCAGTGATTTGACCAGTTGCAGGTGACACCATCAGCCAGCTTGAGTCGAGCTCAGACCGGCCAGTTCACACCGCTGCAACTTTTCTCTGCAACGTTCAAAAATGCACTCTTAGTGACATAAATTAAAATAAATAATATGTTATTAAAAAGGCAAATTTAATCATGATATCATGCAAATGATTAAGTCTGTTTGTTTTAAACGTCACACAGAATTATTTTATTTTAATAGAATAATAACTGTTGTTCCCCTGGGGCCATTCTGTGTAATGTTAATGCTGGAGTTCAGCACTGCTGTTACATCCAATACAGAACAATTAATCTGGAATTTTTAAAAAGCCAGAATGAAGCAAAGACATCTGAGGACTGAAAAAAATTTCTGCTGGAGCTGGATTTTCATGTGTCAGGTGTGGTGTGTTCAGGGTCAGTTCATCTCCGTGGATGAATAGCTACGAGGTGCAGTCAGCAACATGTGGCAGCCTGCAGTCCTCTCTGATTTACAATCTGTCTAAATCAGCTGAAAGCAGGTGTGTGGAATTATGATAAGATACTGGAACTGCAGAGCGTTTGACGGTGAATGACAGCCTCCAGATTTTATTGATGGATGTGTCTCTTTAATTTACAGCAGCAGTTAACCCAGTTAGAGAAGTGTTGTTGAAGGCATCTGAGGGTCGGTTCACACCAGTCACAAAAATTAGGGTTTTCCCACTCACTCTTCATAACATCCGGCCACGTAGGTGGTTCTGGATTTACTTGCAGAGGTTTTGAGATATACATTGTTTAGATCCACAGAACTGTCCAGACTCAAAGTCCACACTTGGTCCAACGTGATACTTTGGTGACAGCAAAGGCAAAGGCTCACAACTGTTTGAATTTTTCTTACAACTCATAGTGCCACCACATTTAAATTTTTAATAAGCCATCAAGGGAGCTGGCCCTGGTCGGCGAAAACAATCTTATGAGTGAAAAGGTAATGAAGCTCTACTGAAAGTTCAGTCAGTAATACTTTTCATGCTCAGGCTCTAAGTTTCTTTCTCATCCTGCCATTCACTCATGCACGCATGCTCACTCACTGTCTCTGGGTGTCATTGTCTGGGTTGGTCAATTGAGTCATCAGCTGATTCACAATCAACCAATAGCACAGTGACACACCTCTGTCAGCCTATCATCTTACTGATCCTCATTTTAAATATGGTTCTTTCTCTGCTGCTGCCGTCGTGTGCGCCCTCCACCTGCCCATCACCACATAGTCTTTACAGATTCATCAGCCTCATCAGCCATCAGCCTCAGAGTCATCAGCCCTCACCTCCACCAGTGTCTGGACACCATGGGGGGATTTATCCTGCTGCCGCTCAGATGTCCCTCGATCGCAAAATGTTTCCCTCTGGTGTCAAAGTGTCAAAGATTTCTGTTAAATCTCAATCAGCACAAATCATCTGTTAATGTGTGCACTCATATTCTTAAATATTATCTTTACTTCACTCTCCTGTCTCTCCTGATTGAAATGTGTCTAAAGGTAAGATATCCTTTTGGAAAATAAAAAAAGAAAGTCAAAAAGTACATTTCTTACTGGCCAATCACCGTTTGGGCCGGGCTGAAGGTGAAGTTAAAGCTCATGTCTTTATTGGGCATTTCACATACACAGTACTGTCTCTGTGTCCCTTTGGTGCCTTAAATGTACAGATCTTGCCGTGCTTCAGTAAAAATTACTCTGTTATTAAAATATATAACATTCTTTATTATAAATGCACAGTGAGGATAACAGGCGCAACTTGTTAAAAATCTCTTAAATCACGTCTTGGACACACATCATATTGTGTGACGAAGAAATAATCCAAAGCACAGCTACCTCATCACAAGTAGGCGCTTGATGCAAACAAGTAACAAAAAAAGATTATATTAAAATAATTTTATCTTTAGCTGACGTATCTACGGTATTTCTTTGTCAAAATCAAACTATGTGTATCACCACAGCAAAACTCAGCTCATGATGTCAGCAAAAACATTGCTCCAATTGCCGATTGATTGAACGGCCTCGTCCTGTTCTCATAAGTTTGGACTCCGGATTTCAACTTTCTGAATTCAAAGACCCAGGATCGAATCAGACTTAGATCAAATCTCGGACACCATAAGGAGAAAGGCCTCCGGTACATGAAGATAATCAACCAATGAAAAGGATAGTGCTCCTACTGGGTGAAATGACAACCTGTTCTCATTCCATTCCCAGGTTGTAAAATACCAACTATCTGTCACGCCCCTCAGCGTCTCATAGCAACTCACAAGACTTTTTTAGATTTAGTCTTTGGCATCATTTACACCGCAAGCGATGCGTTCGTGTAGCGCTCGCGAACGGTTGCTGTTTACTCGCGTTTTCATTTCGGCAAGCGTGTTAACAGGTTAGAGCATTCACACTACATCCGTTCTACGCGCTGCTCGAGTCGCTCTGCTTTCGCGAGCAAGCTCGAAAATAGAAGAGACACCGATTTTTTGCACGAGTTGCGAGCGAATTCAACAAAAACATTGACATCTGCCGCTACGCTTACAGTATGGACCACTTTCACTCACACTTCAGTCATTTTTATTCTTCACAGTTTTAGTAAACAAAAAAAGAAACATCAAGATCTATTTTCAGTTCATCATCGTCTCCTTTTCGTCTCCATGGTCGCTGATGAAAGATTTTCATCATAGTTTTCGTCCATGAAAGTAACACTGGTGATGCCCAGCTAAACCCACATTGCAACACGTGGTTTATGTTGTGAAACAGTTGCTCTTAGGTTTAGGCAACACAACTACTCGATCCTTCAGGAAAAAGATCATGTTTTGGGTTAAAATGGGTACGTATGTTACATAACAATAACGTCACATGGGTGACAGAAGTGGGCGACAACCATACATAAATTATGTTAAGTTACGTGAGAACAACGTTGAAAGTGAGAGGTAGGTGAAAAGTCTGTTTTGTTTGAACCATCCACCTCCCCTCTCTCCCATCCTAAGCGGACTTTTCGCTCTTTTTCCAATATCATTTGCTCTCAGCGTCAGGTACTGCCGTGGATGGGTTTACGTTGGAGTTAGACCTGGGAACAGGAACGGGCTAGAAATGACCCTTACAGCTAACACTTGTACTTAAGAGTTATTAAGATGAAATGCTAAGAAAAGAATCACTTAAGGCCAAAAACAATCCATATATTTCCTATCAAAGCCAGAGGGAGCCACTGGAGAGAGCCTAAAGAGCTGCATGCAGCTCTGGAGTTGCAGGTTGCCGACCTTGGTTTAGAGCAATGATTGGTAAGGAGTGCCAGGTAGACGCTAAACTTATTGTTTAATTGTTTGCTAGATGTGAAAAATAAAAAAAGCTGAAAATGGCACCATTGTTTCTGACTCATTTCTCTTGAGCTCTGCTCTCCTTGAGGGCCATAATCTCCCCCACCACACATCAAAAACAAAGTGCAACACACAGACACACACCCACTACACTTCCTGTCTGAGACATGATACATGCTGACGATTCCAGACTACAAACGCTGTGTATCGTTCGATAAATTACAGGGACATTAGAGGCACAGAATACTGTATTTTCTTTTCTGTGCCCTGGTTTTTATCCGACATAATGAACGGCTGGGCGTCCCATGAGGGGCGGCAGGGATCAAAACTCTGCGGCCTCCCGGAGGATTTCCTTTAATGTCTTTGTGCACGCGTGGATTTGATACCCTCCTGGTTTTAAATTAGATCCCACTACATCCATTAGTCACAGAAGCCTGTTAATATGTCTCTTCAGAGGGAGGGGACCCCCACATAAAGGTCTATACCACCCTATTGTGACTCTGAATCCCCATTAGGTTGTGATATAGACAGCAGGCGCGCCCAGAAATTCTAAAAAAAAAAACTAAGAGGACGTTGAGTTTGATTGAGCAAACTGTCATTGTCCTCTCGTGAGTTCCTCTGGTTCTAGATGCAAAAATTACATTTTAACTTTTGAGGAATGTGAAGTTTGTGTGGAGCAGGTACCGGTGGAGTCACAGCGTCGGCGCAGTTCGGACAGTGTCAAGTTGCTGCTGAGAGGTGCTCCAGTCCGAGGCCAGGGAAGAAATCCTCTGCCATCTTTGATTGTACTGACAGTCGTGCACAGTATGAAGGTCCTGGATCAGACCTACAAATGTTAAAAAAAAAGCACAGGTCAGTTTAACTGTTGACTGAAAACTTTTACTTTCTTTTAATTCAAAAAAAGAGATAAGAGATAATGAAAAGAGTTTGTGCAGAAGGACAGAAGGAAGAAAGGATGGGGAAAAAAGGCCAAAATAACCAAAAGAGAGGAAATCATGAAGTGGTCACACTGAAGATAATGTTTTTGTGTGTTATTAAATGTAGAAACAGAGGCATGAAGAACAGAGAAGAATAAAAAAAAAAAAAAAACTTATCTCATTAAGCCTTTCAAAAGTAAATATGCATAGAGAGGTGAAGCCTCTTCCCTACTGCTGGACCACTATGGGACCCTATCTTAAAAAAGAATATGGACAGTAGTCAACAGTACTGCTGCATGATATGCAAAAAAAAAAAAAAAAATCATATTGTGATTGCAATTGGAGCGGCATTTTTTGTGGGAATTGTCATTTTTTGCATTATCACTGAAAACAATATATAAATAATGGGATTTTTTGGGGGTTCTGTGCCAAACAAGCATCTTACCTTATGTCTGGAATAGGGCTGCAATGATTAGTCGACTAATTGGTTTGAGTCATTTTCCATAGAAAAGTGCTATAAAAGTACCCCAAAATACTCTTATTGAAGCTTCTTATGTTCAAA
Organism: Epinephelus moara; assembly: GCF_006386435.1. Taxonomy (NCBI): domain Eukaryota; kingdom Metazoa; phylum Chordata; class Actinopteri; order Perciformes; family Serranidae; genus Epinephelus; species Epinephelus moara. Next base: position 6,149,291 of record NC_065519.1, on the reverse strand, counting down.
TATTGGCAGCTTTACACACTCTCCTATGACGGTGAACTAAAACCCTTTGGCGTGAGTACGAAACAAGACATTAGATGACATAATTTTGGGGTTTGGGAGAGACAGACCGACATTTTTCAACATTTTAACACATTTTTCAATAAAATGATTAGTCGACTAATCGAAGAAATAATCGACAGATTAGTTGACAATGAAAATAATCGTTAGTTGCTGCCCTAATCTGGAATATGATTTGTGGGCCTGGGCACCTCTATAGCTCCTCTGTGCCTTATTTATAACGCTATGTTGTTACACATTTTACCTCTAAATAAAACTGAAGCTCTGCAATTTCGATAAATGTATGATTAATTGTGCAGCTCTAGTCGACAGCAAGAGACAAATGACTTTTTGATCTCATGTGAATTGTATCATGGACTACACACATGGTGTTTGACAATTTAAAAGATAATTTTGCAAGTCAAGGAAGTCACAATTTTCCCGCCGATTAAAAGACCTTAAGTTGTACATTTATGTGAGGAATGTAGCTAAGTCACCCAGCTAGCTAGCTAACTGGTGTTGGTGACGTGTAATGTGCGAGACAAGAAATGTAGTTCACTGAGCAGTTTCTCACAAAACTAAATGGTACTACAGACACATACGCCAAACAGCGACGTTCTTGACTTGCAAAATTATCTTTTGAGCTGACAAACACCATGTGCGTAATTCATAGCACAATTCAAACAGGATCAAAAAATGATTTATGTATCGCTGTACATGTTTCTTCAGAGATAAGCTTCCACCGGAGGGGCTTTTCTATTCTACAGCTGTACAACTGATGCAAGTGCATATAAATCCAAGAGTCGACGACACCATGATTGGCTCAACACATTACTACAATACAATGAAGAGGCAAAAAATACGTCATGTGTTATACACACTGCTCGCCAAGCAGCCAATGTTTGCACACGGGGTCAGTAAAACCGGGAATTTTTAAAATCAGATTTTAAAAAAAGACATTACTTCACGGGGTATTTTTCAGCCCCAACAGCAGACTAAACTCTGCACAAGTTTCCAGACAAAAGATAAATGACATCAGTCGTCAACTTCAGTGGTTGGTTTCCGGTTGCTGATACCGGCCCAAAGCTGGCATAAGTGCTACTAACTTTAGCTGCGTCCACACCCTCCAAACCTCATTAAATCCAGGAGCCATATATGGGTCTAAGCTGGCTCATCTTTGGTCCTCAAGGGGTCCACTTTATACAAAATACAGCTGAGTGTGCTGACGTTCGGCGCATCTTTGCTGTAAACCAGATAACTTCCTCTTGTGCACACTTCACATCGCACATACAGTCTACTTTTGGGTTTTTTAGGTCCACCTGTATTCAGGTTTTCTTGCTTCCCCATTTCCACTTGACCTTTCCCTCTTACACTCATTCGTCCTTTAACAGGAAATGTCCAAAAAGATAAAACATAAAAGGAACTTTGATTAAAGACTACAGCAGAAGACAGACACAGCCATCAGGATCTGAGAAAATGTGAGAGCCTAGGGTCAAAAAGCCAAAGCTGTGTGACTACATATGTTCATGGGTGTGTGGATGTGTGTTTATCGCTGCCCAGGATCTCAAGAGGGTGCAGCAGCATTGTTAATACACGGTCATTTTGTGTTGCATTGAGTGACAGACGGGCTGGAAATGTGAGTTCCCGGCTTTCTTAGGAAGGTGGCAGTGGGCCGCACTCGGGTGGGTTTAGCTTAAGGAAATGACACTTTCTCCCGCAAGATTTCAATCTGAGCGGAGTGCGCTGCCAGGCACAACAATGCCGTGTTGAAAATGGGAGTGGGCCACGTTATCCTCCCCCAGCCGGCCCGGTTCCGTACCGAAGGAGTGGTCCGGCTGGTGGGCCTGATAAGCACCTGCCACGAGGCTTTGAGGAGGAGAAGGGGTGCGCCACGGTACAAACTGTTCTACCGTGAGTGACACATGCATGATGTCAGCCACCGCCAAGTCCTCTACGGGTAAATGACTTACAGTAAAAAATAAAAGGGACTTAGAGAAAAGATGTAATCACAAATCACTCTGCAGCAGCCACAGGTATTTATCGGCTCCGACTGGCTTCAACCAGCAGTGATACAAATATAACACCCAGGTAGACATGCTCATTTTAGCCCCTTTTAGCGATGCAAGAATGCGCCACCACAAAATACCGTCCATCTCCATCCAAGCAGTGCTCTCCAACATTGTTCAAAATGTAGTTGGCACCAAGTTTGAGAGAGAGGTATTAAAAATAAGCAACCACCGTATCATTTTTTCTCTGGCCTGCATGCTGCTTTCTACTGTTGACTATCCTGCTTTACAGCCTGTGCGTGATGCTGAACGTGACACACCAGAGAAAAACAAGAACAAAAAAACCCAGAAAGACCGACTCATCAACTGCAGAGTCATGTACGCAGGTCTAGATATAGGAAATGGCAAATGAACTGCACTTATGTTGCACTTTTCTAATCCTCTGAACACTCAAAGTGCTTTTACACTACGAGTCCAAATCACACATTCCAAGGCCGAGACTACTGCACATGGTGCCTCCTGCTACTCAGTCATCATTCACACACTCACACACCAATGGAACGGCCTTAAGGAGCAATTTGGGGCTCAGTATCTTGCTCAAGGATACTTCAACATATGAAATAGAGGAGCCGGGGATTGAACCGCCGATCTTCCAAATAGTGGACGGCATATTTTAACAGGTTATCGCAGGTTTAAAAAACCCACATACTGTACATATAATTGGGTGGAATAAAGGTATCTGTATCATTTTCTTAACACAATTTCCAAAATAAATGTTGGTATCGTACGTTTCTGCAAAGCTCAAATCTGTTTTATTTGTATGTAATTGTGTGGCAGATACGTTGAAAAGATAGAAAAGTTTTGGCTGAAATACCAGCTTTTGAAGGCACAATCCCGGCTTGAACTCAGCACCAGAAAGAACACACAATTTTTTGTGGCAATGTCCACGCTGGAAACGCAGCAACGGGTCACTAAAAAACACCCATGTTTGGTGGCTGAGCAGCCACTGGAAAAATATTAATGACTAGAAAACAATCAGTGTTTTTTCTGTTTGCTGGTCTTGAACAGTGGTCTACAGTTTAGCAGCCATTGTGCCTAGATGACACACCATCCACCATCCCCTCCATCTCCAAATAACAAAGTCAGCTCATATAATAGGCCACTCTAAAATATCGAGAAGTATGAAACGTATGTAGGGTAACCACGGTTTTCAGAAATGACATTGTAAGCAGTATTTTCTGGCTCATGAATACCAGTCATGTAAACATCTAATGGGTAATACTAACTAAGGATATCATGCTTCTATAATACAGATGCGTCTGCAAGGAAATCAAACAAGGAGATTTTACATCATCTTAAACATTCACACTGTCTTATACCCAAGGTGACCAAACAACCACGGCCAGTGCTGGATATATAAATTAGTTTTGATTACAAATTACGTTTGTCACACTACTGCCTCATGAGACTCATGAGGATCTGACATGGAAAATTTAATATGCATCTAATCAAAATGGTTTAACTCAAATGCCAAGACAATGCAAACAGTTGTTGACTTGTTGCCTTAAAAAAATAAAGAGATGATTTGCTGTTTCTGAAGTGAAAGAGTTGGTGGTGCGAGTGTAGTGCGAGGGAGTCAAGCACAGGGCCATTACCCTCTCAGATCCTACAGAGGCCAACTGTGGGACGCAGAGAGCAAGAGACATGCCTGGACATGTAAATGTAGTCCAACATTTGGGCCCCCCTACACACACACACACCTGTAACTGGGCCTCAGTCACTACAGCTACTCTGTCAGTCACTCCGTCTTTGAGTATGAAAACATTTTATGGTTTATTTAAGCCTTTTGAATTGCTTAATGGGTGTGGTTTACCACATTAGAGAATACAATGAGCAGCGTGGCGTTCAATCACAGGAAAATATTGTTTCAGTTTGTTCAGTTTACCTTCCTGTGAGTGACAACTCGCCTTAAACACTCAAAACTCCCACCCATCTGGTTCTAGGCTACAATCCTAATAAAACTGTAAATCTGCGGCTGCTCTCAGAGTCGGGTCACTTGCAGTTAATTTGGCCCGACAGAAATCTTAATGGAGCACAAGACGGTTTTATTCTTTGACTCTTTTAAACTGCTCAGAACCTGCGAGGTGACAGACTGGAGGTGATTTACGAGGACCAACATGTGCCCATAAGATGTCTACGCTCTAGACTGAAATATCTTTATAACTGTTGAATGAATTGCCAAGAAATTTTGTGCTGACACTCGTGGTTCACTGAAGATGAAGCCTGCTGACTTTGGCAACCCCCTGTATTTACCTCAAGTGTCATCAGCAGGGCAATGTTTTCACTGGATTATAATGCAGGTATTTTGTCATCAGCCAAAGTACTGAACAAATCAAAGTTCTAACCTGATTATGTTGCTACAGGAGAAGTCATGGAGGGGACTCTGGGGGAGGTACAACAACGTGAACAAGTCTTGGTCCTCTTGTTCTGTGGAGAAGGAGGAGAAACTTGTGGAGTTGTGGAGTGAACAAGAGCCCATGTTTCATTAGATGTGTGTCTGAGCCACCGACCAATACTTATTTCAGAGAGAAATCCTTATTTCTGAAACGCCTCTCATTCCCATGGTTATTGGCCAAATAGGTTGTTATATATTGGCAAAAAACTTTACTTTGAAGCTAAGTAGTAGACTGACAGAATGACACCATTCCTTGAGCCACTCTGCTCGCATTGTTAGTTACATATCAATATCAAATAATAAATGCACTTGCCAATGGCCAGTAAACTGAAAAAATATCGGCCACAATTTTTTCCAATCGGCCATAAAACTGCGTAAGATAAAAATGAACACAAACAAAAGATCTGTCGAGTACCTGCAGTAAATGCTAGAGCTCTTTATCTTGGTGTTGCTGTCACGAAAAATCTGATCTCTCCTCCCCCTTATCTGGGAAGTACTACTTCTCGATTTTATTTATTTTAACAGTGCTTCTGCTGTGCTCTTCATTTTGCCTTTTAGGCCAATCTACTCCGACAAAGTGCCGCCACATACTCACCAACCTATCGATGACAACTGACCTCAATCTTTTTACTCACCAGTGCAGGTTTTAACTTGCAATTGACAAGAATGCAACCCTGAATTAATACAGTTTAGGAAAAGGTTGTAGTTAAATCAGGATCAGGTTTAGAAAAGATCTGGAAATAAACTATCAACGAAAGTCCTACTACCTTGAAGTATTACTAGGCAGGCATGCATGTGTTTGTTTGTGTGTGTGTGTGTGTGGACGTGTGAGTATGTGCGTGCCTCACATGAGCCATGCAGGCCGGACACAGGCGAGCGGCTTCTGACAGGCATTTCAAACCCCTCCTGCCCTCTCCACCGTGTGGCCTCGCCGATAATGGGAACCTGATCGGAGGGAGAGCCGAGCGGGTGGCGGAGGTGGAGGGGGGGAGTGTGTGGTCCGTCTTTTGTGAGAAACTCTTCAAAGCGCTGGCCCTCCTATTTGTCCACTGGAGCTCTTTGTAACGGTATCCTCCACTGTCATTTTGCCCCTTTTATTTTTAGGCAGGGCTATTATTGCTCCCATACCCCTCACATACCCCCAGGCTTTGTGTGCAGGGACAGGGTCAGGTTTTAACTTTTTTTTTCACCCTGTTCAGAACCGTCTTTTCTCCCCCTCCTCCACATGTTATGCGTACAGAGAAATGGATCACACCGGCAACGGGTGCTTTGCTAATTCCAGGTCTCACTGGGAACACAGGAGGACGTCTGACTGGTGTGCAGCCCGGCCCGTTATTGGACCAACGTCCAGAGGTCTCCATTCAATTGCTAAATGCTGTGACGCCAATACAATGATAATGATAATGCCTTTCTCTTCTAAGATCTACTGTGGAAAAAGTCAACTAACTACCAAACCAGACAGCAAAAACAGCCCTTTATAGAGGGGATCTGTATTAGTTTATGAAATAACTGAATGAACACAAATCATGGCCACAGACTTGAGATACAGTATGTCAACGATTATCAAAGGGAAGTCGCCACAGTTTCAAGGTGGACCAAAGAGTCACCAATTCTCTATCTGACCAAATGTCTCTCCTTCTGTTCCTGAGGTATGACGCTGAGTAATAGCCAGAAAAGTGTTTTATGCAGAACATTATGACGTCACAGTGAAGCTGACCTTTGACCTTTTAGATGTAAAATGTCAGCACTTCATCATTTTTTTTCTATAAGACATTTGTGTGAAGTTCTGTCATAATTAGCGTTTGAATTATTGAGTAAGAACAGATCTTTGTGAAGCCTTTGACCTTCGACCACCAACTTCTGATCAGTCTGTTCTTCGGTGCAAGAGGACGTTTGTGTCAATCTGAAGATATTCCCAAAGGTGTTCTTGAGATATTGTGTTAATGAGAATGAGAGGGATGCAAGGTCACACTGACCTTGACCTTTGACCACCAAAATCTAATCAGTTCGTCATTGAGTCCAAGTGGACTACAAACATAATTGTGTAGCTAGGATCAGATTTAATCAGCTGGAACTCGTCGTCGTCGTCGTCGTTGTCCTCCTCCTCCTCCTCCTCCTCCTCCTCCTCCTCCTCCGCTTATCCGGGTCCGGGTCGGGGGGGCAGCAGCCTCAGCAAAGAAGCCCAGACAGTCCTCTCCCCAGCCACTTCCGTCAGCTCTTCCACGGGAACCCCAAGGCGTTCCCAGGCCAGCCGAGTGATGTAATCCCTCCAGCGTGTTCTGGGGCGGCCCCGAGGTCTCCTCCCGGTTGGACATGCCCGAAACACCTCCCAAGGGAGGCGTCCGGAAGGCATCCTTACCAGATGCCCGAACCACCTCAACTGGCTCCTCTCGATGTGGAGGAGCA
>NC_065519.1:6125328-6141396 GCF_006386435.1 Epinephelus moara | reverse complement strand
TGTGAGCAAGTTGCCGCCTTCCCCCCCTGAGGCGCCGGACGGTTTGCCAGAACCTCTTTGGAGCCGATCGATAGTCTTCCTCCATGGCCTCACCGAACTCCTCCCACGCCCGAGATTTTGGCTCAACGACTGCCGCTGCTGCGCTCCGCTTGGCCCGCCGGTACCCGTCAGCTGCTTCCGGAGACCCACAGACCAACCATGCCCTGTAGGCCTCCTTCTTCAGCCTGACGGCTCCCCTCACCTCTGGTCAGCTGGAACTCCTTGTGCAAAATTGACCTGAAGACCCAAACTGACATTTAAGCCCGGTATACACTGTGTGATTTTGGGCTATGCCAGACGCAAGATTACCAAGGTAAAAGACAGGTGGTGCTATCTTTGGTCGTGGCTCTAAAACAGTGGTGTTACGTCACACAGTGAGAGAGGTCGGCTGCTGTCACAGTCTTGCGATCAAAGACAGCCTGGGATAAAATTCTAACAGTGTCAGAAATTTGGGATGACCATCTCACTGTGTGATTGGTATTACCACCTTACTCTACTAACCAACCACCAGAAATGCAGCATGAAAGACGCACTGATCAGCGCAATAATGCTAAAAGCTAATAGACGCTACTAAAAACACTTCAAGCTCTCATTGCAAAATTGCCATGCCAAGTTGGCCTCTCTTCCCCAGACACGACCCGGTCCACGTTCTCCTCCTCAGACTTTTTTCGACACATAAATACCACCATAGCAGGGGTTCATGTCTGTTTTTATTTTCCTCTTACCACTACGGCGGCGTAGATGGAAGACACATGCTAATGATGTTTTGTACATGCATACTGATGACGATGGACGTACCATTGTAGTCTGCAATTCAGCAGGCGTTGTCATCGTACAGTCTGCATACATCAAACTTGATGTCGTACCTAAGTTTATCAGATATATGCCACACAGTGTAGCTGCACTACATTTAAAAGATCGCTAAAATCTGACAGTCTGTCGGAGGCGTAAGCCATGTTCTGCCCACAGTCCCAGAAACCAAGCTGTGCTCCTATGCTAAAATACAACCCAGCTCCATGTTTGCTGTGCATCAGTTGGTGTTAATTCATTAAGAGTCCACAAATCAATGTGACGTTACAGAACATACGTTCATACGTTTCATTCTATGGTAAAAACTGATGAAGTATCTGCCATGTCTGGAAATAGAGGCCATTTTAAACATGTCGGTGAATCGTCACTGAATGTTGCTCCTGAATAATGATGACGAAGCTCATGCATCTGACGTTACCGCAAACTGTTCGGACGCAGTTGGGCGCACTTTGGCCGGACTCAAGAGATGGTCCATCTTGGGCACAACTTGGCTCGAGTCAGCATGTTTAAAGTGGTAATGGAAACGCAAATCAACGCTGCATGGTTTGAGTCGGCGTGGCCAGGTGTGCCAATAGAAAAGCCTTCCACCACAGAGAGATGGCACTTGTCTTTGATATGTTAAAGTTCTGGTTATACAGGCTTTATATTTCACAAACTTAAAGTGAAGGTTGCAGTCACTCTTGAAGTTTGGACTGAGAGCAACAACAGGGAAACAGATGGGATGTTTGTAGGAGAGGGACGACAGTGTTTTCGGGGACACTGTGACAGATGCATCGTAAGGGACAGAGCCCTTCAGTCCCTGCCTGGCTGCCTGTTCATCTATCTGGTTGCCAGCCTGCTCACTTGCCACTGTGTTTGTGTCCACTTCCTGACCCTGTGGTGCAGCAGTGCATGCCACCCCCCTCCCCACATCACCCTGTTCCCCTGTAATATCTGACATGAGTAGATGAATAATAGATCAGAGGCTTTAGCTGCCCTGTAACTCTACCCGAGTCGCAGGACAGGAGGCAGGCCAGCAGCTTCAGCCAACAAGGGACACGTGACCGCAGCAGAATAGCCATTCAGTGTGACCGTTGATGAGTAAAAGCTGTATTATTACCGCCAGTCAAACACCATGTGGTTGATATGAACGCTTAGCTGGCTGGTGCCTAAACTGTAGCCTCAGTGTGCGTCCAGCTGCTCTGGTGCACACAGCTGTGGAGGGAGAGCAATGTGTGTGATCTGCTGGCTCTTCGGAGTTTGGACGGGATGACAACAGATACCTCATCTGGTGTCGTTTGACCATGTGTTTCAACTCATTTCTTTGACACTGACATTCAAGGCCATCTTACTATCTACTATCCTTTCTGGAGCAGAGTGTTACAATGATTGGACACCAAATACCCTCTATAAACAGAAACAAAAAGGTTACATCTGGGTTTGACCCCTCGTTGGCACCTGACCTCGAAGGCGGGTCCATAATTTTGGCCAAAGTACGTTTATGTTTTAGCGCCAGAATTTTGTTTTTGCAAGCCTTTCTAAAAAAAAAATTTCCTCGTGACCTGACATAATTACATAATGACGAATAATTCCCCTTCTTAATGTGCATCTTCCTGACTGAGCCAAGCCTTCTTTGAGAATTATATGTTATCGATCTTACAGGCTAATCTTCGAAGCTAAGCAATGTTTCTGCTGTGGACGGCAGGTTAGTACAGATCCGAAAGTCACACAGTAACACAAATGACTAACCGATCAAGGCAGAGATGGACCAACAGCTGCCTTGTTCTGCAAAGTAAAACTACTGTTTTTGTCAAAGCAGTCTGGTGACTTTGAAGAGAGCAACAACGTCTTTAGTCCCCCACCGGAAAGGGCTGACAGCAGAGTAAAACTGTGACAATACTACATGGACTGTGGATAAATACCTTATACAACCAAACTCAGAATTATCTGAATAAGTGCTTTCAGTATCAGTGATCGCCCCTCCAAACTACATCAACCTTTAACCCGCCCTTTAACTTCCATATTTAGGTCACGTGATGACAACTAAGCAAACTCAATCTGCTGATAAAGACCATGAGGTGCAGCTGAAAGCCCCGAGGACCAAAATGATCTTTACATTCTTTGCGTTTAGTAGTTTATTACCAATAAGCAGCCCATGGAATTGGAATTGGTATTGGAAAGGAAAAAATAATATCAGAGTATCTCTGGTATACGTAGATTGTTTAGGCTTACGTAATATACTATACTATGTGGACTGTGGGTGGATTTTATTTACTGTATTTGACTAACAGCATTATGGTTTTACATTTAGCCAAAACGTAAAAAAAAACAAGGCTAAGGCTGAAAAAACTGAAGCAGAATAAGGACTTGTACGCAGCCATTTTTAATGAGAGCAGATAAAAGAGATGAAGACAGATACTAAGGATGCAATGCGGGGGATATGATTCAGGGGATATGAGAAGGATGGCATGCTGGCAAAAAACTTTCATCCTACGATGAAAGAGAGGAAGTGAACGTCTTTCAACCGCAATAAGAGGGTTGTTCCGCTGTTGTGGATAAACAATAAAAAAGGTCTCAATGAGGTATTAAGTAAAAGGTGCAGTGGTGCCGTGATGAAGGGAGGAACAATATGATGAGTCAACCTGCAGCTGCTGGAAGGTAACTTTCCTTCTCTCTGGAAAAAAAGTCACCTCTTAATAACAATATCAGGTTAAGCAAAGGAAAGTGTGCCCAGTATTCCTGTTATTTTTTTGTTTGTTCTTTCATTTCAAAGAGGGACAGCAGTGAAAGGGTCACTACACATTGAATTTGTTTTTACTGCACACTCGAGGACGCAGTGGAAACTCACTAAAATGTTTCCTGAACTTACTGTACTTTCACGCTCTCTAGTTTGATCAAAACCTTCCCTCACATTGGTGTTTCAAGACTGACGATGGCACGACAAACAAGCCACCAGCATTGCAAGACACCTCAATTAATGCATATAAAAGCATGTCATTTTAAAGCTGCAATAATTAATTTGGGCCACTAGGTGGAGCACTAACATGGGCTGCAAACTGATTCAAGGATATTTGGTGGTGGTCCCACCGCACCTCATTGCCCTCACAGGCCTCCCCCCAACTTATCTCCACTAGCATCTCAGTTAACATTAGCACTGTGGACTTCAGTTTAACACACTTAGCTAACGTTAGCAAGGACCGTAGATTTTAGATCTCCACTAGCATCTCAGCTAACATTAGCACCGTGGACTTCAGTTTAACACACTTAGCTAACATTAGCAAGGACCGTAGATTTTAGATCTCCACTAGCATCTCAGCTAACATTAGCACTGTGGACTTCAGTTTAACACACTCAGCTAACGTTAGCTACTATGGACTTTAGTTGACCACATCCCATTTCCACTAGCACCTTAGCTAACGTTAGCTCGCCACAGTACCCACCCTACTCTCCGTCTGATTGGCTAGTACTCGTTGCCTACGTTGGTTGGATTGGTTAGGTTTAACTAATAGGAGTAACATTGGTTAGGGCAAGATTGTCAGGGTAGGGTTGGTACAATAACCGTCTCAGAAAGTATCATAGTTTCACGATGTCACGGTCTTACCAAATTTATATTATCATCAGTCAGAGTGACCCTTAAAGGAATGAAAATGGAGGGGTCATTGTTAGTTAAACAAACGTTTTATAATTGTAATTAAAACTTGAAATCATTTTGTTCATGGAAGTATGTGTAAAAAGTCTCCCCTTCGAAAATAACTAAAATAAATAGGAGATTGTCCGTCCATTTTTTTGTTTCAATATCAATATTGAATAAACCAGTATCGCTGCAACCCTACGTCAGGGTGAGCAAATCAGAGGCAAAGTAAGGCAAAGTAGGGCGGGTCACACCTTCTCCATTGTAGGAAAAAAACAACAAAAAAAACTCGACTCCACTAGCATCTACGCTAATGTTAGCTAGCCACAACAGCACTGTTCTTATATGACAACCATGCACTGTATGGTCACAGAGTTACTGGTTAACACTACAGACTGTATAATAAAGATCGACAACATGACAGCCCCAAAAAAGTGGGGCCAAAAGTTCTCCATCGCCCCCTGGTGGCTGGCTGCAGAACAGGTCGCCTCCATGTTTGCGTATGAGACATGGGCCACAATAAAAAAAAATCAAAGCACACATTAGATAATCATAGAAGAAAAAGATTATCATGCTTCCCAGCAAGCATTTTTTGGTTTAAAAAACGTCTAATAGCCGTCTACATGAAGACCTGACGTCTAGGCTAAATCACGGCTGAATTTGGGCTGTCAGTGAAAATTTGGTAGACGTCTAACCATAGCCAAAGTGTAGACGTCATCAATTATACGGCTATGTAGAGACCATGTCCAAAAAATGGAGATAAACATATTTTAATTACTGTTGACTCTCCATACGTGATTGAATATCATGCCGCATGCCATCTGCAATGGTGAAAATTACATTTAATCAATTTCAACACTAAATCGGCTAGATTTGGGTTACATGTAGCTAGACTAAATCGGAGCTAAATATAGCCAATACGTTTAAATCACGACTATTGCTTGCTGGGTTAAGTCGTCATTTGTCTGATAAGTTTGGTTTTAATTAGTTCTTTGATGCAATAAAAGGGGGTGTGACATCATGATTGACAGCTGTGTCTCAATCGGTGGTGCAGCGTGTCCACCTTTCTCATCTGATTTGTGATCTGGCAAACAGAGATGTTTATGTGGCTATGTGTAAAACTGGTCCGACTGTACAGATGCCATAAACACCTGGCTAGGATTCAGTGCCGGCAAGACCACCTCCAGAAGTGGTCTGTCCGATCCGATACCATTCTGCATTTCTCTTTACAGATATAGACTTCATGTTAATACCTGGTGTAAATGCAATCTACAGTATTCGTGCTGTAAAAAGAGGATTTGATGATAATTTCCTGTGGATTCATCAAAACAAGAAACTGCGGCTTTCACATGATACAGTCACTTGATTCAATGTTTATAAAAGTCCTGATCAATTGAGCTTGAAAAGACAAAAAGAAAAAGGAGTCTTGTGTGTTGTCAGGAGCTGCAGGGCTCTGAGGAGAAATACTATCCGGCCTTGAGTTGAATAAAGAGTCGATTACAACACAGCCCAATCAACACAGTGCATCTGATTCACACACTGACCAGAGAATAATGCAGCACACTTGGATACTCACACAACAAATGCGCGGAGAGGGCACACACACTAATACACAAACACAAACACACACACGCCAGCCTCTCCGGAGAGGATCGGGTTTCCTTCTGTGTCCAGTGGCTTATTAAACATTAAGCTCAACAGCTTCCCTACAGGAGGGGAAAAAGGCCTCCCCCACCTCCCTGCCTCCCCTCTCTCATTACAGCTGTTGAGGTATGAGACAACAGGAGCGCGGCCACAACAATGGAGCAGGAGGCCGATGGCCAATCAGTACGTTTACTGTAGCGTTCACCCGGCGACAGCAGGTAGGCCTGAGTGGGTGAGATTAACTCTGTTGTCCTTTTTCACAGAGTAACGGAAATTCAGCTTTTCATGCGGGGGTCACCTGTAGTAAGGTGAATAATATTATACAGAGTGCACTCACTCTCATTGCTGCCAACAAGAAATTATACTCTCATGTACCTGTGAGTGTTCTGCACACACATGCACACATGCACGGATCAATAACAGATGGAATTTCAAAATAAAGTAAACTAGAAGGAACTGCAACCACAAATCAATTGATCGCTAAATAATCCACAGTAGTCAGTTCATTAGTTTATATTTTAGAGCATCCCGGTTGCTAGAAGAAAATCTTGGCATTGTATGTTACTGCAAACCACGAATACGATATACGTATGCATGTTTCATACGTATCTTCTACGGCCTCACTTAACAGACAAAAGGCTCAGCTGAGACGGGAACATATGAAGGATGCTGGATACAATTTGCAAAGGGGAAATAACCAAAATTCGATTATTAACAGAAGAAACAAACCATCCTTACAACTCAAAAGGAAGGAACAAAAGAGGGTTGGAGATCCCAGCCGAAAGAAACAAAAGATGGGGAGTCCTTGGGCCAACCACGAAGTGGGCCGTCAGACCCAGCTCGTCCCCCTAAAGATCAAAACTGAAGCAAAGCTAAACAAAACCCGAAAACTGAACTGCCGGTAACCTCCAACCCAAACTACAATAACAAAATTAAACAACAAAGCCCAACCCCCTACTCCGGGCTTGGAACAAAAGAGGAAACCCATTTCCCCATAAGCTGAGTGCTGCTGCTGCGGGCAGGTGCTGGTATATCAACATATAAACTGAGCTTACTGTGTCATCAGGAGGTGGAGGGGGTGGGGGATGGTGTGACATCTAGGCGAGCAACGTATTCTCATAGAGTATTTCATATGATATCCTACAAAATAGCGCCCCACGAATGATGTTATGTACAGTTACATAATTAATGTAAAGTTATGGAGGTTTGATTTGGGAAAAGGAACATGGTGAGGACATACCTTAAAAAATCCAAACCCTACTCAACGTTCAGAGGGTCTTGAACCTGCGACTCCAGGGGAAAGTCCAAGGTGAGGGTCCAAATTTTTGCGAGCCATCCATCGGCCCACCCTCCTTACAACACTGCTCAGGACTGCTTCCATGTTTACAGTGCACTGGTCATGCCTTTCAAAATACGTGGGATATGTATGAATTTGGGTGGATTACTTTTGTAGGAAGACGTATGAACAGTTTGTGAGAACCAAAACCAGTTGTGATTTAGCCAATCGTTGCTGCGTTTTAGGCACCGAGCGTGGGTGTTTGGTAGTGACCCACAGCTGCTCTTCCAGCGGAGATAGTGCCATGTAAAGCATTTGTTTATTACCACGATATCACCACATTTCCAGCAGGGATTGTGCCCCCAAAACATGAACTTTTCCTAATCATTACCAAGTGTTTTTTGTCCCTTAACCTTACCACACATTAACCTCAATAGTGTTAAAATCTAAAGTGTCAACGTGACCACTATATAATAATGTGCAACTGTAATGTATCCGTGGTTTGCAGGAACATACAATGCCAACATGTTTCAGGAGGTTGGGTAGTTCAGTGACATGCCAAACATTTGGCCCATCCTACATCGCAAATATAACAAGAAATCTTCCAGAAAAATGATCATAAAGTTAAATATTCTTAGATAAAATTTTAAATAAATTGTGCACCAAACAGCAGAGGAAAGAAGCCTAATAAAGGGCACTGTAACTGTCTGAGTTAATGTAAAAAAAAAACCCTACTCCATCTGTGCATCATCCATGTTTAAAAATCTATTTGTTTAATCAGACTGAACAACATATTGCCTGCTTCTCAGTAAACAGAACAACAGAACACATAAAAAACAACAGAGACTGAACATGTGAGCTGAAACAATTATCAAATGGGAATTATTTGTCAACAATGTTTTTAATCTGTTAAAATTTTAAACCAAAATTACAGATTCCAGCCTCTAAAATGTGAAAATTCTAACATAAATGTTCATTAGTGATACTGAAAAATAGGAGCCTAACAAACCCAAACACAGCTTACCTCTCCTCTTTGACCCTGCCGGCATGTCAGGACAAACTTGTTACCTCAAGACAGAGCCTTTTTATTTTTCCAGTTTTTTTATTTTCCAAAACTACTACTAAATAATAAGAGAGAATCTGGGCTTTAAGAGGTTAACAAAATCCTTGAATGTCTGATTTATTATCCAAGTGGTTAAGATTCAACCCACAGTAGCTTAGAGATCATAAAATCTGCACTAATAAGTATTTTCTGTGGTAAAAATCATGTGGTGAACACTATAATAAATGTGTTTTACATCTTGGGACAATGGTGACGTCTTGGACGATACCCTCATAAATGTAAAACTGATTGAGTTTTTTTAATGTGCTGGAGAAAAATGATAAATTCTTTTTCTCTGATATAATGACGGACTCTGTTTGTATTTAACATTTCTCATATCATTACTGTGACTGTTTTAAAAAGCTCTTTACAAATAAACATTATCATTCCCTGCTGTCCTCTCCGAGCTCTGAGGGGGTTTCTCAGCTTCTCAGGTGTTGTGGCGACACTCCCTCAAGTGTGTGTGGTTGGTAGTTTGACACCTGATACCTGACAACAAGCAAGCATGTGTGTGTGTGTGTGTGTGTGTGTGTGTGTGTGTGTGTGTTTGCAATAGATGGATTCACACAGGCTGACTAAAGTAAAACACTAATCAGCTCCATGTGACCTGGGAAACTTTGCCAAGACAACAGTGCCACCTGCTGGCAGCAGCGGCTATAACTAATTATTACTACAACTACAAATAATGAAACTGGATGTACTGCACATAACACCAGTGATGAGATGTAACTAAGCACATTTGACATCTGATACCTATCATCTTAAAGTAACTGTACTTTACTTTCATATAAATTAGCCAAGTACCAATCAATAAGCTGTATCACTAACACCATTAAAATATATCCCTCTGAATGATGTCAGTGTAAAAACAACCAGTTATCTGTTGTCAAAATTTGTACATTAATATAACCTCTATCTATTTCCTCTCTCATTTATTCATTCATCATTTATTTTATTTTCTGTATTTATTTATCTTTAAATTCATACTTTTAGGCTGGGGGTGGATTACATGTGTGTTTAATACTCGTCAGTTGTACTGAGATTTTGTTCTGGTGTCCTTTTCATTAGTATGCACATGTATGTCTGTTTATTGTTGTTAAAATCAATAAAAATACTGTTGGAAAAAAACCACAGTGACCACTTTAACAGCTGTAGAGCCAAACCTCTGTTAAACCCACAGGCCTTCATTTTAAATTCTACTGGAGAACCAAAAGTGTCAGAAGAAGACACCAAATCTGCCTGACTTTGGGAGAATGTGTGTAAAATTACGCACAAGAAATGTAAAATCTTCACAGACGATGAATGGTGTAAGATGTTCCAGGTGACACTGAGAGCACCCAGAGGAACGTTCTGAGTTTATGGGTACATTTTCTGTTTCATTCAATTTTGATTGAACTCTCCTGGGCCATGGAAATAACACATAATTCAGGCTGTGTTCCCCTTTACGCTGGGCTCAGACTACACAATATCAGCCCGAATACAGCCCAACACGCCGGTCCTACGGTGTCAGCTGAGATCATGAATGAGAATGAGTGCTGTTCCTCCTTGACAGAGTTTTAAAAGAAAAATGCTGGCGCGATTTATCGGATCCCGTTAGATTCGGCGGTGGGAACCTCTTGCAACTGCACACCTTTGCTGACGTTGACCCCAGCAGAATTCGAACCCTGGAACGAGTGCTCTAACCACTACACCAGGGAGGCCCCTGAACTCAACACTTCCTGTATCTGTTTAAAATTAAAAGCACCTTATCATTTCGGCGGAGGGAATCTTTCATGTTATAAAAAAGTATTTTATTGTGAAATATTTGCAGGAACTTGTTGCGGAGGATTCAGTGACTTGCATGGTTTTTACGCAGTATTTTAAACATAGCTTCTGCCACCTGGTGGCAAAACTGTGTGTTAAAGTTAAAACTACGGATCACCTTGAAGGGGAACTACAACTACGCCCATTTTCAAAACTCATGTAAGTCCAAAAAATCAGTCTCATTCATTGTCTATGGCGGCTCCAGACTTTACACTAGGGTTGCAACTAACGATTATTTTCATTATCAATTAATGTGCCAATTATTTTCACAATGAATCAATTAATTGTTTACTCTATAAAATGGCAACAAAAAAAAAGATCAGCACAATTTTCCAGAGCCCAAAGTGATTTGCTTCTTTTTTCCAACCAATAGGCCAAAGACTCTTCATTTACTATCATTTAATGACAAAGAGTTAGAAAAATGACTGAAACAATTGCTAATCAAAATAGCTTATCTTATTATTCTCTTTCAATCAACTAATCGGTCATCAGCCATCATCTGCCGTATTTCCTGTCTCGTCACAGAAGCTCTCCTTCATCCTGACAGTATAGGCAGGTATTGGTAATGCATTACCGAGCCGCAGACAGGGTGGCAGACACTTGAATGATCTAATTAGCAGTCATATTGGATTAGTCTGACTCAGGAGGGGAGAGGAGACGAGACGAGCCCCCTTCAAGGCCCCTAAACATCCTCTGAATCACAGTTTGGAGTCTTTGGGACATATTCAAGATTAAACGACCACTTTTCTCTGTGAAGAGCTGTGCGATGAGCGAAAAGGGGGAAAAGGAAACAGTAGGGATATACTTATTCTAATTTAATCTCTGATATAGCTTGTGAATTATTGTGAAGATGTGTGCGTTCACTTCTCATACCTAAAGAAATCTGCTTGGCGGGGAATTATAAACAAAGAGATCACGTGTGAATTTGCACTAATCAGCGGTGCTTCTGGCCAAGGCTGGATTAGTAACGGAGAATGTTGAGTAACTAAGGGCCGAAAAGACCTCAAATTATCTGTGTTGCAATTACTTTGTGGCCACCTGATCACTTCTACAGTTTCTTGGTAATACGTACGCACCACAAAAGCTCAATAAAAACTGAAATGTTAAGAAACACTTTTAGCCATGCTAGCAGAGTAGCTCCAAGTATGACGATGTAAGTCAATCTGTTAATCCACCATGTTTGCTCCAGACTGAAATATCACAACTACTGGATGGACCGCCATGGACATTTGTATCTATATTCAAGATCACCAGAGGATAAAATCTAATGATGCCATCATCTGGCCAAATTTTTAATTCACTCACTCCTTTGGTTTATGACCAGGTACCCACAAAACTAACTCATGGGGTCGACAGCTCATTTTTGTCTGAATACCACGAGCTCTGGCCATTAAAAACAATCACAGATTTAAAGGTCCAGTGTGTAAGAGTGAGGGGGATTTAGTGACATCCACCGGTGAGGATTGCAGATTGCAACCAGCTGAAATTCCTCCAGGTTAGAATTCCTTCAGGGTTCATTGTTCAGGAGGATTTTACCAGGAGCTGAATTATCAGCAGAGGTCTCTACGTCTCTAAAACAAACTGACAACGTGGTTAAAACCAATAAAACCACTAAATAAAGCAGTGTCACATTACAAATCACTGTTGTTTGGTACATCGCAGACGGCCGCTTTGCCCAGCACCTGCAAATGTGTGCTCGCGTTATTTCTGATCCAGACCTTCACAAGGTTTTTACCGCGAGCTGAATTATCCGCAGAGGTCTCCTCATTTCCAAAACCAGGTTATACAGGTAAAACACAGAATACAGTAGTTTCATGTTAAATACTTTATTGACGCTCTCATCGCTGAGGGACTGTGTACTACGGCGGCCAATGAAAAAACATGAATGGCCTTGAGTAGAGCCAGTGTTTGGTTTGTCCGTCCTGGGCAACTGAATCATGGCAGTGCAACATGGTGGTCTTTAAAGATGAGGACTCGCTCCATATATTGAGATAAACGGCTCATTCTAAAGTAACAAACACACAGTTCTTATTTTTTGGTGGTTATACACTGCCGGAAATACACTTTAAAACGTACGTTTACTTTAAAAAGTATCATTGCATGTATTAAAAACATGACTTACACAGTCCTATATACTTGGTGTACAAAAAATGACCTACGTGGCCTACAGTACACTAGTAACTTATAATGCAAATGATTCAATATACAGAATAACAAGATGAAAATAAAGGAGCTCTCCTTCGGTGCAGGCAAATGTTCATAAATCAGACAAATTCTCAGTTGTAATTTTTAGCTTAGGTTATTTCAAAAACTGACTCAGCACAAATTGCATCTCTATTATATATTATTTACATATATATATATATATATATATATATATATATGTAAATAATATATAAGATTTTTTTTATATATATATAAAAATATATATATAAATATATATAAAACTGTTTTATTCTAAATTAACTTAAAGGTTTACTAAGGCCATTAAAACATAAAAGACATGTTATTTTTGTTGTGTAAGTATTGTATTGTTGTTGTGAAGGTTTTTGATCCATAAATGCAAACAGTCTGAAAGAAAGCCCAATATCCACCACTTTAAACATGAACTGAAACTGCACTTTGAAACACTGAACGGACTTACAAATCAAAAAGCTGCGTCAACTATGGATGTTTACAACACCTTAAACCCCTTTTTCATAATTTTAAAGAGTATTTGTACCCCTTTTGTTCTGAGTTATTCTTGGTATTATCCTTTTTATAACATCTTGATAAAGGAAGTTCAGAAAAAAACAGACTATGAACTGAGACATCAACAAAATATTCAATGTATGATAATACATCGCAATATCTGTCACAATAATGTTTTTTTTTTCTTTTTGCATGTTGTGATAATACAGACGGCAGAATTACTGTTAATTATAACCAGAAGAAAACAAACAAACATTGCAAATTACTACTAAATTATGGGATCTGTTACATCAAGAAGTGAAAACTACAAACACTTCCTTTGGTATGAAGAGAGTTCTATCTTATCTTATCTCATCTCAAAGTGAGTCTGTCTGCAGAAAACGACATCATTCCACTAAGTAGGGTTGACAGGACAGATGATCAGAGGGGCAGAGTTTTTACCATCCTGATTTGCACAGGGAGAGAAGAATGGGTGGAGTTTTTCAGTGAAGGAGCAGCCAGTGTAGGTGTAGATGAGAGCTGCAGCATCAACATCATAAAAGGAGACCAGACCCTCGTCATAATCTACAAACACCCCCACCTTCTCTGGCTTCAACTTCAGAGGGAGAGGGACCAATGACCCAGTAAGAGAATGGGAGATAATTTCATCCCTCAAACCTATTGTCCAGTAACCATTCTGAGGGCTTACACTGAGTAACTGCTTTCTGTTGATTGACTCTCTGGCAACTCCCAAACCCCATTTAGTTTTCCCTTTCACCTGAACCTCAAAGTAAAATCTTCCTGAAGAAACAAACTGCTTCCCCAAGACACAGAGACCAAGAGAAAATCTCTTTGGGTTTTCTGGGAGATTCTTCCTCACACCACCTTCATGTACTTGTTTCCCATCTTCAGACAGGATGAGTCGGGGATGTGCTGTATCAGGACCAAGTGTGATGTCCACTGCATACTGCTGGACTGTCTTTAACTCAATGTTTGTGAGAAGCTTCTTCATCTCATTTTTGAGCATCTCCACCAACTGATCAACAGCTGTCCTCACAGTTACCTCATATGAAGGAAGGCAGACTTTGACCTCTGTCCAGTTCTTGGTGGGCGGAGAAGCATCCAGAGATGGAAAATTCTGGACGAGGTTAAGGTGGTCTTCTGAGAATAAGACCTGCACCAGCTCAGCGCTTCTCTTCTTCAGCTCAGAGATTTCCTGTTCCAGCTCTTTGATGAAGCCTTCAGCCTGTTTCTCTGTCATTCTGTGCTTTTCTTCAGTCGACTCAATAAGTTTGGCCTGGTTTCTCT
Source organism: Epinephelus moara (assembly GCF_006386435.1). Taxonomy (NCBI): domain Eukaryota; kingdom Metazoa; phylum Chordata; class Actinopteri; order Perciformes; family Serranidae; genus Epinephelus; species Epinephelus moara. Next base: position 6,127,134 of record NC_065519.1, on the reverse strand, counting down.
CAATAGCCTCCTTCAGCTTGGTGAAGACATGATTTCTGATTGCTATCTCTCTGTCTGCATTTTCCCTGCTGACACTGACTGAATGTTTGAACTCTTGAATCTTGAGTCGTCTCTCCTCGATCATCTGCTGAATTTCATCCTCTGTCCATCCAAGCTTGGCCAGGTTTCTTTCATATTCTTCTTTTAGAGGCACAAAATCATGTGACTTGTGATCCAAAACTGTGCAGAGCATGCAGAGACACATCTGGTCGGTCTTACAGAACAGCTCCAGCAGTTTATCGTGCTTCATACACATCCTGCCTTCCAGGTTCTCCACAGGGTCGATCAGCTGATGTCTTTTCAGGCCTGACGCTGTCAGATGAGGCTCCAGGTGAGTCTCACAGTAGGAGACCAGACACACCAGGCAGGACTTCAGGGCCTTCACTTTGGGTCCAGTGCAGACGTCACAGGGAACGTCTCCTGGTTCAGCAGCTTGTTGCTCTGAGCTGCTGGCTCTCTGTTGAGCTGACTGTCTGAAGTGAGAAACCATCTCAGAGACAAAAGTATTGACCTGCAGCTCAGGTCTTGTGTCGAAAACCTTATTACAGTTGGGACACTGATAGTGGACATTAATATTCCAGTGTTCAGTGATGCAGTTCTTGCAGAAGTTGTGTCCACATGGTGTGCTGACTGGATCAGTGAACACATCCAGACAGATGGAGCACAGAAACTGATCTTTAGACAGTGAACTGCTGGCAGCAGCCATATCTAAACAATGAGAGCAACAATGAAAGTGTGAAAAAGCAAAACTAGAATGACAGAAATCTTAATTATTTGTCTCTGAAATATCAAAGTATGATTACTACAAAGTTAGTTACAAAGGCTTTTTTTTAATAACATATAGCTACAGTCTCATTTAACAAGTCTTGTTCTTAAATGAAAAGGTGACACACCCTGTGTGAGCACAGTGCAGGTATGTGGTAATGCTGGTTGTTTAAACACAGTAGACATCATCAGCTGTACTCAACAGTGTGCAGAAACTCTGTCGTGGAGTTTGGAAAAACCCTGCAAACCTAGTTTACCGTAATTTATCTTTAACAGCAAACAGCAAGATGTGTATCAACCGTAGCACTCCTGTTGACATTTAGTTTCCTTTCAGGAGTCTGACGTTTAAACTCATGTCTTGCTTTTGCTCCGCCCCTTGTTTCAGCTTTGTTGGTGACTTCTTTCAGTTTTCAGCTGAGCAACCTTTGGCATGACACACCTGTAACAGGCAGCAAAGCACAGGAAGCGGTTCACAGTTCACGAAGTCATTTAAATCACATTAAATTAAATGTCTTTTCCCCAATTTAAACTCTGCTGTGAGAACAGAGCCAAAGAATTGTAAAATACTGCAGACAGACAACTATGGAGACATTTCACCATCAGCAGAGAAACCAGAGACCAAACAGACTGATGAAACATATATTTAACTCACTCACGTTATTTGATGTTCAGCCCAGCTGTCGTCTCTGTCATGGAGATGAAGTGTCCACATCATATAATGTCTCATTACACTTGTTGCTGTAGTGGTTCTTCTCTCCTCTTCAACCTGCTGCTAGCTTACACATGAGCTAGTATCATTAGCATCACCAGAAACAAGCTAACTCTCCTGTTAGCTTCTCCTCAAAAACTGTAGTTAACTTTTCCTTGTTTGTTGTGAGGTCACAATATGACTGTCTTCACAGTTAACTTCAGGGTTTCTTTTCCAGACACTTGTTCATGCTCTGTTTCGCAGCAGTAGTTAGTTAAGTTATTTATTTATTAATCACATATTGCTAACTTCAC
>NC_065519.1:6124230-6124828 GCF_006386435.1 Epinephelus moara | reverse complement strand
AACACTAAAATAACAAATCAAAAAGCTACGTCAATTATGGATATTTACAACACCTTAAAATCCTTTTTCATAATTTCAAAGAGTATTTGTACCCCTTTTGTTCTGAGTTATTCTTGGTATAATTCTTTTTAAGACGACTTAATGAAGGAAGTTCAGAAAAAAACTGAGACTATGAACTGAGACGACCACAAAATATTTAATGTATGAAAAAAGTTAGAAATAAAATTCTTAAATCTTATTTAAATGACAATGAAAGCTATTTGAAAAGCAGGAAGTCTTGCTTGCCTTGGTTTCTTACAAAAAGGAAACAGTACAAAATAATAAGTATAGAAAAAAAATCTAACAGAATCAGTGCTCTCCTTCTTTATTCATACTTTATGTCACACAGATTCAACTCTGGTTCTTCCCACTGGTTTGATCCGCCACACAGAGGCACAATAATCCCACTTTTCTAACTCATGAATATTTTCTATTATTCAAACACCCTAGGAATGAGAGATGCAGCATGTATAACAGATATCTAGACAGCACACATGTATTCACCACAGCAGACATATGCACAGACAGATAACACTGTTGATGCTCTGTCATCAAAAAA
>NC_065519.1:6112587-6120147 GCF_006386435.1 Epinephelus moara | reverse complement strand
TTAACCTTTATGTTAACATCAAAAAGTATTATTGGATGTATTAAAATCATGACTGACAAAGTCCTATCTACATGCTTGGCATAATAAAAACCTATGAGGTCTACAATACACTTGTTATTTATTATTGCTAATGATTCATTATACAGCATATGCAGACATACGGGCAGACAGATAATATGGCTGTTGCTCTGACACAAGGAGGTCATGTTTGAAATTTTACAAACTTCTTAATATGTTGAAGTGAGAAGTTCTTTTTTAACCATAGACATCCACCATTTAATACATGTCACCTAGAAAAAGTTCCATTTGAAAAGACGTCATTATGTCATTATATTTGTCCTTTTTTTTTTTTTTTTTTTTTTTTAAATAAAAACTGATGTTAAAACTGGACAACTGATAGAACATGTAGGCTAAAGGCATGAAGGTCACCTGCTGTTTAATTTAAAATTTAATCAGTTCTTTAAAATCACAGCAGATGTAGTTTGGGCAAACAGGCAGTTACACAAAGATAGAGATTAACTTGCATATAAAGTATCCAAAACAACATAAGGTAGCTCAGCTAAATAAACAAAGAACCACTTTAACACTTAGATTACACGACATGATACAAGATCAATAAAACCACTTGTTATCAGATCATAGTGCTGCAGTAGAAAGTAGCAATGGGATGTGTAATAAAGGTCTCCACTATTAATCAAAATATTACCAAAATCTCATTATTGCCAAGTGCAATATTCAAACCACAGGAGCTGCAATGTTTGGATGAAGGTAAAATGCGTCACAACGTACCATTATAAATGAACTAGTGTTACAGAGATCCCCGAGCCTTCAAATCATATTCCACACATAAGGAAACATGCTTGTTTGGTACAGACACCCAAAAAAATCACATTATCATTTTTATATCTTTTAACATATATTTTCAGTGAATATGAACTCTAAAAATGACCATTCCCATTAAAATTGTGACTCATATTACAAACGCAATACCTGTCAAAATAATGTTTTTTCTTTTTTGCATATTGTGATAAAATAAAGACGGCAAAATCACTGTTAATTATAACCAGAAGAAAACAAACACTGTATATTACTGCTAAATTATGGGATCTGTTACATTAAGAAGTGGAAAGTGCAAAACTTTCCTTTGGTATTAAGAAAGTTCATCTTATCTCATCTCATCTCACACTCTGTCAGTTTGCAGAAAATGACATGTCATTCCACTAAGTAGGGTTGACAGGACAGATGATCAGAGGGGCAGAGTTTTCACCATCCTGATCTGCACAGGGAAAAAAGAATGGGAGGAGTTTTCCAGTGAAGGAGCAGCCAGTGTAGGTGTAGATGAGAGCTGCAGCATCAACATCATAAAAGGAGACCAGACCCTCGTCATAATCTACAAACACCCCCACCTTCTCAGGCTTTGACTTCTGAGAGAGACGGACTAAGGTCTCAGTAACAGAATGGTAGATAATTTCATTCATCAAATGTATTGTCCAGTAACCATTGTTTGGGCTTGCAGTGATTGGCCCCTTTCTGTTGACTGACTCTCTGACAACTCCTAAAGCCCATTTAGTTTTCCCTTTCACCTGAACCTGGAAGTAAAATCTTCCTGAAGAAACAAACTGCTTCCCCAAGACACAGAGACCAAGAGAAAATCTCTTTGGGTTTTCTGGGAGATTCTTCCACACAGCACCATCATGTACTTGTTTCCCATCTTCAGACAGGATGAGTCGGGGATGTGCTGTATCAGGATCAAGTGTGACGTCCACTGCATACTGCTGGACTGTCTTTAACTCAATGTTTGTGAGAAGCTTCTTCATCTCATTTTTGAGCATCTCCACCAACTGATCAACAGCTGTCCCCACAGTCCCCTCATATGAAGGTGGACAGACTTTGACCTCTGTCCAGTTCTTGGTGGGTGGAGCAGCATCCAGAGATGGAAACTTCTGGACAAGGTTAAGGTGGTCTTCTGAGTGTGAGAGCTGCTCCAGCTCAGCGCTTCTCTTCTTCAGCTCAGAGATTTCCTGTTCCAGCTCTTTGATGAAGCCTTCAGCCTGTTTCTCTGTCATTCTGTGCTTTTCTTCAGTCGACTCAATAAGTTTGGCCTGGTTTCTCTCAATAGCCTCCTTCAGCTCGGTGAAGACATGATTTTTGATTGCTATCTCTCTGTCTGCAATTTCTCTGCTGATATTGATTGAACGTTTAAACTCCTGAATCTTGAGTCGTCTCTCCTCGATCATCTGCTGAACTCCAGCCTCTGTCTTTCCAAGCTTGGCCAAGTTTCTTTCATATTCTTCTTTTAGAGGCACAACATCATGTGACTTGTGATCCAAAACAGAGCAGAGCATGCAGACACACCTCTGGTCGGTCTTACAGAACAGCTCCAGAGGTTTATCGTGCTTCCTACACATCCTGCCTTCCAGGTTCTCCACAGGGTCGATCAGCTGATGTCTTTTCAGGCCTGACGCTGTCAGATGAGGCTCCAGGTGAGTCTCACAGTAGGAGACCAGACACACCAGGCAGGACTTCAGGGCCTTCACTTTGGGTCCAGTGCAGACGTCACAGGGAACGTTTCCTGGTTCAGCAGCTTGTTGCTCTGAGCTGCTGGCTCTCTGTTGAGCTGACTGTCTGAAGTGAGAAACCATCTCAGAGACAAAAGTATTGACCTTCAGCTCAGGTCTTGTGTCAAAAATATTTTTACAGTTGGGACACTGATAGGGAACATTAATATTCCAGTGTGTAGTGATGCAATTCTTGCAGAAGTTGTGTCCACATGGTGTGCTGACTGGATCAGTGAACACATCCAGACAGATGGAGCACAGAAACTGATCTTCAGACAGTGAAGCCATATCTAAACAATGAGAGCAACAATGAAAGTGTGATAAAACAAAACTAGAATTCTTGATTATTTGTTTTTAAAATATGAAAGTATAATAACCTCAATGTTATGAGGCTTCTTTATAACATATAGCTACAGTGCACATAAGTAAAAGTCTCATTTAACAAGTCTTGTTCTTAAATGAAAAGGTGACACACCCTGTGTGAGCACAGTGCAGGTATGTGGTAATGCTGGTTGTTTAAACACAGTACACATGATCAGCTGTACTCACCAGTGTGCAGAAACTCTGTCGTGTAGTTTGGAAATCCCCGCAACCTTAGTTTACTGTAATTTGTCTTTAACAGCAAACAGCGAGACGTGTCTCAACTGTAGTACTCCTGTTAGTTTGCTCCTGCTACTCTGTCAGTTTCCTTTCAGGAGTCTGACGTTTAAACTCATGTCTTGCTTTTGCCCCGCCCCTTGTTTCAGCGTTTAAACTCATGTCTTGCTTTTGCCCCGCCCCTTGTTTCAGCTTTGTTGGTGACATTTTTCTGTCTTCAGCTGAGCAACCTTTGGCATGACACATCTGTAACAGGTAGGATCCTACAATACCAGAGTAGCGACACACATTGGTAAAGCGGTAAATTGGTCACGTGCCCTCTAGTGGCGGGATAGCGCGTTGTATATCCGACCAAGTCCAAAGTCAAGCAAACCTAAAAGCATAATCTACCATAATCTACCGTAATAGGAGCATCGGTGACCTGTTTACAGGTACATTTTAACAAATGGTCATTAATTGCTGTGTCATGAATGCCTGCTGTTTTAATAATGATATACTTTCAAGTGGCTCCACAACTCTCTCGATGGCTAACATCCTAAGGAAGTTTGCACGCTAATTTGAAAAAAAAAGTTTCAAATGTGTTTATCTGCAAGAAATTACAGTCAAGCCTACTACATTACAACATCAGCAACCCCATCAATGTAACAAAGCAAATATCTTAGTTACTGAATGTTTCAGTTATTGCAGCTTCATTGTTCGTGAAGTAAGTTATTTTTTTCATTGGAGAAGGCCACTGAGATTATTACCTGTAAGGTAAGTGGCATTTAACTGCAGATATTATTCTGTCTCATAAACTATAGTAATACTTCAGGACACTTGGAACAAACAGATTTTCATGTTCATTTCATTTATATAAATGCAGATATATTGTAATAAACCAAGTGAATATGGCTTTTAAAAAGAGTACTGTACTGTTCAAAAACAGTTTCTCAAGCTGTTCATATATTGAGTTGGTGGAGCCTATCGAACCTTGAACCTTTCAATTTGATGTGAATGCTATATGCTGACTAAGCTACACAGGCACTTGTATGTGATGCATGCAACAGTATCATAGCACATCAGTATATTATGCAGTTTGGCCAATAGCTTGATGTTAATGTATGTTTATCACTTAGTAGATTCTAAAAACAGTTGTCTACCATAATGTTACTCTCTACATTATGAAATAAACAAATTATAAGCATGACTTAATATGACCAAGACACCTAAAGTTAAAAACAAGGCCGTTTTCATCAACTTACAAGCAAGTGCACATCAGACATACTGTAAGGTAATGCGCTCATGCCCCACTAGAGGGCGCGTGAGGCTTAACTTCAGCATTCCAAAGGAGTCAATGGAAGTGTCGTCACTCTGGTATTGTAGGGTCCTAGTCAGAGCGATAGATAAGAACAGAGTGGCAACAGCCTTTGATGTCTCCGCCAGAGCGGTCACGTGGTTCATGTAAGCCTCAATAGTTCCGCTGTCATGTTCTTCTATGGGACAGACAGCAGTGAGCTCGCTTTTGAATGGTAAATATTAAAATAAACCGTACACAGGTACATTTACAACTCTTATTGAATTACTGTGTATACATCAATGTCAGTTACGTGTATTGAGTGGCTGGATGACAACTAAAATCGCAATTAGACAAGTTTTTGTGTGTGTTTTTTTTGGAGGGAAAGCTTTGTGTTAGCTTCATGGACTGCAGATAAATTAGCAACTAAACTGTAATCTGGTGCAATGCATCTCTTATGTAGCTACATGAGATTAATGTAGGCTATTTGTGAATACTCCCTGACATTGGACAATGATGATAAATGATGGTTTTCAGTTAAACATTTTATATATTTAAAGGATGAATGTGACAATAAGAGCAATTGTGTGTCTGTGAGAACAAGAAAAAAATAAAAGACAATATATGAAGGCTCTTACATCACAGAAAATTATAAATGTGGCATTAAGAACAAGAAGAACAATTTTATTTAACAGAGATCATATTCCAGCATTAGGACAGCAGAACAAAGGTGGGGCTATGAAATGGTTAAAAAAAAGCCATATGAGATTTACTGCAGGCACAACTATGTACACAACTCTTCAAGTTGTGGTTGGACACACTGGAGGAGCTGGTGGAGAGATGCACACTGAAGATGCTCAAGGCCATCATGAATAACCCGGTTCATCCACTCCATAACACCTTGATGGAACAAAAAAATAGTGGTGGACAGCTCCTCTCTCTTCGATGCAGGACAGAGAGATACAGAAGATCCTACATACCTACAGCCATCACGCTTTTTAATTCTTTTGCAAATAATAAATGAGCTGACAGACAATTGAATAAAGTTATTCTTATTGTTATTATTCTTATCTGCCATTCACATCTTTAGTGAAGGACCCAATGATGGTCTGAGATGCCTGGTTGAGGAATAGCAACAGTCAGCATTATAACAGCCCTGACAGGTATTCCAGAGGTTCAACAAACTCTCAGTCTAACATTGAACTCTGAATATGGGAAACTGAGCATTCAGTTCTAGAACAGCTGATCTGAATTGGTTGAATAAACTCTGAATATGTTAACCTTTGTATGCCCCGATTCACCATAGCAACACCAGATAAACAAAGAGCAACTTTAAGAGAGCAGAGGGGGCTCTTGCACAATAAAAGAAAATAAATTTGGGATTAAGAAAGAAGTACAATTTAAAAAAAGTGACTCAGCAAAGGGTGGTCACTTTGTTCCCATCCCTGGAGCTGGAAAAGGCTTAGCTTTAGGAACAGCAAACCCTGCGAGAAGAAAACATGACACACATACACAACTAAGAAAAGGAACAGCCACAAAATAATTTGCTGCTCATGTAATTTCTAGCTACCTCACCTGTGGAGTCTTTTGACAGCAGAAACTTCACAGGGTTCTTTCAGGATCACCTAACAGACACAATTTGAAATAATTAAACTCAACGTTCCATATAAACATGTAATATTTTTAAATCAGAGGTAAATAATATCATTAATTCAGTGGTAAAAGGTGTGTGATATACTCCCGTAGTGTTTCAACCACTGTGCAGTGTTTTGGTCTTGTATGATTAAGTTTATGAATGTAACATTCAAAGACAAGCTGAAAAAGCATTTTTAAGCTGTCTAGCCTCTATAGTGTGACTGTGACATAGTTCCAAGTTAAACATAATATATGCCTTAAATGCTGACAGAAGTAATAGTAGTAGTGAAGTAGTAGTCCTATTTTAGTCTGTCATCACACGGCATACATATAAACAGGAATTAAATTATAAGATAATAACACTCTTATGTAAACATAAAAAGAATACACCGTACGTAACGTTAGGTATTTGATAAAGGCTCAGGCAGAAGTATGTGTGCCTGTCCTACATTATCTTCTTATGGAACAGTTGAGAAAACTAATAAAAGCTAACACATCCTATTAACGTTACCCTTAGCTAACACCGTCAGGTTCGGATGATAAAATCTAAATAAAACCCGTTATTAATCATCCCAACTATATGTGATTTGTCTGTGATTCATTAATCAAACAGGAACACCACAAATGTCAGGTGCTAAACGGTGCTAAACCTCCACAGCTGGCGATGTCGAGCTAACGAACTAGCAGGCAATGGCTGAAAACCAATCATAATTCCTGACTCAAAAAAACCCCCAAACATAATTACATTGTGAACATACAAAAAAATTGATATCTACATAATAAAGGACCTCCGATATAATAAACACACATAATGACTTAAAATTGGTCAATATTTCATCACCTTACCTCAGGAGTTTCTCGTTGTGCAGCCATTGAAATAAACGGGGTCTGACTCCACGGGAGGAATGTTTGGAACTATAGAGGGCTCCATAACCCTGAAGTTCTGTCCGCCATGTTTTACAATGGAGTCCTATGGGAGTGTCGCCACACTATCTATCGCTCTGGTCCTAGTAACAGGGAGCAAAGTACGCGGTTCACAGTTCATGAAGGCATTTCAATCACATTAAATTAAATGTTCCAGTTTTGCTTCTTATTTTCCCCAATTTAAACTCTGTTGTGAGAACAGTGCCAAAGTATTGTAAAATACTGAGATGGAAACAGACAAACTATGGAGACACGCTAGCTAGTATCATTAGCATCACCGGAAACAAGCTACTGTAACTCTCCTTTTAGTTTCCTCTTAAAAACTGTAGTTAACTTTTCCTTGTTTGTTGAGAGGTCACAATATGACTGTCTTCACAGTTAACTTCAGGGTTTCTTTTCCAGACACTTGTTCATTCTCTGTTTCGCAGCAGTTTGACACTGACCGCATTTACGTGCTATTTATTTATTAATCACATATTGCTAACTTCACCTGTTTTCTGGTGGACCTCGCAGGGTGCAATACCACGTTTGACCACACAGGCTAGCTGATATTTACCAGCAGTTATCGGGGGG
>NC_065519.1:6107290-6111592 GCF_006386435.1 Epinephelus moara | reverse complement strand
AATTTTTGTTTCGATAACTGAATTTTTTTACAGTGGTTTCAAATCTGCTTTTCCATGCATGGACGGCTGCTAAACCTGCACGTCTGGCTTAGTCAATTTGTGAAGCTACACATGAATTGTCACTGACTAATTAGCTCAGTGAGATAGAAATTGATTCTTAGTCTCAGAGGTTGTGAGTTCAAGCCTCAGCTGATGCAAAAGGCAGACTGTGTTGCTTAATGTCTTCCCTTTCCTCTGCTTCTTGCTCAGAATTGCCAAAAATGCCCGGACCCGACCCATCGCTGCGCAGCAGCTATAATTCTTGGTATTATCCTTTTTAAGATGACTTAATGAAGGAAGTTCAGGAAAAAACAGATTCTATGAACTGAGACGACCACAAAATATTTAATGTATGATAATATGACATTTAAAATTCTTAAATCTTATTTAAATGACAATGAAAGCTATTTAAAAAGCAGGGAAGTCTTGCTTGCCTTGGTTTCTTACAATAAAGGAAACAGTAGAAAATAATTATATAAGTATATATAAATATAGAAAAAAAATCTAACAGAATCAGTGCTCTCCTTCTTTATTCATACTTTATTTCACACAGATTCAACTCTGGTTCTTCCCACTGGTTTGATCCGCCACACAGAGGCACAATAATCCCACTTTTCTAACTCATAAATATTTTCTATTATTCAAACACCCTAGGAATGAGAGATCCAGCATATATAACAGATATCTAGACAGCACACATGTATTCACCTCAGCAGACATATGCACAGACAGATAACACTGTTGATGCTCTGTCATCAAAAAAAGTTGCATTTGAAAAAATGTCATTATCTATGTTCTTTTTAAATAAAAACTGATGTTAAAACTGGACAACTGATAGAACACGTAGGCTAAAGGCACGAAGGTCACCTGCTGTTTAATTTAAATTTTAATCCGTTCTTTAAAATCAGAGCAGATATAGTTTGGGCAAACACAGATTAATTTACATAACAAGTATCCAAAACAACAGACGGTAACTCAGCTAAAGAAACAAAAAGATTACACGACATTATACAAGCTCAATTAAACCACTTGTTATCAGATCATAGTGCTGCAGTAGAAAGTAGCAATGGGATGTGTAATAAAGGTCTTCACTATTAATCAAAATATTACCAAAATCTCATTATTACCAAGTGCAATATTCAAACCACAGGAGCTGCAATGTTTGGATAAAGGTAAAATGCGTCACAACGTACCATTATATATGAACTAGTGTTACAGAGATCCCCGAGCCTACAAATCATATTCCAGACATAAGGAAACATGCTTGTTTGGTACAGACCCCAGCAAAAAAAAAAAAGAAAATCACATAATTTTTATATATTTTTTTTTATATATATATATATATATATATATTTTTTTTTTTTTTCATTCCCATTAAAATTGTGACTCATATTGCAATCGCAATACCTGTCAAAATAATTACTTTTTTCTTTTTTGCATATTGTGATAAAATAAAGACGGCAAAATCACTGTTAATTATAACCAGAAGAAAACAAACACTGTATATTACTGCTAAATTATGGGATTGGTTACATTAAGAAGCAAAAACTGCAAATATTCCTTTGGCATTAAGAAAGTTCATCTCATCTCAAAGTGAGTCTGTCTGCAGAAAACGACATCATTCCACTAAGTAGGGTTGACAGGACAGATGATCAGAGGGGCAGAGTTTTCACCATCCTGATCTGCACAGGGAGAGAAGACTGGGTGGAGTTTTTCAGTGAAGGAGCAGCCAGTGTAGGTGTAGATGAGAGCTGCAGCATCAACATCATAAAAGGAGACCAGACCCTCGTCATAATCTACAAACACCCCCACCTTCTCTGGCTTCGACTTCAGAGGGAGAGGGACCAAGGACTCAGTAACAGAATGGCAGATATTTTCATTGATCAACCATATTGTCCAGTAACCATTGTTTGGGCTTACAGTGATTGGCCCCTTTCTGTTGACTGACTCTCTGACAACTCCCAAAGCCAAATCAGGTTTCCTTTTCACCTGAACCTGGAAGTAAAATCTTCCTGAAGAAACAAACTGCTTCCCTAAGACACAGAGACCACGAGAAAATCTCTTTGGGTTTTCTGGGAGATCCTTCCACACAGCACCATCATGTACTTGTTTCCCATCTTCAGACAGGATGAGTCGGGGATGTGCTGTATCAGGATCAAGTGTGACGTCCACTGCATACTGCTGGACTGTCTTCAACTCAAACTCTGTGAGAAGCTTCTTCATCTCATTTTTGAGCATCTCCACCAACTGATCAACAGCTGTCCTCACAGTCCCCTCATATGAAGGAAGGCAGACTTTGACCTCTGTCCAGTTCTTGGTGGGTGGAGCAGCATCCAGAGATGGAAACTTCTGGACGAGGTTAAGGTGGTCTTCTGAGCGTGAGAGCTGCTCCAGCTCAGCGCTTCTCTTCTTCAGCTCAGAGATTTCCTGTTCCAGCTCTTTGATGAAGCCTTCAGCCTGTTTCTCTGTCATTCTGTGCTTTTCTTCAGTCGACTCAATAAGTTTGGCCTGGTTTCTCTCAATAGCCTCCTTCAGCTTGGTGAAGACATGATTTTTGATTGCTATCTCTCTGTCTGCAATTTCTCTGCTGATATTGATTGAACGTTTAAACTCCTGAATCTTGAGTCGTCTCTCCTCGATCATCTGCTGAACTCCAGCCTCTGTCTTTCCAAGCTTGGCCAAGTTTCTTTCATATTCTTCTTTTAGAGGCACAACATCATGTGACTTGTGATCCAAAACAGAGCAGAGCATGCAGACACACCTCTGGTCGGTCTTACAGAACAGCTCCAGAGGTTTATCGTGCTTCCTACACATCCTGCCTTCCAGGTTCTCCACAGGGTCGATCAGCTGATGTCTTTTCAGGCCTGACGCTGTCAGATGAGGCTCCAGGTGAGTCTCACAGTAGGAGACCAGACACACCAGGCAGGACTTCAGGGCCTTCACTTTGGGTCCAGTGCAGACGTCACAGGGAACGTCTCCTGGTTCAGCAGCTTGTTGCTCTGAGCTGCTGGCTCTCTGTTGAGCTGACTGTCTGAAGTGAGAAACCATCTCAGAGACAAAAGTATTGACCTGCAGCTCAGGTCTTGTGTCGAAAACCTTTTTACAGTTGGGACACTGATAGTGGACATTAATATTCCAGTGTTCAGTGATGCAGTTCTTGCAGAAGTTGTGTCCACATGGTGTGCTGACTGGATCAGTGAACACATCCAGACAGATGGAGCACAGAAACTGATCTTCAGACAGTGAACTGCTGGCAGCAGCCATATCTAAACAATGAGAGCAACAATGAAAGTGTGAAAAAGCAAAACTAGAATGACAGAATTCTTGATTATCTGTTTGAAAATATGAAGTATAATAACCTCAATGTTATGAGGCTTCTTTGTAACATACAGCTACAGTGCACATACATTAAAGTTTCATTTAACAAGTCTTGTTCTTAAATGAAAAAGGTGACACACCCTGTGTGAGCACAGTGCAGGTATGTGGTAATGCTGGTTGTTTAAACACAGTACACATGATCAGCTGTACTCACCAGTGTGCAGAGACTCTGGGAGCTTAGTTCCCTATATTCTATCTTCAAAGACAAACAGCAAGACGTGTCTCAACTACAGTTCTCCCGTCGATTTTACTAACTTTTAGTTTCCTTTCAGGAGTCGGACTTTGAAGTCTTGTTGTTTTCCAGTCTTGTTGTAGCTCCGCCTCGTTTCAGCTCTATTGTCACGTAGTTTGGAAATCCCCGCAACCTTAGTTTACCGTAATATATCTTTAACAGCAAACAGCGGGGAGACGTGTCTCAACCGTAGTACTCCTGTTAGTGTGCTCCTGCTACTCTATCAGTTTCCTTTCAGGAGTCTGACGTTTAAACTCATGTCTTGCTTTTGCCCCGCCCCTTGTTTCAGCTTTGTTGTTGACATTTTTCTGTCTTCAGCTGAGCAACCTTTGGCATGACACACCTGTAACAGGTAGGATCCTACAATACCAGAGTAGCGACACACATTGGTCAAGCGGAAAGTTGGTCACGTGCCCTCTAGTGGCGGGATAGCGCGTTGCATGTCCGACCAAGTCCAAAGTCAAGCAAACCTAAAAGCATAATCTACCATAATCTACCGTAATAGGAGCATCGGTGACCTGTTTACAGGTACATTTTAACAAATGGTCATTAATTGCTGTGTCATGAATGCCTGCTGTTTTAATAATGATATACTTTCAAGTGGCTCCACAACTCTCTCGATGGCTAACATCCTAAGGAAGTTTGCACGCTAA
>NC_065519.1:6104754-6105993 GCF_006386435.1 Epinephelus moara | reverse complement strand
TTACCTGTAAGGTCAGTGGCATTTAACTGCAGATGTTATTCTGTCTCATAAACTATAGTAATACTTCAGGACACTTGGAACAAACAGATTTTCATGTTCATTTCATTTATATAAATGCAGATATATTGTAATAAACCAAGTGAATATGGCTTTTAAAAAGAGTACTGTACTGTTCAAAAACAGTTTCTCAAGCTGTTCATACATTGAGTTGGTGGAGCCTATCGAACCTTGAACCTTTCAATTTGATGTGAATGCTATATGCTGACAGTTGTCTACCATAATGTTACTCTCTATATTATGAAATAAACAAATTATAAGCATGACTTAATATGACCAAGACACCTAAAGGTAAAAACAAGGCCGTTTTCATCAACTTACAAGCAAGTGAACGTCAGACGTACTGTAAGGTAATGCGCTCATGCCCCACTAGAGGGCACGTGAGGCTTAACTTCAGCATTCCACAGGAGTCAATGGAAGTGTCGTCACTCTGGTATTGTAGGGTCCTAGTAACAGGGAGCAAAGTACAGAAAGCGGTTCACAGTTCATGAAAGCATTTCAATCACATTAAATTAAATGTTCCAGTTTGGTTTCTTATTTTCCCCAATTTAAACTCTGTTGTGAGAACAGTGCCAAAGTATTGTAAAATACTGAGATGGAAACAGACAACTATGGAGACACGTTAGCTAGTATCATTAGCATCACCGGAAACAAGCTACTGTAACTCTCCTTTTAGTTTCCTCTTTAAAACTGTAGTTAACTTTTCCTTGTTTGTTGTGAGGTCACAATATGACTGGCTTCACAGTTAACTTCAGGGTTTCTTTTCCAGACACTTGTTCATTCTCTGTTTCGCAGCAGTTTGACACTGACCGCATTTACATGCTATTTATTTATTAATCACATATTGCTAACTTCACCTGTGTTTATCCAGTGGACCTCGCAGGGTGCAATACCACGTTTGACCACACAGGCTGGGTGACATTTACCAGCAGTTATCGGGGGGGTGCTGTTTTGCTCATTTATATATTTTTCACGGAAACACGGAGGCAAAACAGAACGCAGCAAGCTTCCGTTTTTTCGTGCGACACTTCCAGTCCAGCACTCTTGACCACTGTGTAAATGGGAATCGCCTTGTTGTTTACCTTGTTTAGTTTAGCTATATCTATATCTCTATCTCTATATATATATATATATATATATATATATATATATATCACATTTTTCACGTCACTATATCACCGT
>NC_065519.1:6101603-6103261 GCF_006386435.1 Epinephelus moara | reverse complement strand
AAAAACTGTAAAACTTCTTAAACCTATCTTCTCCCACAATTTTTGCTCAATTGACACCAAACTTGCTACAGAGCATCTTCAGACTGTCCTACAAAAACTATGTTTCTCAGATTTTTGATTTATCAAAAATTGAGCCTACAGTGCATCAAAATGTTTGAGGGAAGTCTTGCTTGCCTTGGTTTCTTACAAAAAAGGAAACAGTACAAAATAATAAGTATAGAAAAAAAATCTAACAGAATCAGTGCTCTCCTTTATTCATACTTTATTTCACACAGATTCAACTCTGGTTCTTCCCATTGGTTTGATCCGCCACACAGAGGCACAATAATCCCACTTTTCTAACTCATAAATATTTTCTATTATTCAAACACCCTAGGAATGAGAGATGCAGCATGTATAACTGATATCTAGACAGCACACATGTATTCACCACAGCAGACATATGCACAGACAGATAACACTGTTGATGCTCTGTCATCAAAAAAGTTGCATTTGAAAAAAATGTCATTATATCATTGTCTATGTTCGTTTTTAAAATAAAAACTGATGTTAAAACTGGACAACTGATAGAACATGTAGGCTAAAGGCATGAAGGTCACCTGCTGTTTAATTTCAATTTTAATCAGTTTTATAAAATCACAGCAGACGTAGTTTGGGCAAACAGACAGTTCCACAAACATAGAGATGAACTTACATAAAAAGTATGCTACACAAATAAGGTAACTCCCAAGCTAGGTCTGATGTAATGTTTTGACGTTTCAAGACAGGTTTAACACTTAAACCACTTGTTATCAAATCATAGTGTTACAGTAGAAAGTACGAATGGGATGTTTATTAAAGGTCTCTACAATTAACCAAAATACACTGCTCAAGAAAATTAATTAAGGGAACACTTACATCAAACATCAGATCTGTAACTGCATGAATTTCCGTCCGTATTAAGAAAGTTCCTCTGTAACTGCATGAATTTCCGTCCGTATTAAGAAAGTTCCTCTCACCTCATCTCAAAGTCAGTCTTTTTGCGGAACATGACATGTCATTCCACTAAGTAGGGTTGACAGGACAGATGATCAGAGGGGCAGAGTTTTTACCACCCTGATTTGCACAGGGAAGAAAGACTGGGTGGAGTTTTCCAGTGAAGGAGCAGCCAATATGGGCATCGATAAGAGCTGCAGCATCAACGTCATAAAAGGAGACCAGACCCTCGTCATAATCTACAAACACCCCCACCTTCTCAGGCTTCGACTTCTGAGAGAGACGGACCAAGGACTCAGTAAAAAGATGGCAGAAATTTCCTTTCCTTGAATGTATCGTCCAGTAACCATTGTTTGGGCTTGCAGTGATTGGCCCCTTTCTGTTGACTGACTCTGCAGCAACTCCTAAACCCCAATCAGGCTTTCCTTTCACCTGAACCTCAAAGTAAAATCTTCCTGAAGAAACAAACTGCTTCCCCAAGACACAGACACCGTGAGAAAATCTCTTTGGGTTATGTCGGAGATCCTTCCACACAGTACCATCACTTACTTGTTTCCCATCTTCAGACAGGATGAGTCGTGGATTTGCTGTATCAGGATCAAGTGTGACGTCCACTGCATACTGCTGGACTGTCTTCAGCTCAGACTCCTTGAGAAACTTCTTGACCTGTTTTTTGACCATCT
>NC_065519.1:6092718-6101212 GCF_006386435.1 Epinephelus moara | reverse complement strand
CAGAAGTTGTGTCCACATGGTGTGCTGACTGGATCAGTGAACACATCCAGACAGATGGAGCACAGAAACTGATCTTCAGACAGTGAACTGCTGGCAGCAGCCATATCTAAACAATGAGAGCAACAATGAAAGTGTGAAAAAGCAAAACTAGAATGTCAGAATTCTTGATTATCTGTTTGAAAATATGAAAGTATAATGACTATACATATAGCTACAGTGCACATACGTAAAAGTTTCATTTAACAAGTCTTGTTCTTAAATGAAAAGGTGACACCCTGTGTGAGCACAGTGCAGGTATGTGGTAATGCTGGTTGTTTAAACACAGTAGATATGATCAGCTGTACTCACCAGTGTGCAGAGACTCTGGGAGCTTAGTTCCCTATATTCTATCTTCAAAGACAAACAGCAAGACGTATCTCAACTTACAGTTCTCATCTTACAGTTCTCCCGTCGATTTTACTAACTTTTAGTTTCCTTTCAGGAGTCGGACGTTGAAGTCTTGTTGTTTTCCTGTCTTGTTGTAGCTCCGCCTTTTTTCAGCTCTATTGGAGCCAAGTTGAGGAAGCTGTATACAGCCACCCTGTAATAATTGCAGACTTTTTTTTAAGTCATCTTTCTTTTGAAACACGATTCTGTAGCAGCTAATAGAGCATACATTGACAAACAGACAACAAATGAGGTCAGTCTATGAAATACAGGAGCTTACTGTATTTTTTTTTTTACACATTTTGACTTGTTACAGCAGGAAAAGCAAAGCACTGGTGTCATCATCAACAACAAAGACAGCTCAGTTTATTCACGTGTCTCAGTAAGCCATGTGCAGGAAGTGCTGTTTCCTGTTGTAGAGTGAGTGACTAACAGACAGCTACTTGACAGAGACAGCAAAGTAGCTTGACGACACAGCATAAAGCAAGTATGATGCTGAATATATCAAACTGTGTGGACCTTGATAAATCCACAGGGTCAGAGATGTGTTACTATAAAAAGAAGGATTTTTTGCAAAGTTAAAGCTAAAATGTCATGAACACTAGGATTTAGCAATAAACTAATAACTGATAATAACAAGCACTTAGGCAGGAGAATTTAGGGGAGTGAGATCAGAGCTGGGGCTGACCACAGGCGGCTGGGAATCAAAAAAGGGGGAAGCGGTCCGTGAACTAACCACCTGTGACTCTGCACACCAATGAAAAAACAAATCATGAGAAACACCACCACCAGATGACTGGACTGCCACCCTACGCCCACAGCAAAGGAGGGTGATTGAAACCCTGCCATGAGGTGCTATGGATCATCCTGGTGAACAAACACAAGAAAAACACAAAGGTCAATATGTATAAAACTCACCCACATTCATTCACACATTCACTCACACTCAATTGACCAGTGCTACAAAACCACAAAACCTTAATCTAAATATACAAAATTACAATGAATTTTACATTTAATTCCAACTAAGGCCAAAAGCAGTGTAATGGAAAATTAACATTATACATATATATACAGTAAAGCAGTAAACATTCATTACAATAAAAGGGATAGGGCAGCAAGCCCAGCCTTCGGGGGGGCGGAGAGCCAACACTTGTGGCTGAGGAGCTTGTCAAAGACCTGAACAGCCAAAACACCAAAGCAGCCACGACACAGGAGATAGAGCTGTGAGCCAAAAGAGCCAGAAACACTGAATGCCACAACAGCTGCAGATATTAGGGTGTGGTGGCCCAGTGACACGCCACACACTAAACTGCAGCCTAAAAATAGGACCAAATGATGCCATTAATAGTTCCGGTAATCATTACTTTTTTCAGTGTTAGTCTTCTTTGTTGGGTGATTTAACACATAGATACCAATGAGCTAAGGCACAGCCTCACAGAAGACAGGAGGGTGTGAGCAGCAAAGGTGTGCGGCTCCATCACACTGCAGCAATAAAGCATAACAATAATCAGCTGTGATAATCAGCTGGGAGCTGTGTGACAGACAAGATGGAGAAAAGTCAGATAACACAACTACCTATATGGATGAGGAGGGTGTCAAAAGTGTGCCACGATATCAGTCACGCTGTCGCCCACGCCAAACAAAGGCTCCACCGTGCCAGGCTGCAGCCACCACCACAGGGAGATCAGATAGAGAGGAAGGAGAGAGGTGGAGGCGTGGCCACCCACCTGGATATAAAGGTGCTCACAGGGCCGCCCAGCACTCAGTGTGCCATGCAGTGGCAGGGAGGGAGATAACTGATATAAATGTATAAATATCTTTGTCTCTGTTCTTCATAAGGATGTTGTTTTCATTTATGAGAGTCTTAACTATATCATATTAAGGTTTTAGAAGTGCATGTTAATTTTAAGCCTTTTAAAATACACATTTTGACCCATGTCCTTTGTCGGGGACAGTGCCACTTGCTTCTTATCATTTTCAATCTTACTAATGGAAACAGAGCACAGCGTTACATGCTGGGCTTTTAACCTTTATGTTAACATCAAAAAGTATTATTGGATGTATTAAAATCATGACTGACAAAGTCCTATCTACATGCTTGGCATAATAAAAACCTATGAGGTCTACAATACACTCATTATTTATTATTGCTAATGATTCATTATACAGCATACGCAGACATACGGGCAGACAGATAATATGGCTGTTGCTCTGACACAAGGAGGTCATGTTTGAAATTTTACAAACTTCTTAAAATGTTGAAGTGAGAAGTTCTTTTTTTAACCATAGACATCCACCATTTAATACATGTCACCTAGAAAAAGGTGTATTTGAAAAATTATCCATATTCTTTTTTAAATAAAAACTGATGTGAAAACTGGACAACTGAGGAAACACGTAGGCTAAAGGCATGAAGGTCACCTGCTGTTTGATTTCAATTTTAATCAGTTGTTAAAAATCACAGCAAAACACACCCAAGCTGGGCCTGATGTGATAATCTGAAATTTCAGAACAGGTTTAACACTTAGATTACATGACATTGTACAAGATCAATTAAACCCTTGTTATCAATGCATAGTGTTACAGTAGAAAGGAGCAATGGGATGTGTAATAAAGGTCTCCACTATTAATCAAAATATTACCAAAATCCCATTATTGCCAAGTGCAATATTCAAACCACAGGAGCTGCAGTATTTGGATCAAGGTAAAATGTGTCACAGCGTACCATTAATAACGAAGTCATGTTTACAGAGATCCCCGAGCCTAAAAATCATATTCCAGACATTGAGAAACATGCTTGTTTGGTACAGACACCCAAAAAAATCACATTATCATTTTTATATTTTTTAACATATAGGCCTATATATATATATATATATATATATATATATATATATATATATATATTTTTTTTTTTATTTATTTTTTTTATTTTTTTCAGTGAATATGAACTCCAAAAATGACCTTTCCCATTAAGAAAGTTCATCTTATCTCATCTCAAAGTGAGTCTGTCTGCAGAAAATGACATCATTCCACTAAGTAGGGTTGACAGGACAGATGATCAGAGGGGCAGAGTTTTTACCATCCTGATTTGCACAGGGAGAGAAGAATGGGTGGAGTTTTCCAGTGAAGGAGCAGCCAGTATAGGTGTCGATAAGAGCTGCAGCATCAACGTCATAAAAGGAGACCAGACCCTCGTCATAATCTACAAACACCCCCACCTTCTCAGGCTTCAACTTCTGAGAGAGACGGACCAAGGACTCAGTAACAGAATGGTAGATATTTTCATTGATCAACCATATTGTCCAGTAACCATTGTTTGTGCTTACATTGATTGGCCCCTTTCTGTTGGCTGACTCTCTGACAACTCCTAAAGCCAAATTAGTTTTCCCTTTCACCTGAACCTGAAAGTAAAATCTTCCTGAAGAAACAAACTGCTTCCCCAAGACACAGAGACCAAGAGAAAATCTCTTTGGGTTTTCTGGGAGATTCTTCCTCACAGTACCATCATGTACTTGTTTCCCATCTTCAGACAGGATGAGTCGGGGATGTGCTGTATCAGGATCAAGTGTGACGTCCACTGCATACTGCTGGACTGTCTTTAACTCAAACTCTGTGAGAAGCTTCTTCATCTCATTTTTGAGCATCTCCACCAACTGATCAACAGCTGTCCTCACAGTCCCCTCATATGAAGGAAGGCAGACTTTGACCTCTGTCCAGTTCTTGGTGGGTGGAGCAGCATCCAGGGATGGAAACTTCTGGACGAGGTTAAGGTGGTCTTCTAAGAGTAAGAACTGCTCCAGCTCAGAGCTTCTCTTCTCCAGCTCAGAAATTTCCTGTTCCAGCTCTTTGATGAAGCCTTCAGCCTGTTTCTCTGTCATTCTGTGCTTTTCTTCAGTCGACTCAATAACTTTGGCCTGGTTTCTCTCAATAGCCTCCTTCAGCTTGGTGAAGACATGATTTTTGATTGCTATCTCTTTGTCTGCAATTTCCCTGCTGACACTGACTGAACGTTTGAACTCTTGAATCTTGAGTCGTCTCTCCTCGATCATTTGCTTAACTCCAGCCTCTGTCTTACCCAGCTTGACCATGTTTCTTTCATATTCTTCTTTTAGAGGCACAACATCATGTGACTTGTGATCCAAAACTGTGCAGAACATGCAGACACACATCTGGTCGGTTTTACAGAACAGCTCCAGCAGTTTATCGTGCTTCGTACACATCCTGCCTTCCAGGTTCTCCACAGGGTCGATCAGCTGATGCCTTTTCAGGCCTGACGCTGTCAGATGAGGCTCCAGGTGAGTCTCACAGTAGGAGACCAGACACACCAGGCAGGACTTCAGGGCCTTCAATTTGGTTCCAGTGCAGACGTCACAGGGAACGTCTCCTGGTTCAGCAGCTTGTTGCTCTGAGCTGCTGGCTCTCTGTTGAGCTGACTGTCTGAAGTGAGAAACCATCTCAGAGACAAAAGTATTGACCTGCAGCTCAGGTCTTGTGTCGAAAATCTTTTTACAGTTGGGACACTGATAGTGGACATTAATATTCCAGTGTTCAGTGATGCAGTTCTTGCAGAAGTTGTGTCCACATGGTGTGCTGACTGGATCAGTGAACACATCCAGACAGATGGAGCACAGAAACTGATCTTCAGACAGTGAAGTGCCGGCAGCAGCCATATCTAAACAACGAGAGTAACAATGACTCAAAACTAGAATGACAGAAATCTTAATTATTTGTTTCTGAAATATCAGTGTATGATTACCATCAGCATTTAAGCTCTAATTCCTCGCTTCTCTCCTCCTCTGAACTTCTCCCCCACTGCCAGCCGTTCTTCAGTTTCCAGCTCCCGGCTGCTTCTCAGACCTCATCCGCAAATCCAAGCCCTCCACATGTCAGCTAGATCCCCTCCCCACAACTCTGGTCAAATACTGCCTCTCCTCTCTGCTCCCCCTTTGCCCCATTTCTGACCTACCTTTCATTTCCAAAATCACCTGCTGTGATGGGACAAGTACGAGACAACTAGTACGAGCACGAGTTGAAAAAACGGCTGCCACTAAACTTCACTCCCATTTATCTCACAACTGCCTCTATAAACGACCTCCTCATGGCAGCTGATTCCGGTTTCCTCACTATTCTCATCCTCCTTGATCTGAGTGCAGCCTTGGATACAATTTCTCACACCATTCTCCTCAACAGATTATCTTCCATTGGCATCATTCACACTCCCCTAGACTGGTTCCATTCATATCTCTCAGGCCGCACTCAGTTCATCCAACTCAAGTCCTTCAGCCCTCCCCCATTACTTCAGGTGTGCCCCAGGGCTCTGTCCTAGGGCTGCTCGATTGTGGAAAAAATAATAATCACGATTATTTTGGTCAAAATTGAAATCACGATTATGCAAACAATTATGCGGCGCACGTGATGACTTAGATTATGCAAACAATTATGCGGCGCACGTGATGACTTATCCCGTTTACACAATGGCATGTTATTTCTGTCTCTACATGCACGTCTAAAATTCTCCTCTGTTCATTGTATCGCGCACGGCGGAGCTCGCCCCAGATGCACACACACATACACAAACACACACACACACACACACACATAGATACGCGTGCATGCGCACGCACACACACACACACAAACACACACACACACCAACCTCTCTTGCTCTCCCTCTGCCATTTTCCACATGCTGTTTTTGAAATCTTCGGCGATCACCTGCCCCTCGCATTACTCGTAGTTCACCTACTTGACTGGCTCGAGGAGTGAAAAGAGGAAAGGAGGGGTGGGGGAGGTCTTGCGCATGCACGGCTTCCGGGTGCGTTTGATTTGCAACACAAGACGAGAGTAAACTGACAAGAAGCGTATAATTGTTTTATGTCGATTATTTTGTTTTCATAATCGTTGAAAGCCCAAATCGTAATCTGGATTAAAATTCGATTAATCAAGCAGCCCTACTCTGTCCTGGGGCCCCTCCTCTTCATCACTTACCTCCTTCCCCTTGGCAATATTTTCCGCAAATTCAATATCCATTTCCACTGCTTCGCAGATGACACCCAGCTCTACCTATCCAGCAAACCAACTTCCACCCTCCCACCCTCCTCCCTCACTACCTGTTTATCTGAAATAAAATCCTGGTTCACCTCAAACTCATCAGCAATATATCACAATATATGTGACCAAAAAAGAAAAAAATACCCATAAAAAGGAAAACGTCTGTAATTATGCATTTATTCCAAAACTTCACACATTTTTTGTTCAAAACTGCTGGCTTTGTACATGAAACAATGTACAAAGAAACATGTGCATGAATACTTTTGCATAGTGCCTCACTGCCTCCTAGGCTTATAAACACTGGACAGCTAGACACATTAAAGTGCATGAACATTACCTCATCTACGGGATTTGCGCCCCCACAAACAGGGCAGGACACATTAAGTACTGACGGTGACAATGGGGGAAATCCATTGTGTGTGTTGTAATAAAATATCTATATTTGCCTTCAGTGTATCGATTATTTATTGTGAGAGAGAGCACAACAATATATTGCAAAAACGATTTTTTTGTCCCACCCCTAATACCTTCAAGGCCATCCATAACCTCGCCCCTCCTTATTTGTCCGATCTCCTCCACATTGCCACCTCCTCCCGCTCCCTCAGATGCTCCTCCTCCATCCACCTCTCTGTGCCCGCCTCAATACCATGGGGAGCAGAGTCTTCAGTCGCTCTGCTCCCCAACTCTGGAACTCACTCCCACCGGACATCCGTAACATCAACTCTTTTCCACTGTTCAAATCTAGACTCAAAACCCACCTGTTCAAGATGTCTGTAATTGGATTGTTCAATTTCATTCTGTGTAGTTTTTATTGTTTTGTTTTATTGCTGTACAGTGTCCTTGAGTGTTCTGAAAGATGCTTATAAATAAAATGTATTATTATTATTTTTATTACTACAATGTTATAAGGCTTTTTTTAATAACATATAGCTACAGTGCACATTAGTAAAAGTCTCATTTAACAAGTCTTGTTCTTAAATGAAAAGGTGACACACCCTGTGTGAGCACAGTGCAGGTATGTGGTAATGCTGGTTGTTTAAACACAGTAGATATGATCAGCTGTACTCACCAGTGTGCAGAGACTCTGGGAGCTTAGTTCCCTATATTCTATCTTCAAAGACAAACAGCAAGACGTGTCTCAACTACAGTTCTCCCGTCGATTTTACTAACTTTTAGTTTCCTTTCAGGAGTCGGACGTTGAAGTCTTGTTGTTTTCCTGTCTTGTTGTAGCTCCGCCTCGTTTCAGCTCTATTGGAGCCAAGTACAGGAAGCTGTATACAGCCACCCTGTAACTATTGCAGACTTTTTTTTAAAGTCATCTTTGTTTTGAAACACGATTCTGTAGCAACTATTAGAGCATACATTGACAAACAGACAACAAATGAGGTCAGTCTATGAAATACAGGAGTATACTGTATTCGTTTTTGTTTTGTTTTTACAAATTCTGACTTGTTATAGCAGGAAAAACAAAGCACTGGTGTCACTAATAACATTACAGACAGCTCAGATTATTCACGTGTCTCAGTAAACCATGTGTAGGAAGTGCTGTTTCCTGTTGTAGAGTGAGTGACTAACAGACAGCTACTTGACAGAGACAGCAAAGTAGCTTGACGACACGGCATAAAGAAAGTATGATGCTGAATATATTAAACTGTGTGGACCTTGAACTAATCACAAAGGAGAAACCTGGACCCGTGGCTGGACCAGTTGGGAATCACTGCTTTAAAATAATGAGGTCACACAGGTTTGAATGAATCCACAGGGTCAGAGAAAAGTTACCATTACAAAGAAGGATTTTTTTTTTGACAAAAATTAACCAACAATATCAATCAATCATCAATCAATTTTATTTATAAAGCCCAATATCACAAATCACAATTTGCCTCACAGGGCTTTACAGCATACCACATCCCTCTGTCCTTTGGACCCTCACAGCGGATAAGGAAAAACTCCCCAAAAAACCCCTTTAACGGGGGAAAAAACGGTAGAAACCTCAGGAAGAGAGCAACTG
>NC_065519.1:6085295-6091258 GCF_006386435.1 Epinephelus moara | reverse complement strand
AATCTAAATATATATTAGGTCTTACAGCTGTGTTTGAGGTTAGATAGGTACTATCTGAGGACAGGAGGTCATGAATTTTGCCTCTAATAGTTAGAATTTTGTCATTAAAAAAGCTCATAAAATCATTACTGCTAAGGGCTAAAGGAATACAAGGCTCAATAGAGCTTTGACTCTCAGTCAGCCTGGCTACAGTGCTGACAAGAAACCTGGGGTTGTTCTTGTTTTCTTCTATTAATGCTGAGTAATAGTTTGCTCTGGCATTGCGGAGGCCCCTCTTATAAGTTTTGAGACTGTTCTTCCAGTTTGGTTAATCGCCAATTCCTTTCAAATTTTCGCGATATTTGTTTTAACTTATGGGTTTGAGAGTTATACCAAGGAGCAAACTTTCTTTGCTTTGTTAACTTCTTTTTAAGAGGAGCTACAGAGTCGAGTGTTGTTCGCAGTGAGCCCACGGTGCTATCGACAAAATGATCAATTCGGGAGAGGTTAAAGTCGGTACGGGAAACCTCTGTTACTGAAGGACTTGGTATTGAATTTAACGACGGAGTAATCTTTTCCTTAAATTTTGCGACAGTACTATCTGATAAACATCTAGTATAGTAACTGTTGCTGAGTGGCGTGTAATCGAGTAAAAAGAAGTCAAAAGTAATCAGATAATGACTACAATGTTATGAGGCAATTTTGTAACATATAGCTACAGTGCACATAAGTAAAAGTCTCATTTAACAAATCTTGTTCTTAAATGAAAAGGTGACACACCCTGTGTGAGCACAGTGCAGGTATGTGGTAATGCTGGTTGTTTAAACACAGTAGACATGATCAGCTGTACTCACCAGTGTGCAGAAAATCTGCTGTGTAGTTTGGAAAAACCCTGCAAACCTAGTTTACCATAATTTATCTTTAACAGCAAACAGCAAGACGTGTCTCAACTGTAGTACTCCTGTTAGTTTGCTCCTGCTACTCTGTTCACTTTCAGTTTCCTTTCAGTAGTCTGGCGTTTAAACTCACTTTTTGCTTTTGCTCTGCCCCTTGTTTTAGCTTTGTTGGTGACTTTTTTTCTGTCTTCAGTGGAGCAACCTTTGGCATGAGACAGATGTTATCTTTTTATTATGTAAAAACTTATCTGGACATGTTTTATTTTGAATCTTCTCATTTTATATGGAAAGTTTTTTATCCATAAATGCAAAAAGTCTGAAAGAAAGCCCAATATCCACGTTCTTTTGCTGTGATCTATCTTATTATTACTTTACTGAATTTTCTCTATTTATGACATAGTTACTTACTTTTTCTTCACCTTAACCTGCTGTTTGTGTCTGTTTTTGTTCTGGCTTGAAGTTGCATATTGTCATCCATGTTTTGTTTTGTTTTTTATTAAAAGAAGGCTGTAAAAATAATAAATGCAGAAAAATGTCTAACAGAATCAGCGCTCTCCTTCTTTATTCATACTTTATTTCACACAGCATCAACTCTGGTTCTTCCCACTGGTTTGATCCGCCACACAGAGGCACAATAATCCCACTTTTCTCACTTATAAATAGTTTCTATTATTCAAACATCCTAGTAATGAGAGATCCAGAGTGAATAACAGATATCTAGAGGCAAAGCACAACAGAATAAATGTGCACAGCCAATGTCAGAGCAACATGCTTGTTGCTCTGACACATGTATGTGATGTCTGAAATTTTATAAACTTTTTAGAATGTGGAAATGGGAAGTTCTATCCCAATCAGACAGTCACCATTTAATAAATGTCAACTACAAAAAGTTTAAAGGAGATAATTATATGCTCATCACGTAGGTGCAGGACGGTTTATTGAAAATCATACATATTCACATCTACATGTATGTAGCCATATCCTTATATCTATACTGTATAACATGCCTGTGCAGTTTCCTACTGTGATAATGTTTTACCACTTTCTGGCCATTAATATTTACAGGCTGCATTTCTATATATTTACAGTAAATAAACTACACACCATGAGTGTATTTCAATTATCCTGTGCAACTATCAATCATAGACATACAGTATCTGTATAAGTGAAAGGTGTATATAGTGTATATTTTATATTGTTTTATTTTATTTGTACTGTTGTAATATTTGTATGTTTTGTAGCACTCAATCACTTTTTTAAAAACTTTTTCTTTTCTTGTGCTTCTGACTCTTAAGCTGCTGTAACATGTGAATTTCCCCTGTGTGGGATAAATAAAGTATTATCTTGTCAAAAAACAGCACACATAAAGAAAAAGGTAACGCCAGCACATTTACTCCATGCTAAAAAAAATTTAATCAAGACAACATTTCAATTCTACTAAGATCTTCATTTTTCATTCTTCAAAATCTTTGAGCTCTACGATGACAGGTGTGGTTAACCATCGACACCTCTCATGGTGATAAAACAACTCACAAGCAACAATTCAATAAAGTACATAGAAAAAATAACAGTACAAAGACGTACCAGAAAATATCAAACACACATATCTTAATATATAAAACATTATACCAAAGCCATTATTCCATATATGAGTCTATACCACCTGTGTTCAATAACATATTGGACTAATTTAAAGGAAAAACAGGAGAAATCCTAAATACTTGTTAAACTGGCTCTAAAACACCGCTCTGAAAATGTTTTTTAAAATCAAAAATGCATACAAATTAGTATGCGGGTGTTACCCTTTTTCTCCCTGTGCCAGGAAAACTTAAAAAAAGTTCATCATCTCATTATCTGTCTTTTCTAAATGAAAAATAATGTTAAAATTAACTTCGGGAACACATACAGGCATCAAATTCACCTGCTATTTAATTTGAATTTTAATCATTTTTATAAAATCACAGGAAATGATGTTTGAGCCAGCAGGCAGTTACACAAAAATAGACATCAATCTACGTGAAATTCATGGAAAATAACATAAGGTAACTGGGCTAAATAAAAAATCCCCAAGCTGGGCCTGTGACTCTAAAGACATGTATACCACTTAGATTCATTATTATACCACAGAATTTAAATTATTTATTAAATCACTGTGTTGCAGTAGAAAGCAACAATGGGATGTGTAATTAAAAAAAAGGCAAAAATCATTGCAAATAATTACAATCTGAAGAAAACAAGCACATACTGTACATCACCATCAACTATGGAGATTTGCTACGTGAATTTTACTTTTCAAGAGAATCAAATGGTTATTCTACTATGTAGGGTTGTCAACAAACACTGTACATTAGGGTTGGGCGATAATACGGTAATAAGCTATCCCGCGGTATCTAAAAATAGCAACCGTATCAGTTTCATTACCGTCATTAAAAAAAATCTGATAATGAGGGCTTGTCCAGCACCTATGTATGTGTGGTTGAGTTTTCAATTTAATACTCTTTCAATTTAAAACTAATATTAGTCTATAATGTTTCTCTTACAACTGCCCTTAACTGTTGTCGGGAGATGACATTTGAAGTTTTTGGATGTGACATCGTCATGTGACAGCTCAGACGTGAGAAAGAGAAGAAAAGATGGCAAGCCGCACATCAAGCAAGTTGGTTCCCCCCCCCCAAAAAAAACAACTTCTGCAAGCAGCAGCAGCAGCAGCAGCAGCAGCAGGTCCAGTGTCCATCAGAGTGGAGGAGGGAGAAGCGAAACCCGGAAAAAGTAAACATGCTGGTTTAGTTTTGAAGCATATGAATGCTGCTACAGTCATCATTATACTTTGTTTTTATGTCATTTTCAATGAGGAGTAGCCTGTTCTGACGGACAGCAACGTTCGGGCTTGGAGAGGGTGAACTTTTCAAACTAAAGGTAGGCTCTAAAAATAAACCAAGGATTTACCAGGACCAGGGTACACTGTATAGCACAAATTTTCATTACTGCCTTTGTTATTTATTGTTACTTTTTTATTATTTGATAAGCCTGTAAGTATTGAATGCTATAGGGCTGTGTTTTAATTTAATGATTTGTGTCGATTACTGTACTGAAAGTGGACTGTAGCCCACAGACAATTTGTTGTTATTTCATTCTGTTTGGTTGACTGCTGCATTTGCACTGTTTTTAAATATTTCTTAATAAAAGTTGTTAATGTTGTACATGCTTTGTTGTTATTTGTCAGTATTCTTAGGCCTATGTAATGTTTGCTTTTGTGTTTCTGAACGGTACTGGTGCAAGCCGACATTTTAGCGACTCCCTCTGAGTCCTTCAAAGTGATTTTTAATTAGTCATGGTAATACGGTATACCCCGGGAGAATGCGGGGAAGGTTTAACGGTAACAAAATTTGGATACCGCCCAACTCTACTGTACATTACTACTCAATTATGGGATTTGTTACGTTGAGGAGCAGACATTGCAAAAATTTTCTTCAGTAATAATAAAAGACTATCTTACCTTACTCTACTTTACTTTACCTCACCTCACCTAAAAGATATGTTAAAGTGAGTCTTTTTGCTGAAAATGACATGTCATTCCACTAAGTAGGGTTGACAGGACAGATGATCAGAGGGGCAGAGTTTTTACCATCCTGATTTGCAAAGGGAGAGAAGACTGGGTGGAGTTTTTCAGTGAAGGAGCAGCCAGTATAGGTGTAGATGAGAGCTGCAGCATCAACATCATAAAAGGAGACCAGACCCTCGTCATAATCTACACAGCATCAACATCATAAAAGGAGACCAGACCCTCGTCATAATCTACAAACACACCCACCTTCTCTGGCTTCGACTTCTGAGACAGAAGGACCAAAGACTCAGTGGGAGCATAGTAGATATTTTCATTATTCAAACGTATGGTCCAGTAACCATTCTTCAGGCTAACACTAAATAACCCCTTTCTGTTGACTGACTCTCTGGCAACTCCTAAAGCCCATTTAGTTTTCCCTTTCACCTGAACCTCAAAGTAAAATTTTCCTGAAGAAATAAACTGCTTCCCCAAGACACAGAGACCATGAGAAAATCTCTTTGGGGTTTCTGGGAGATCCTTCCACACAGTACCATCATGTACTTGTTTCCCATCTTCAGACAGGATGAGTTGGGGATTTGCTGTATCAGGATCAAGTGTGACGTCTACTGCATACTGCTGGACCATCTTTAACTCAATGTTTGTGAGAAGCTTCTTCATCTCATTTTTGAGCATCTCCACCAAATGATCAACAGCTGTCCCCACAGTCCCCTCATATGAAGGAAGGCAGACTTTGACCTCTGTCCAGTTCTTGGTGGGTGGAGCAGCATCCAGGGATGGAAACTTCTGGACGAGGTTAAGGTGGTCTTCTGAGCGTGAGAGCTGCTCCAGCTCATTGCTTCTCTTCTCCAGCTCAGAAATTTCCTGTTCCAGCTCTTTGATGAAGCCTTCAGCCTGTTTCTCTGTCATTCTGTGCTTTTCTTCAGCCATCTTAATAACTTTGGCCTGGTTTCTCTCAATAGCCTCCTTCAGCTCGGTGAAGACATGATTGCTGTTTGCTATCTCTCTGTCTGCATTTTTCCTGCTGATGCTGACTGAATCTTTGAACCCTTGAATCTTGAGTCGTCTCTCCTTGATCATCTGCTGAATTTCAGCCCCTGTCTTCCCAAGCTTGGCCAGGTTTCTTTCATATTCTTCTTTTAGAGGCACAACATCATGTGACTTGTGATCCAAAACTGTGCAGAGCATGCACAGACACATCTGGTCGGTCTTACAGAACAGCTCCAGCAGTTTATCGTGCTTCATACACATCCTGCCTTCCAGGTTCTCCACAGGGTCGATCAGCTGATGTCTTTTCAGGCCTGACGCTGTCAGATGAGGCTCCAGGTGAGTCTCACAGTAGGAGACCAGACACACCAGGCAGGACTTCAGGGCCTTCACTTTGGGTCCAGTGCAGACGTCACAGGGAACGTCTCCTGGTTCAGCAGCTTGTTGCTCTGAGCTGCTGGCTCTCTGTTGAGCTGACTGTCTGAAGTGAGAAACC
Source organism: Epinephelus moara (assembly GCF_006386435.1). Classification (NCBI taxonomy): domain Eukaryota; kingdom Metazoa; phylum Chordata; class Actinopteri; order Perciformes; family Serranidae; genus Epinephelus; species Epinephelus moara. The sequence continues at coordinate 6,085,338 of NC_065519.1, read as the reverse complement.
ATCTCAGAGACAAAAGTATTGACCTGCAGCTCAGGTCTTGTGT
>NC_065519.1:6031927-6078689 GCF_006386435.1 Epinephelus moara | reverse complement strand
ATAAAATTTGTTTGGTTTTCGTAGCCTTATAATTATGCTTTTATATATATATATATATATAGCAAGGGCCTTGCTTTAGAGAGGTCGCCATCTTGCGCCGCCATGTATGTACGGCAGACCGAGCGGACAATCCAGCCAGCCAGAGAACACGTTTCGCGTTTTTTAGTTATAAAGTTTGCGAATGGACCACACTTACCACGCAACAGGAGAGAATGAACCCGAACCGTCATCTGAGAGGAAAAGAAGACACAACTTCACTCCTTGTGATGCACCCTCTGCGGTGCTTTCCACCCTGATGATATATCTCCCCAACGATGGTAGCACCGAATCCCATTCTGTGCAGCAAAATGGGAGCGGAGGATTCAGCCTCTCTCCTCGCCCGCTCAGCATCCAACACATGGAGTTCCTCATCTGTATGCTCCGGCTCAAACAAGTATGGCTCTGGGTCTGTGTCCGCTACAAGAAACTCTTCAAAATCGCGTTCAAAGTCGTCCATTGCAGCTGCTACAGTCCGGAGATATTGCTAGGCTAAATAAACAGCTGAGCTCTGTTTACAGGCTACGCTGTCAGTCAGTGTGCGGGCTGGAGATTGGTAGAGCAGAGAGGGGAGGGGGGTCCCGCTAGGTACTGTAAACGAGTATGTGTGTATTAAGTGTGTGTGTTACGCTAGGAGAGTTTGGGACGGAGTCTTTTACCCCCTGGAGTGTTACCGGAGTTTTTGGAGTGCTCAAATAAACTGGCCTTTTTCCCGAACGCTCCTCTGGTCTCCTGCTCGTGAGGGATTCATTACAATATTGTAACATGGTTTAGATTTCTAAATAAACATTCACCTCGTCGCTAGATAGACCTACTCCTGAAAAACTCGTGTCTGCGCAAGCCTTTTTGTCCCTACGAGGCCACCGTCATTTACCCGACGGGAGGGGTGAGCGAGTGAGCCCTGCAATCTAGAATTTGACCACTGATGTCACTGTTTTCAACGGTTTTCAACCCATTTTACATACTGGCCCTATATGTTGAAGTGAGAAGTTATTTTTTAACCATAGACATCCACCATGTCACACCCCCAAAAAAAGTTGTATTTGAGAAATTATCTATGTTCTTTTTAAATAAAAACTGATGTTAAAACTGGACAACTGATAGAACACGTAGGCTAAAGGCATGAAGGTCACCTGCTGTTTGACTTCAATTTTAATCAGTTCTTAAAATACTTCGATTACACAACATTATAAAAGATCAATTAAACCACTTGTTATCAAATCATAGTGCTGCAGTAGAAAGTAGCAATGGGATGTGTAATAAAGGTCTTCACTATTAATCAAAATATTACCAAAATGTGGACGGCACGGTGGTGTGGTGGTTAGCACTGTCGCCTCACAGCAAGAGGGTTGCCGGTTCGATCCAGGGTGTGGGAGCCCTTCTGTGCGGAGTTTGCATGTTCTCCCCGTGTCAGCGTGTGTTCTCTCCGGGAACTCCGGCTTCCTCCCACAGTCCAAAGATGCAGATAATTATGCAGGTTAATTGGTGACTCTAAATTGTCCGTAGGTGTGAATGTGAGCGTGAATGGTTGTTTGTCTCTATGTGTCAGCCCTGCGATAGTCTGGCGACTTGTCCAGGGTGTACCCTGGCTCTCGCCCGATGTCAGCTGGGATGGGCTCCAGCCCCCCCGCGACCCTCAAGAGGATGAAGCGGTTAGAAGATGAATGAATGAATGAATTACCAAAATCTCATTATTGCCAAGTGCAATATTCAAACCACAGCAGCTGCAATGTTTGGATAAAGGTAAAATGTGTCACAACGTACCATTATAAATAAACTAGTGTTACAGAGATCCCCGAGCCTACAAATCATATTCCAGACATAAAGGAAACATGCTTGTTTGGTATAGACACCCAAAAAATCATTGTTATATTTTTCAATATATTATTTCTCCAGTGAATATGAACTCATAAAATGACCATTCCCATTAAAATTGTGACTCATATTGCAATCGCAATACCTGTCAAAATAATTACTTTTTTCTTTTTTGCATATAGTGATAAAATAAAGACGGCAAAATCACTGTTAATTATAACCAGAAGAAAACAAACACTGTATATTACTGCTAAATTATGGGATTTGTTACATTAAGAAGTGGAAAACACAACAGACTTCTTGTGGAACATGACATGTCATTCCACTAAGTAGGGTTGACAGGACAGATGATCAGAGGGGCAGAGTTTTTACCATCCTGATTTGCACAGGGAAGAAAGACTGGGTGGACTTTTTCAGTGAAGGAGCAGCCAGTATAGGTGTCGATAAGAGCTGCAGCATCAACATCATAAAAGGAGACCAGGCCCTCGTCATAATCTACAAACACCCCCACCTTCTCAGGCTTTGACTTCTGAGAGAGACGGACGAAAGTCTCAGTAACAGCATGGTAGATAATTCCATTCATCAAACCTATTGTCCAGTAACCATTGTTTGGGCTTACAGTGAGTAGCCCCTTTCTGTTGACTGACTCTCTGACAACTCCCAAACCCCAATAAGGTTTCCCTTTCATCTGAACCTCAAAGTAAAAGTTTCCTGAAGAAACAAACTGCTTCCCCAAGACACGACGACTGTGAGAAAATCTCTTTGGGTTTTCTGGGAGATTCTTCCTCACACCACCTTCATGTACTTGTTTCCCATCTTCAGACAGGATGAGTCTGGGATGTGCTGTATCAGGACCAAGTGTGACGTCCATTGCATACTGCTGGACTGTCTTTAACTCAATGTTTGTGAGAAGCTTCTTCATCTCATTTTTGAGCATCTCCACCAACTGATCAACAGCTGTCCTCACAGTCCCCTCATATGAAGGTGGACAGACTTTGACCTCTGTCCAGTTCTTGGTGGGCGGAGAAGCATCCAGAGATGGAAACTTCTGGACGAGGTTAAGGTGGTCTTCTGAGAATAAGAGCTGCTCCAGCTCAGCGCTTCTCTTCTCCAGCTCAGAGAATTCCTGTTCCAGCTCTTTGATGAAGCCTTCAGCCTGTTTCTCTGTCATTCTGTGCTTTTCTTCAGTCGACTCAATAAGTTTGGCCTGGTTTCTCTCAATAGCCTCCTTCAGCTTGGTGAAGACATGATTTCTGATTGCTATCTCTCTGTCTGCATTTTCCCTGCTGACACTGACTGAATGTTTGAACTCTTGAATCTTGAGTCGTCTCTCCTCGATCATCTGCTGAATTTCATCCTCTGTCCATCCAAGCTTGGCCAGGTTTCTTTCATATTCTTCTTTTAGAGGAACATTGGCCAGGTTTCTTTCATATTCTTCTTTTAGAGGAACAAAATCATGTGACTTGTGATCCAAAACTGTGCAGAGCATGCAGAGACACATCTGGTCGGTCTTACAGAACAGCTCCAGCAGTTTATCGTGCTTCATACACATCCTGCCTTCCAGGTTCTCCACAGGGTCGATCAGCTGATGTCTTTTCAGGCCTGATGCTGTCAGATGAGGCTCCAGGTGAGTCTCACAGTAGGAGACCAGACACACCAGGCAGGACTTCGGGGCCTTCATTTTGGGTCCAGTGCAGACGTCACAGGGAACGTCTCCTGGTTCAGCAGCTTGTCGGTCTGAGCTGCTGGCTCTCTGTTGAGCTGACTGTCTGAAGTGAGAAACCATCTCAGAGACAAAAGTATTGACCTGCAGCTCAGGTCTTGTGTCAAAAACCTTATTACAGTCGGGACACTGATAGGGGACATTAATATTCCAGTGTTCAGTGATGCAGTTCTTACAGAAGTTGTGTCCACATGGTGTGCTGACTGGATCAGTGAACACATCCAGACAGATGGAGCACAGAAACTGATCTTCAGACAGTGAACTGCTGGCAGCAGCCATATCTAAACAATGAGAGCAACAATGAAAGTGTGAAAAAGCAAAACTAGAATGTCAGAATTCTTCATTATCTGTTTGAAAATATCAAAGTATGAATACTACAATGTTATGAGGTTTCTTTGTAACATACAGCTACAGTGCACATAAGTAAAAGTTTCATTTAACAAGTCTTGTTCTTAAATGAAAAGGTGACACACCCTGTGTGAGCACAGTGCAGGTATGTGGTAATGCTGGTTGTTTAAACACAGTAGACATGATCAGCTGTACTCACCAGTGTGCAGAAACTCTGCTGTGTAGTTTGGAAAAACCCTGCAAACCTAGTTTACCATAATGTATCTTTAACAGCAAACAGCAAGACGTGTCTCAACTGTAGTACTCCTGTTAGTTTGCTCCTGCTACTCTGTTCACCTTCAGTTTTCTTTCAGGAGTCTGGCATTTAAAATCACTTCTTGCTCTTGCTCCGCCCCTTGTTTCAGCTTTGTTGGTGACTTTTTTTTCTGTCTTCAGTGGAGCAACCTTTGGCATGAGACAGATGTTATTTTTTTCATTATGAAAAAAAATAATCTGGACATGTTTTATTTTGAATCTTCTCATTTTATACGGAAAGTTTTTCATCCATAAATGCAAAAAGTCTGAAAGAAAGCCCAATATCCACGTTCTTTTACCGTGATCTATCCTATTATTAATTTATTGAATTTTCTCTATTTATGACATAGTTACTTACTTTTTCTTCACCTTAACCTGCTGTTTGTCTCTGTTTTTGTTCTGGCTTGAAGTTGCATATTGTCATCCATGTTTTGTTTTGTTTTATTAAAAGAAAGCCATAAAAATAATAAATGTAGAAAAAAATCTAACAGAATCAGCGCACTCCTTCTTTATTCATACATTATTTCACACAGCATCAACTCTGGTTCTTTCCATTGATTTGATCTTCCACACAGAGGCAAAATAATCCCACTTTTCTCACTTATAAATAGTTTCTATTATTCAAACATCCTAGTAATGAGAGATCCAGAGTGTATGACACGTATCTAGAGGCAAAGCACAACAGAATAAATGTGCACAGCCGATGTCAGCAACATGCTTGTTGCTCTGACACATGTATGTGATGTTTGAAATTTTATACTCTTTAAAATGCATAAATGAGAAGTTGTATTCCAATGTTAGACATTCATCTTTTCATTAATGTCACCGACAGAAAGTTTAAAGGAGATAATTATATGCTCATCACGTAGGTGCAGGACGGTTTATTCATAATCATACATATTCACATCTACATGTATGTAGCCATATCCTTATATCTATACTGTATAACATGCCTGTGCAGTTTCCTACTGTGATAATGTTTTACCACTTTCTGGCCATTAATATTTACAGGCTGTATTTCTATATATTACAGTAAATAAACTACACACCATGAGTGTATTTCAATTATCCTGTGCAACTATCAATCATAGACATACAGTATCTGTATAAGTGAAAGGTGTATATAGTGTATATTTTATATTGTTTTATTTTATTTGTACTGTTGTAATATTTGTATGTTTTGTAGCACTCAATCACTTTTTTAAAAACTTTTTTTCTTGTGCTTCTGACTCTTAAGCTGCTGTAACATGTGAATTTCCCCTGTGTGGGATAAATAAAGTATTATCTTATCAAAAAACAGCACACATAAAGAAAAAGGTAACGCCAGCACATTTACTCCATGCTAAAAAAAAAGTTTAATCAAGACAACATTTCAATTCAATTTAGAGCTTCATTTATCATTCTTCAAAATCTCTGAGCTCTACGATGACAGGTGTGGTTAACCATCGACACCTCTCATGGTGATAAAACAACTCACATGCAACAATTCAATAAAGTACATAGAAAAAATAACAGTACAAAGACGTACCAGAAAATATCAAACATATATCTTAATATATAAAACATTATACCAAAGCCATTATTCCATATATGAGTCTATACCACCTGTGTTCAATAACATATTGGACTAATTTAAAGGACGAACAGGAGAAATCCTAAATACTTGTTAAACTGGCTCTAAAACACCGCTCTAAAAATGCATACAAATTAGTATGCGGGTGTTACCCTTTTTCTCCCTGTGCCAGGAAAAATGTCATCATCTCATTATCTTTCTCTTCTAAATGATAAATAATGTTAAAATTGGAAAACTTCGGGAACACATACAGGCATCAAATTCACCTGCTATTTAATTTGAATTTTAATCATTTTTATAAAATCACAGGAAATGATGTCTGAGCCAGCAGGCAGTTACACAAAAATAGACATCAATCTACATAAAAAATCACGGAAAACAACATACGGTAACTGGGCTAAATAAAAAATACCTGAGCTGGGCCTGTGACTCTAAAGACATGTATACCACTTAGATTCATTATTATACCACAGAATTTAAATTATTTATTAAATCACTGTGTTGCAGTAGAAAGCAACAATGGGATGTGTAATAAAAAAAAAGGCAAAAATCATTTCAAATAATTAGAATCTGAAGAAAACAAGCACACACTGTACATCACCATCAACTATGGAGATTTGCTACGTGAATTTTACTTTTCAAGAGAATCAAATGGTTATTCTACTATGTAGGGTTGTCAACAAACACTGTACTACTCAATTATGGGATTTGTTACGTTGAGAAGCAGACATTGCAAAAATTTTCTTCTGTAATAATAAAAGTCTATCTTACCTTACTCTACCTTACTTTACCTCACCTCACCTAAAAGATATGTTAAGGGGGGGTATGTGCAGAGAATGACATGTCATTCCACTAAGTAGGGTTGACAGGACAGATGATCAGAGGGGCAGAGTTTTTACCATCCTGATTTGCAAAGGGAGAGAAGACTGGGTGGAGTTTTTCAGTGAAGGAGCAGCCAGTACAGGTGTAGATAAGAGCTGCAGCATCATCATAAAAGGAGACCAGACCCTCGTCATAATCTACAAACACCCCCACCTTCTCAGGCTTCAACTTCTGAGAGAGAGGGACTAAGGTCTCAGTAGGAGCATGGTAGATAATTTCATTCATCAAACCTATTGTCCAGTAACCATTGTTTGGGCTTGCAGTGATTGGCCCCTTTCTGTTGACTGACTCTGCAGCAACTCCTAAAGCCCATTTCGTTTTCCCTTTCACCTGAACCTCAAAGTAAAATTTTCCTGAAGAAACAAACTGCTTCCCCAAGACACAGAGACCACGAGAAAATCTCTTTGGGTTTTCTGGGAGATCCTTCCACACAGTACCATCATGTACTTGTTTCCCATCTTCAGACAGGATGAGTCTGGGATTTGCTGTATCAGGATCGAGTGTGACGTCCACTGCATACTGCTGGACTGTCTTTAACTCAAACTTTGTGAGAAGCTTCTTCATCTCATTTTTGAGCATCTCCACCAACTGATCAACAGCTGTCCTCACAGTCCCCTCATATGAAGGAAGGCAGACTTTGACCTCTATCCAGTTCTTGGTGGGTGGAGCAGCATCCAGGGATGGAAACTTCTGGACGAGGTTAAGGTGGTCTTCTGAGCGTGAGAGCTGCTCCAGCTCAGAGCTTCTCTTCTTCAGCTCAGAGATTTCCTGTTCCAGCTTTTTGATGAAGCCTTCAGCCTGTTTCTCTGTCATTCTGTGCTTTTCTTCAGCCATCTTAATAACTTTGGCCTGGTGTCTCTCAATAGCCTCCTTCAGCTCGGTGAAGACATGATTGCTGTTTGCTATCTCTCTGTCTGCATTTTTCCTGCTGATGCTGACTGAACGTTGGAACCCTTGAATCTTGAGTCGTCTCGTCTTGATCATCTGCTGAATTTCAGCCTCTGTCTTCCGAAGCTTGGACTTTTTCCTTTCATATTCTTCTTTTAGAGGAACAAAATCATGTGACTTGTGATCCAAAACTGTGCAGAGCATGCACAGACACATCTGGTCGGTCTTACAGAACAGCTCCAGAGGTTTATCGTGCTTCGTACACATCCTGCCTTCCAGGTTCTCCACAGGGTCGATCAGCTGATGTCTTTTCAGGCCTGACGCTGTCAGATGAGGCTCCAGGTGAGTCTCACAGTAGGAGACCAGACACACCAGGCAGGACTTCAGGGCCTTCACTTTGGGTCCAGTGCAGACGTCACAGGGAACGTCTCCTGGTTCAGCAGCTTGTTGCTCTGAGCTGCTGGCTCTCTGTTGAGCTGACTGTCTGAAGTGAGAAACCATCTCAGAGACAAAAGTATTGACCTGCAGCTCAGGTCTTGTGTCGAAAACCTTTTTACAGTTGGGACACTGATAGTGGACATTAATATTCCAGTGTTCAGTGATGCAGTTCTTGCAGAAGTTGTGTCCACATGGTGTGCTGACTGGATCAGTGAACACATCCAGACAGATGGAGCACAGAAACTGATCTTCAGACAGTGAACTGCTGGCAGCAGCCATATCTAAACAATGAGAGCAACAATGAAAGTGTGAAAAAGCAAAACTAGAATGTCAGAATTCTTGATTATCTGTTTGAAAATATGAAAGTAGGATTACTACAATGATTACTACAGAGTCTTCTTTATAACATATAGCTACAGTGCACATAAGTAAAAGTCTCATTTAACAAGTCTTGTTCTTAAATGAAAAAGGTGACACACCCTGTGTGAGCACAGTGCAGGTATGTGGTAATGCTGGTTGTTTAAACACAGTAGACATGATCAGCTGTACTCACCAGTGTGCAGAAACTCTGTCGTGTAGCTTAGAAAGATGCTGGGAGCTTAGTTTACTTATTCTTTCTTTAATGAGACACGGCAAGATGTGTCTTGACTGCAGCGCTCCTGTCGAGTTCACTAACTTTCAGTCTCACTCCAGGAGTCTGATGTTGAGTGTCACCTGTCCAGTTGTTGCTCCGCCTCGTTTCAGCTCCGTCATAGTAGTGGGCAGACCAATACTTTTCACAGTATCAGTTCCTTTGAGCTGATACATTTGCAGGATATGATGTCACTTACTCTGTGACACTGTTATAGTTCGTGCCAATCTGAAAAATGAGTTCCCGGTCACATCTCCTGCAACCTCATTCTTTCAGTCACAACCCAGAGCTCATGACCATAGGTGAGGGTTGGAACATAGATGGACCAGTAAATCGAAAGCTTTGTCTTCTGGCTCAGCTCCGGTCCGGTGCAGTACCCGCATCAGTGCAGAAGCCGCACCAAACCACCGATCCATCTCACGCTCCATTCTGCCTTCACTCGTCAACAAGGCCCCAAAGATACTTGAACTTTTTAGGACACAAGTATGTGATTTGATGGGTGTATGTCAGATTTTTGCATTTTGGTTTTGGTGTCACCTGTTTTTCCAGACTATGCATCAAACGACAGAGAAACACTACAGGGAGCAGATCAGGATCGCAAAACCTTTTCATTAACCTCTTAACTTGATATTTCCTCCTCTTCGCATCTGAGTGGCCCCGGGGTCCTCTCAGCTGCCACTTACTGTAACGAGGGTTGCAAATGAGATAACACACACACACACACACACACATACACACACACACACACACTGGCCAGCGCTTACCATGCAAATGACATGAACCACCATATACACCCAGGTCGTCTCACTCACTCACTCTCAGCTGGTTGGCTCTTAATGAGCACCGCCAAGTGAAAATCACCATCACACACACATCTGTTCAAAGTGGCACTGGTTAAGCAAGAAACTGCACACACACACACACACACACACACACACACTACCTGCAAATGATCATACAGAGCCACATTAATAATGTATGAGGAGGAAAATGCTCTGAGAAAGGGTTATTAGTGTTTTTAATTAATTGGTCTTTCTGCAGCCTGAGGAGGTGCTCCACTGCTCCTGATATATATATATATATATACACACGCACAGAGAGATGAGGATGAGGAGGAGGAGGATGAGGAGGAGGAGGAGGGGGCTGGGAAGGTTGAGAAGAGAAGAGAAGAGAAGAGAAGAGAAGAGAAGAGAAGAGAAGAGAGAAGAGAAGAGAAGAGAAGAGAAGAGAAGAGAAGAGAAAGTCGGGTGTGCGTCAATCAAAATCAGACACAAATAAGCATAAAACAACCATTTCAAAACTCAGAAATATAGCAACAGCAATGGGAAGGAGAAAAGGGGAGGAAGGAAGGAATTAATATGCTGAACAAAATATGCTTGTACAGCAGAACACACACAGAACATGTGTTTATAGATAAACATATATGAGACACATGATGATCGATCAGTTGTTGATTTCACATTAAGAGAGGGAAACAAGGGGGAGTGGGGGACACAGGACGGATTAAAATCCATCATCATGTAATTATCTTTTTCACACTGCATCATGTCTTTCCTTTGTAACAATGGCTGTTACTCATTCATGTGAAATAAACCTAACTTTAAGTTGAATAATATAAAGTGGGAGTGAAGCAAAGAAAAAGATGATCTAAAGTCAAAGATGCAGTGTTGTCTTTCCACCACTGGATGGCGCTGACTGACCATCACTTTTCTTTCACTGCAGGTTCGTCCAGGTCGGCTGTCTCCCTGCTTCTCCTCACATTTATTCACATGCAGAGAGGCAGAGGGCTTATCGGTCATTAATTATTGCTCATATTTCACCTTTGCTGATGTCACACAGTGAAGTTTGTCAGTTTATAAGGTATTTAAGGACAAAGTGGTTAAAAAAGGTTCCTGTGCTGCGTCATGTGGCTCAGCATGATGAATGTGACGTTGTGACGGGATAGAACCCTGAAGACAAACTACGTCTTCAGGGTTTTTTTTTTTTTAAATCATAAACTTGATTCTGGAAAGGCTCATGAATATGAAACAGGGCATCATGGACAGAAATTAACCAGGACAAACCTCTGTGCTTAGACTACAGGTGCTACTGCCAAAACTACACAACAATTACTACTCTGGTTGTTTACTGCAGGGCCTATCCAAGCCTCTTTAGGGCCCTTAGCAGGATCTGACAACTCTAACCTGCCCCCTAAATGTACAAATGTGTCCAATAACAAGCTAACTTCAGTTTCTGGAAATTGAAATCATCAAAACTGATGATGCATCAATTTAAAACAAACTAATTTAGACGTTTTCCATTCAATTGTAGTTAAAACATGGGTATTGTACAGGCTGATTCCAGTAAGAGCAGATACTTAAAACTTATGATAAAACACTGAACAGAGGAAGTCCAAAAGAGGTTAAATTTAAGTTCAATTTTTGTTTGCAAGGACCCCTGGTGGCTGAGCAGCCTTCTACTTCTCTCTACTTCAACATAACCACTACTGCCAGCACTACTCATTAGAGTTGTGCCATATCATCTCGTTCACGGTAAAGCCGCTATAATTTTTAATATGATATGAAAATTCCAATTGTGGTACTTGCAATATTTCGACTTGTTGACTGTTACTAACGGCAAGAACAAACATGGCTTAAAGCTAAATTATTACTAACTCTGCGGTGGAGCAGCTTCAGTAGTGTGGAATAAACTGTGGCGTCCTGAATGTTTTATGAACAGCCCCAGATTTCTCAGACACTTTTAGCGACTTACCGATCAGAGGGAACTCATTCAGCGGCTCCTCTGGCAGCAGCACAGCGTCTCTTCCTCTCCTCTCTCGCCGTGCGCACAGGTGTCCGTGTTGTTAAGTGATTTTGTCATAAACCTTTTTTTTTTTTTTTTTTTTAAATAATTTTACGTTTTATGGTCTTGCTATGATTAGTGGGTGGTGGATTTGATGACGAAAGACCGTGGTGAGTTTAGTCGGCACAGTAAATACCCGCAGCGAGGTTAACTCTTGAGAAGACGTTCGGGAGTGATCTGAAAGACATTTATTTTGGTGAATCAATGTCTGCTGGTGAGTCTGTGCCCGTTGGGAATTATAGGCTCTGATTGTTAATGACGTCTGAAGGCCTAGAAGGTGACACAAAAAGAAATACTATACGAGACTTTGATTAATAGGATCTCAAATCACCACTTCTTTTGAGTAAAAATTATGGAATCGGTTAATCCATGTTTTAAACTGTTTTTAAATGTCCTCTTATATTGAACTGCCCTGTTTGTCTGTTTACGTTCATTATGTCTATTTTCATGTGAAGCACTCAGTGCTTATACTGCCCTTATTGCAAACCACTTTATGCTGCACATCTTGTTTGAAAGTTGCTGTATAAATAAAGGTTATTATTATTATTATTAGATTATTTTTTATTAAAAAAATTTTTTTTCCCTCTGAAATAATAAAACATAACTCTGTGAAGTGAGCTGTTTGTTATTGCTTGCTAATTATGTGCTATCATTTGAAAAATAAAAATACGAAAACAGTGATTTAACGGTTAATGTGCCTCCTGGAATCTACGTTTCCATGGTAACAAAACATAATGTGTGTTAGTATTGGGAAAATTTAATTACAGGCCAACATTATTATGAAATAATATCAGTGTAGAGTTAACTCTTGGCCCGTCGAGGGCACTCAGTCAGAAACATGCCGGCTTCATAATGATGTAATGAGTGACTCTTTCCTCCTTTATTGTTGTCTCAAAGAAAAGAGATTGATCTCTGATTCATTCGCTGGGATACAAAAAAACTAATGTAGCCTTTCACTCTCCCTCCCTCTTCCTTCTCCTCTTCACTCCATCTTCAACACAACACCTCACTCTCATGTTCCAGGTTAACTCAATTACTCAGAATAATCCGCTCCTCTCTGGCTCCTCACGTGTGAGCAGCCGAGGCCATTTCTGGAATCACTGCCATTAGAAAAATAACCTGATACTGTAAGTCCACTCTGTAACTGGTTGTGTTTTTACATGAGCTGAAGGTTGTAGTGGTCCTCAAAGCTCCACTAATCATTATTTTGAATCAAATGACCACAGCAGCACAAAGAATCATCGGCAACTCTGCAGCTCTACGGAGCTGTTACGGTGCTTTCAGACCTAGAGTTGTCTTGCTTTGGTCTGAATCAGGGACTCATTTTGTCATAAAGTTGTATAGAGTTGGTTCGTGTTCTCACGGCAGCATTTACAAGAGGACCAGATCAAATGCCTTGTGTGAGAAAGCTGCTCTTGATTGGTCAGAATTTCCATGTGGGAAAAATCCATTAATAATCCTCCAGGACTGTAACATGCTCATGTTTAACCCAAACAATGTGTCATGTGACTGCAGTTGGTTCACATACAGGTCGGAACACCTTCTCACCACAAACCAATCACACCAGAGTTCGTTTGTAACCACCTCTTCAAGAAGGTCTCGGTCTGGTTGTTTTGGTGCGCACCTGAGTGTGATTGCTGTGTTCACACCTGCCCATATGAACCGCATTTAGGCAGCAAACGAACTTGAGTTTGATTGAACCAAACCAAACAGGGCAGGTGTGCAAGCACCCTTAGAGTTAAGCCCAGTAACTGAATAAGTATTCAGGTGTTTTACTTGAATTAAACTTGTAATACCACAGTGTATACACAGACATCGAAAGTCAAAATCAAAGAGCGAAGGAGCAGCGGCTCTACTCCGAGCTCCCTCCAGATGCCTGAGCTCTTCACCCACATTCGCTCCCCTTTTTGCCTCCATTTAATCATCTTAATCATCTCCATACATTGTGTACTCTCTACAATCACCATGAGCATATCAAGAGAGCAGAATGTCTCTTACGTTGAGATGTGATGACTGGATCTGCTAAAGACCATGTTACCAACGAGGTACCCCCACTTCCTCCTCTTCCCCCAAAGCTTCCACTGTGAAGTGGCAGATGAAATATTAATCTTCTGGAATTTATGATGGAGGACAGCGGGTGGGGGGAGCGAGAGAGAGAGAGGAAGAGAAATTGGCTGGTGAATTGAGATATTAAACCAAGACATCAGGAGAGAGGTAGAGGTGAAGGAGGAAGAGGTGAGGAAAGAGGGGGAGCACAAGGAAAGGAGGGCACTGTTCTCCTTTGTCTCCTTACTGTTCTTAGCTGCCAAAATGTTATCTCTTTCCTAAAACATGTCACAAAATGTGCCAGTACAATTAGTTGGAGATTTTTCAGTACAAATTAACTATAATTTTTGTTACAGAGCTATATGGTAGGAGTATAGACACGTCTGCACCTCAATTATTGTCTGCAGAGCGAGGACGCGCGAACATTTTCATAACAAAAAAGGACAGACTGGACTGAGACTCTCACGATTATATTTAAAAATAGTGGGTTTGTGCTTTTACTCCTTCTCAGGCAAGCACAAATCGCCAGAGCTTTTCTTTCTCAGAGTGAGGATTAGAATATATGTAGTTCACATAATCTGGTGGAAATGAATATATATATTTTTAAACGTTTGAAGATCCACTCATTAATATAAGTGAATGTCATCCAGGAGAGACGATAAAAACACACAAAAAAAGACAACTTAAGTGATGGTCAGAGTTGTCACAGTGACATTTAAGGTGTGTTGATTGATTCATGTCGTCAGCTCATGCATTGAGTAACATTACAGGTAAGCGTTCCACCTTAAAAGTTGCCGGCAGTCGGCCCAGTGAATGAAGTTATTTTTTCTCAGACTCCAGCTGCTGTGAGAGGCAGCAAAACATCCTTTCATTTTATAGTTACAGTTTACTAATAAAACTCTCCACAGTATGAACAGTGGTTACATGAGCCTCAAAACCAGACACAACTCAGCCCTGAGCAGAGTGACCGTCCTCTACTGACCAATCAGACTGCAGACTCCGTAACACAGATATTTACATCCTGTTATCAAAAATCAGTAAACAAAAACTTGGTAGTGTCCGTCACAAGGGGACCAGAAAAGGGAGAAAATATTTATACAGTCAAAGCTTTATCAAGAACTGCGACGGATATAAAGATGCAACGGGCTGATATAACGTTAGCTGTCAAAAAATGCCTATGATTTATATCGGCGGCTGTTGGATGATTTTCTGTAGCAACTACTGAATTAATTAAGTCATGCCAAAATACCAAAAACCTTTAAAAACATATGTGCCAGAGATTTAAACCTCACCTGCAGATTCACAGAAGATAACCTGCTCATCCTTGTGTCAGTGCTGACAAGTGCACAGATTCACTCTGCAGTTTCCCTCTCCAGCAGAGAAATATTCAGAGGTGAATTGTTTTACATTTCCTGACCTTGAAATATAAAGTGATTCTGATAAAGCGGCGCGTGTCCATATTGTACCCTTGTGGCGAACACGCAGGGTGGAGTTCTGGTCACGAGTCAAAGGGGAGACAAAGAGAGACAGAGAACAGCACCTGAACCCCATTAATCGTCTCCCACAGTGCAGATTTCTCTCGGTTTGTGTCAGCAGGAGCAGTGGAGTGGAAAGCGAGGACACGCCGAGGAGGTGTTTGAATCCAAGTCTTGACAGGACAGGGGGAGTATTACAGTGACCAGTGCTAACAAAAGAACAAGCAGAGTTTCTAAAAATAGGCTGCAATGTAAAGATACTGTCACATCTGATGAATAATTTCAGTCTAATGGCTCTGTATCAGACAATAGCTGTTTTATTGTTTTTAATGTCACAGACTTTAAGGTTCCCATCGGCTCTATGGAGGGATTTAACATCTTGTGGTTCATAGTTTTGGTTTAATTCTATAAAACTTTTTTTGGTTCTGTCCCACCACTCTCATCAACATAGTTCCCAGTCACAGCAGGCAGCTGTTCTCCATGTGAAAGATGTGATCATTGGAAGAAAAAAATCCTAATCTTACAGTAAATAACAGTCAGTGACCATATTTGGACATGAGAGTGTTGTGATGGAGCAAAGGATGGATCTGACTCATAGATGGTAGCAACGCTTTGCAGACACCCTGTCAGCCAAGCAGCCCGCCCTTAATTATGCTTAACTGTAAGCCTCATAAAATGTAAAGTTATAGTTACGTCGTTAATGGGGAAATTAGATATAGAGACCAAAAACTTTTTTATACCAGGCCGTAAACATATTTATGGGAGTCTGTGGGGATTGACTGACTTCTGGAGCCAGCCTCGAGTGGCCATTAGAGGAATTGCAGTCTTGCACTTCCATGTTGGCTTCGTTTTTCAGCTCTGTGGCTTGGTTTGGGGTTAAAAAAAAGTGGGTTTTGGTGGCACAATGCCAGCTTAAACTCAACAATGTCTCAGTAATAAAACACAACCGCTTTTAGTGGCACCATCCTGAAAAGTCTCATAGCAGCAGGTCTTGAAGAAACACCTACCTTTGGTGGCTAAAAAGCTGCTGAAAATGCTACGATGACTCGACAGTAGTTTGCAGTGGTCTACAGCGTGGCAGCTGTCTCATCTAGATGTCATGCCATCCTCCATCCCCTCTACCTGCCAATGACAAAGTCAGCTCATATACTTTGCTATGTTATTAAAACGTACAATGCCAACATTTTTTTCTGGCAACTGGGCCGTTATTATGTAATGTAAGTCAGATATTCCAAAAATAGAGCTAAAAGAGAGTGAATATTGGACTTATATTCATCAGGTGGACTAGCCTGGAAATCCAGACCCAAATCTAGAAAGATTTAGGGTCTGGCCATGAGTAATGCAAATGGCCCAACTCGAGGGGCGGCACCAAGCATGCATTTGTAAATATCACTGCACGCAATTGGTTAACACTACGACCAATCAGAACAATACACGGGGTGATGTATCCAGAGCTTAGCTACCAGCGGAGCTAACTGGTAGATTAGACTCTTGCCGTATCCGGTCGGCAAAACAGCGAAAATGTCCTTCTTGCAAAGGAAAGATACGAGCGCCGTCTTCTGTTCTTCTTTTAGAGAAAAACCCAAGTCTAACTCGTTCACTGTAGCGGCCAAAGCCGTTTCAAACAACTGGTGTTCATCCGTAGCCATCTTGCAATGTTTACTGACTGATTCCGGACTTCGTCATCGCAGCGCTGTCGTCATCTGTTTAGCTCGCCTCTGGCCCGCCTATATCAGATACACCGATGTGATTGGTGCAGCTCGGCTCCAGGGGCATAGGTAATGAGCATCATTACTGATTGCCAGAGTGACTCGTTGAGCAAATTCAAATTGTGCTCCAGCGAGAACTCTGGATTTCCCGGGTACAGATGGACACAAACATGACTCCAAATTAATGATCATGTTGCTCTGTAACTTCTGGATATATTAGTATGCAAATGGAGGCGTATCAACTTTGTAAGGTGCCAACATGTCAGTGTTGTGCTTACAGCTTCATGGCTGCCGCCGAGTAGCTAGGACAACCACTATAACAAGAAAATTAATACAGCTTTTTACGGTAAATATGGACAATAAAGGAATTACTGTGGTGCAATATGTTTACAGAAATAAATACATAGGTGATAAGATGGCACAGATTACCATATTTTTCCCCTGTTAAAGGTTTTCTTTTGGGGAGTTTGTCCTTTTCTGCTGTGAGGGTTGTTACTATTTCCAAGAGTCAAACTGTGAGTAAAATGGCTGTGTGCATGAACAGAAAGTGGCTTCAGAGACTTATTACAGTATGTACAGTTTACATGATCTTGCTTCCAGCCTGTAGCTGTGAATGATTTCTGCGATGTTAATGCTCATTAGACTCATTTATACACAAACGCCTACATCTGGGATCTGCCTGGTACAGCCAAAGTCGTGTACTGTTGACCACTGAGCAGATGCACTGCAGCAGTGGGGGGTTAAGCACCTTGCTCAAGGGCACCTTGATGCTAGTTAATGAAGAGGGGAGAGGTAAATGCTCCAGTGTCCCTTTGTGGACTGCTCAAGTCAAGTCTGTGTTTTCAGACAGCAGTCAGACTTGTTAAACTCCTACGCCTGAAACCGGCATTTGTTTGGACAAGAAAAAGTCAAGGTTGCTACAAAAATAATCGATGCTGTTCTTTTTAAAATAAATATTACCATATTACAAGAACAACAATTATCTGTGACCTTGTTCTAACATTTATCAGATATGAGGCTGTGCAGGAAACTCATATTCACAACAACAACAAATAGCTGAATGCAGAAGAACAATATAAACCAGACTGAGCCAACAAACAGCCCTCTCGTTTTGGTGCAGCAGAGACGCTGACACAGATGTATGGAGCTTGCAGTATTACTGTTACACGGCAGCACCGAGAGAAGAATATTATGTCTGTTCTGTTCACTTCCCAGAGCTACAATTAAAATACTGTTAAGTGTAACCCCTTGTGTCTGACAGATGTCAAACTGAAATGACTCAAATGCCTTGTGTGAGAAAGCTGCTCTTGATTGGTCAGAATTTCCATGTGGGAAAAATCCAGGAAGTAAAGCAAACGTTGAAGAAGAGTACACTTGCAAGATAAATGTGACACCTTCTAATGTCACAATGGAGGGACAACTACGCAGGTTGATTTTAGCGCTGCTCATCGTGGACTATATTGCTGTCATTGTTCATTTTAGTCAAACCATACAGTTTGAAAACGAGGCGCGGCTCCAACTAGAAAACAATGTTTTGATGCATTGGATGTGCTGAATGTGCATATTAAGTGTGATTGCTGTGTTCACACCTGCCCAAACGAACCGCATTTAGGGGGCAAACGAACTTGAGTTTGATTGAACCGAACCAAACAGGTCAGGCGTGAAAGCACCGTTAGTGAGTAATGGAGAGAGTAATTTTCAAACTGATCCAGTGCTGAGAGAGAGTGCTGAAGCCAGCAGCAGTGAAACAGGCTGCAATGTAACCACTCAGGACTGTTAACAGTTGGCCTACAGCCAACAGCTATCACGTCACACACATACCATCATATCACGTGGGTGTACGATCATCAAAGCTTACTTTCGCTTTTTCTGGTCTGTCTTTTGTTAAAGTTTGGCACAAGGGGAGTCTCATTTAGAAATCTTGCAGACTTTTTAAACAATGTCGAAATCAGCTAAATATTGAGGCACAACACTGAAAATCTTTAAGATCAGAGTAAGATACGCTTTCTCCACTCCAACACAACAAACTATGACTATAACTTCCACTCTCCTTTACACAGTTTCCTTCCTTTAACAAACCACCTCTCATAAAGTTTAAGAGCGAGACTTCTCCCTCATTGAGACTTGGGCACAACACAGTCCGGAACAAGTCAAAGGGTAAATAAAACCATTTCATTTCTCTGTAGGGTTCTTTGTTGTAAGACACTCCCAATAACAATCTGAGCCGATCAGTGTCAAAAACAAACACTTAGAATGGATGTACATTCACGGTGCGAACATGCCCTGACTGCCTAAGCCCAGTTCAGACCAAAATTCGCGACGAGATAAAACCGTTTCAGAACGTTGCAGCGGAGTGAACTAGACAGTCTGAGCTCGAATCAAGCTCGACTCATCTAGTTGCATTGGTGTGAACAGGCAGGTTTTTAGAACGTTTCATCACGAATCTTTGGTCTGAACTGGGCTTTATGCAGCAGCCTGTGTCACCGCTGCAGTACTCTCCCTCAGCACTGGACCAGTTTCAAAAATTCATGTTCCTATGAGTCACTTACACACAAAATTGTAGAATTCCCCCAGACTTTCCTGTCATTGTAACTCTATTCTCCAGATAAAATGCAAAAAAAACCAAACAAACAAACTCATTTAAAACAAACTGATCAAATCTTATTTTTCTTAAAACAACTCCTGCCACCTCTGGAGTTAAGTTTCATTTGATTGTGAGCAACAAATATCTAAAGAAAGATTGCTTTCATGCTTTAAACAAACTAACAATGACTAGAAGACGGACAGGAACCTCAGTGAGAACATGCTGTGCAGCAAACCAACCACTTCAACCTCTGGTTAGGACATAATTCACAAAGGTTTAGGTGCAGTGACTGCTGGATGTTAATGGCTGATGGAGTCAGGATTGATCCAACGAGTGAGTGGGAGGGAGAAAATGAAAAAGGTTTATACGCCTCGTTCTGTGCGCGGCACTGTGTCAGAAAAGAAGTGTTTTTGTGGCCGAAACAGAGCGAGCACCTCCTCCTGCTGTTCAATCAATAAAAACAATAAATGTTAAAAATGTAAATTGTCCTTTAATGCAGGTGCAGCTCCTGGTGGGTCCCTGCTCTCCCCCTCACCCCCGTAGCACACACACTCCCACGCGCCTTGCCTTCTGGGTCAGCGCTACAAGGCGGGTCACCAGAAATTGATTTGCTCCGTATCCCGGCCACATTAATCACCCATTCATCACTTCACACGCTGAAGGCTGACGTCTGGCGAGAATCAATTCATCAAAAAAAACAAAAAAAAAGAGCATTGGCTCTGATACACACACTTCTTAGTTTGTACCTCTGTCTGGCTGCACGTGAGGCCGTTTTTTAAGCTATTGTTGGGCACTAGGCTCGCTTACACATCAACCATCGGGCTGTCAGAGACGATCATGAGGGACGGCGGTGGATGAAGGCTGGCGTGGTCGTGTGGCTGGGAGGCGGATGGTGTTTTGACACATGAAGCCAGAGCTGAAGTCCTGAAAATGACAGCTTTCATCTAAACACTAAACACAATGATGCCGCGCTGTCAGGGTAATTCATGTTGTAATTCAGTGATGAAAATGTGAATGACTTTTGTATTACAATATGTTTTAATACCTGCAGACTGATCTGTAGTTTGTTACAGCATTTAGCTCACGCTCTCATGCAGAGTGACTGTAAAGCTTTGTTACAGCTGCTGGTGTAATTAAGTCAAAACAACATAATGAACCATGACGGTAATGGCAACTGACATATATTACTGCCTTAATCAGATTATTGTAATAAATTCCACCTTTGTAAACAAAGACTAAGAGTTTCAAATCCCCATTGTTGAAAGATTATACAGTATGTTTCTTGCTGTACAGTGTAAAATCAATTTGATCGGGGGTCATGGGGTCAGAGGTAGAGGTCCTCACAGGGCAAAATGAAGGACTTGGACCCCAATGGACCCATGACATTCTTATCTACCCGACCTGTTTTTGCCTGAGATATGACAGACCTGGACCCAGTGCATGTCTGAGAGGAAAGAAACCCAATCCCGACAAAGCCAGTGATTTAAACTGCTAATAAAAATGCTGTTTTACTGGTAAAAACGTTCATGATGTCGGATACAACAGTTGTCCTTACCCATCTTTTTATAAATACTGTTTACTAATGTTTCAGATATTTTTTATTTTATTTTATTCTATTGTCACTTATTATTATGTAGCACCTGGGTCCGTGGCCCCTAGAGGGTCCTCAGAGTTACTGCAGGGGGTTGGGTGTTTGGTAATTTAAGTATAAATTTAAACTTTTGTCGTTCTTTCCCCCCCCCCCAAAATTAAAACATGTCTGAAAATACAAATTGAAATAAATCCAATGTACTATCAGTGAATAAAAATTGGCCTATTCGGGAAAAAGAAAAATTTACAGTACATAACATGAATGACAGACTAACTGTTATCCATGAATCCTTGCATAATAATGTTAGCTAGCTAGCACTACATCACTGTGTGGCAGTTAGCCATAACAGCGCGGCAAATAAGTTAGCTAACAGTTGCATACTATCAAAACATACTGACCAATTAGCTGTATGACTATTCCAAGCGTACAGACATTCTTGTGGGTCACAATGGATCGTTTTGTAACTTTTTCGCACAAGAGACTCTGACACACCTTCCACCTCAGAAACAAACATGATGTATAAATCTGCCAATAATTTTTATTTTAATAGCTCAGTATTGAATGCAACATAAAAGTGTATGTTTATACGTGACACTGTGGACGTTACTGTAGGCCCAGCTCAATATGCAACCAAATTTTATACAATCAATATATGTTGTAGAGGGTCCCTGCTCCCACCCCTGATGTGGCTACTTGGTTATGGTCAAGAGAAGATCATGTTTTGGCTTAATATAACCAGTTTTGGGGAGGTATTCCGCCGGAATTCCACTGGATGTGTGTCCGTTGCGGAATGGCTGCGCTGGTTATCCGCTGTGTGCTCCGCCGTCCGTCAACACCCACCGGCTGCGTTTGCTGTGCGGAGCGGTGCAGCTCCGCCAGACAGTAGGAATCACGAGGACCCACGAGATCTCGCGAATTCACGCATAATCGCGCAATATAACAAGATGTAGTTTCTATAAACAGAACCACAAAACCAGAGGAGTAGTAGGAAGACTTCTCGGTGCACCTCCATGATTAACATACCCTCGTCCATGGTGTCAACGGGGTGAAATGACGTCTGAAAACCTCTGACCTGTTGACTTCAGGCCTGCCTCCGCCCATTATGACATTTTCAAGGTGTAGTGCAGGGAAATATGATCCGCCGTGAACACTGTGTATTTTATTTTGAAAATTAACCGGATGTTTTATTTTGTTTCTGTGCACGACTTCCTGCCCCACACGATCTGCTCTGTGCTGAACTGCTGCGTTTTGCTCCGGCGTCCAGCAAAAATAGAAGTCCTGCGTATCTGTTGCGGAGGGCTCCGGGGCACCGCAGCTGTGACGGAGACGGAACGCAGCACAGCTGCACCCGGTGGAAACACACACATTGACTAGAATTGAAACGTATCGGCTCCGTTGCCGTTCCGGAGCGCAGAAGCAACCCACACACATCTGGTGGAATTTGGGGGTTATCCCCACAGAATACGTGACGGGTTGCCTCAAAACACGATTGGTGCCTAAAAAGCTGCTGGAAACAGAACTGACTCATTAAATCACAACTGTTTTTTGTTGTTTGTTGGTCTCAAACATTCGTCTGCAGCCTGGCATGCGTCCCGCCTAGGTGACAAGCCATCCACAGTCCCCTCCACTTCCCAAGGACAACATCATCTCATACACTATGTCAATTTAGAAATAACCGACGATAACCTACCAGAATCTAGGTGGTCATAGAGATGGCATATTTTCATTGTGGTGTTGATGGTCTAATAGTTTGGATTCTTTTTTTTTTTTTTTCAATACAAAAAGCAAGCAACATTTCCCTGTAGAAAGGAGTTCTGCGGTGGTCTGTTTTTGGGAGGTTTGTAAGCTTGTTAACCAAGGCATGTAATTATTGATGAGCCTGTTCATCATTTTAGAGAAACGCAGTCGTCTAGCTCTGCACAACTCTGTTAAAACTACAGGTGCTTCGTTTATGTAGGTCATAGTAGACTGGAATGTAGTTTTTCTTCTCTTATGTTCAGCTTTCCTGCATGTACTGTGGTGCCCTGAAGAATACGCACTTGGGAACACTTGCTCTCAATTTTAAGTGGGCCTTGCACATGTCTATGTTGACAACAACAGATTTGAGAGCGCAAAATATGTCGAGCCTTAAACTGACATTCTGAGCATACTTTACTTGGTCACTTTTTCCACATGAACAGCCGCCATAATACAAAACCTGATTCGTGTGTAATATGGAATTTGGACTCTTCTTCTTAATAAATTTACGTCTATTTTACACACATGTTTAGCTTGTAATTAGACAGTCGAACCTCATGATTCATACACAAAAATGCCCAAATATTTGTCTTTTCACTCGAACCAAAGAATGTGTCATATGACGACAACATTCCCACGGATATGTAACCATTACCCCATCAGCTGCCTGTTCACATTAAGGACAAACAATGACGTTCTTAGCGAGACTGTGTGTTTTTCTACTCTGAGCTGATTCAATTAGAGGGTGGAGGGTGGAGGGGTGAGGACGGTAGCTGCCAGCATGGGCGGCGGAGGCTAAACAGGGTGGACACAAAAGAATTCCTGGTGCCATTCCGCTGATGCCGATGTGGTCATTCCAACAAACCGGAGGGGCGAATGGAGGCATCTGGGCTGTGGGAGAGGACAAAGGGGCAGACTGTCGGCCCACCAGGGGCTCATCTTAACCCCGGACACGCTTGTTACCCCCAAAGCTCTTCAAAGAGGAGTTGGGAGAGACAGAGGGAAAGACGGGATAAAGTAGGTTTTTCGGGGGGGTGGAGCAGGTTGAGCAGAAAGAGACAGACTGGACTGAGTCAATGACTATTTAAGCAACACTAATCAATATGTGTCTTTATTGGTACTGGATCAAATGAATGTGTAATGTGAGAGGAGCTGCTTATTGTGACAAACCTATTATCACCAACTCCACAGCTCTACAAAGCTTTTCAGCCTCTTTTATCGCGTAGCTTTGGGTTTAACAGCTAAATATTTTTGGCCGAGACAAAAACAGAGCTAAAAGAAAAGTGAATATTGGACTTGAGTGACTGGAGTGGTTAACAATGGATAGAAACAACTGGTGGGCGGTAGAGAAACAGCTTTGATGGTAGCTCAGAAAACAAAAAGATGATTCGAATAGCGCCATGAATTTATGAATGGTCCAGTTTGCGTCAGAGTGCGCTCAGAGTAGCTAATTATAAATGCACCCTTTATTTTAAACGTCTGTTACCACACTGAAAAGACGTTCATGGACTTGAGCTTGTAATAAGGTTTTTAATATTACAAAAAAAAAAAAGAATTTACAACAGAATTTCAGGGGCCTAAAACTGCTGCCATGGTTCGGGCTCATGTTCGGCTTAGTCATAAACTGTGCAGGTTTGTGTAGGGTCGGGCCTGATATATCAGAGCAAGTGTCATGGAAAATGACCACATGTGAAAGTATGTGAATAATAATAACTGTTTGAAGACGTATGAATTCATCCATGGTAGTGGTTTAGATATTTTTGAAGACCTCAGAGTTCTCTGTAGAGCTCCAGGGTGTCTGAAGGTTAAGATACTGCAACATCACAACTTCAAAAAGCAATGAAGTAGAGGCAGGAAAGAAAATACAAACCACAAGATAAGGTAAACCATAACCAGGACAATTTATTTGTTTTAATTATCAAAAATTGTGCTTGTTTTCTATTTACCCTGAATTGCGACATCTTAGAAGAGAAACAAAATGATTTGATGGGCTGTTTGGGAACTCACACCTGACCAGATTTGACCTTTACTTGATACGTGCTACTGGAGTTATGGTTTCAATATCTGTTGATTGAGGACTCTAGAGAGGAAATACAGCAGATGTAGCTGAACAAAAACACTGGAAATGTTATGATGGACTAGATGGGATTTGTTTCTATGTGAGAATGTGCTGTGTTCTGTGGACAAATCAATAAAAAGGATAAGTGGAGGAAAAGATACTGCACCATCAAGATTTTGTAGAAGCTTAGACTCCAATATTAGACACAGCAGTACGAAATGTACTTTATAAAGCTGAATCATCTCTGTCCATGCACATGTGCATTTGTGTTGTAATAAACATATATTCAAGTAAGATCAACTGTGGCTCCTCAAGTTTATCACATTATTTGTTAAAATGAAGACTGATGAAGAGTATAAGATTTTCTACATCAGCAAGAGAGCCAGGGTTCGTAGGACTGTCTTGATTACCAACGGTTCTCACTGATCTCACTCTGAACCTGCATTTTAATTCCTGCATTGAGATTACTTATGGCTCCCGAGCAGCTCTGCCTCTGAGAAAAAAGTTTTATATAAACTGAATTTACAATTTGAAGAGAGGTGAAGAGAGGTCAAAAATTGGAGTCGTTAAATGAGTGAAAATAAATGAAAGTATGAAGTAAACAGACAAAGTAAGCAGGAAGCCTGAGAAGTGAGGATATTATCAATTATTCCAGACGAGAGAAGCAGAACTCTAAACAGCTGAGGGCAGAAATGACTTCACCTCAGTTCTTTAACAGCCTGTTGAAACATAGTTCATAGAACACACACTCTGATAAACATCCAGACACACACACACACGACAGCCAACACTGGAGGGGGTGCGAGACACAACAGCTGTCCTTTTTGAGAGTAGCCACAATGCAGGAGCTCTGCAGGGGGGGAGACAGCACCTGCCTCTGTCCCCCCCATCCTCACCCACAGGACACGACTGGCGAGGAGGGTGAAGGCGTGCGTGCCTCCAGTCGGGAGTCGTCTATTCACCCCATTCAGCTGCCTCATCTGCATAGTGTTTGACTTGCTGCTTCTAAATTGGGCGCCTTCCTCTTTGAAGGCAGATGTATGTAAACAATGTCTCTTTTCATCTCGGCGAGGATAAGAAGATGACGGATTCTAGGTCATTAACCCCCGGAGGACTGACGGCTAACAAAGGCAAACCTGCCGCCGGTTCAAAACACAGCCGCATAATCACCCACAACAGTTCAGACTGGTTGTCCAAAGTGTGGAAATATGCACGGCAGCGCAACCAGGCTAATGAACGCAGCAGTGTTTGACAATTACAGACAGACACCAGGGATGTTGGTATTTAGTAAAGTTTTTTTTTTTGGGGGGGTTGCAATAAGACTTTCAATCAGAGAGTTTTCAAGAATTGAATACCGAGAACTGAGATCCAAGTACTTCCCAGATTTTCTTACCAAAATATATTCCCAGAACAAATACCTTTGTAAACTTTGTATTTGTGTATTAATGCTGTAAAGACTATAATGTAGAAACATCATTAACGCTACCACCTAGCTGTTGCAACAAAATGCTGGAGTCTGAACTTGAAACAGTCCTTCGCTGGTCTAAATATTTAGGACTCAATCCAATAGGGCCCAAAGAAACCTGAACCCTGGTAATTAGAGTTGACCCAAAATATGGTTCACCAGAACAGATCCCATAACAAAGAAAGCAACACAAACAGCCACACCACCCATTAACAAGCAGCTATGGTCCAACATGTAATACTTCCTGCACTTCTCCATATGCCTGAAACAAACTTTATTTTTCTGCTATGATGATGACACACCAATTTATTAGGGATGACAGACTACTACAGGACCCTAACTGACCCCATTAGTCTTAGGGTGCTTTCACATTAGTAAGAGTCTGAGTACACTTGACTCCAGTTGATATGATTAGTGCAAACACTGTGCACCTTACCAGGCACGGTACGCCAATCTGCTCCCTAATTCACTTGACTGGGTGGTCGCTAGTATGGTTCATGTGTAGTTTCGTACAGTAGACATCAGGTATGAACACCAACTGTACCAAAACACAGAGGTGGACTGCTATTTAATGCAACTGAGTCTCAATTTAAAGCCCTGTTTCCACCAAGCAGTACAATACGGTTCAGTTCAGTTCAGTTCAGTACGCCTTTTTCTGTTTCCACTGTGAAAAGTTGTGGATGGTACCAATGGAACCGTTTCGTACCGTCCCCATTTTTGGTCCCCCCTCTGTTGAGGTACCTAGCACACAGAAAAGGTGGCGCTGTGAACACTGCAGTCTGATGAGTCTGAGAAAAATGATTGAGTGGGCCGACTGCTGACGACTTTTAAGGTGGAACGTTTACTTGTAATGTTACTCAATGCATGAGTTGATGACGTGAATCCATCAACACACCGACACACCTTAAGTAATGAGTGGATCTTCAAGACTTTAAAAATGTATATTAATTTTGACCAGATTATGTGAACTGCATATATTCCAATCCTCACTAGGGATGCACCGATCCACATTTTTTCACTTCCGATCCGATCTCGATACCTGAATTTGGATATCTGCCGATACCGATACTATTCCGATACTAGAGCTCTGTTTGCTTTAATATTATTATTGTCATTATTGTTGATTTTATATGAGGCTGTAATAAACTCCTCTCTACAGGCAAGTATGATATGTATGTATGTATGCATCTATGTCCCAAAAGGCAACTTCAGGTAAGTATAAGGTCAGAAAAGCAGGAAATGCTATTCACAGGAAAAATCCCATCCTGAAAACAAATATGCAACTGTAAGGGTTTCAAATTGATTGTCAATGGGTTTCAAATTGATTGTCAATATTTATTAAATTCCAAGACAGTGTTAAACTACTAGTGCAATATAAAAATCAAAAAACAAAAAGTACCTGTCATATTAATCTGAACAGCACAGATACAAATCAAGTAGACACTACTATGTAGTAGTGTTGTCACGATTCCAAAATTGGGACCCACGGTACGATACCAGTGAAAGTATCACGGTTCTGAGTAGTATCATGACAGCGNCTTCATAAGTAAAGAACAGTCCCTAAAGTGCGGTGAGGTTTGTGGGCTGTTACCTGCCACAAAGAGAGAAATGTGAACGGCTCGTTTCTCCTCTGACACGTCACATACCTGTGTGCCGCCACAGTTCGGCTGTTCAGGTACTTTTGGGCAGTCATGACACCAAGAAGAGGATATTATTGGACCTGGAATCTAACATGTGAATATCTGAAATGGTATAACAGCTTAAAATATACATCATAAGTGTGATCTCTTGTGTCCTTTAATTTGTACAAAGAATGATAATTCATAGTGTCATTTACAGGAAGTGGTTGATCAAAATGAAAACAGTCTTCAAGAAAATAAAACACTGATGATTCTGAACCACAGTTTTTATAGTGTATGGTGTGTTTAAAGTGGTAGAGATTATTCGCCTCGTGGCGATCCCACAAGATGAAAGTTCACAGTTCATCGATGAGTATCACTACAACAACACACCGACACACACACACACACACTCATATCTATCCCACACCATCACTTGCTCTGTGACCCTGCGTATTCCCCCGCAGCGATGCTCTACATATTTATAGGCAACATGTGTACGTGGGTATTTCTGATGTAGTATTTATGAGAGCTCCTCTGTGTGAGATGAGTACCTCTTCACACGTGTAAGTGTGTGAGTGTGTTATGTACGCATACAGAAGAAACGGAGATCCTCTCTGCATATCTGAAAAACACCATACATGTTCACCTGAGAAAAGAAATTTACTTGAAGTAGTTTGTTTCATGTTTAAAGTATAAATCCCTGACATCAAACAGATTACTGTTTCTCTTATTTCTATTGTCAGATAAATGGACTGGATTTATAGATACAGTGATGCTAGGTGCACTGTGAGGCTGCACTTTGAGCCAAATGCTAATGTCAGCATGCTAACGTGCTCAGAATAACAATGCAATAACATGCTAATGTTTAGCAGGTATAATTTTAACATGTTCATCATCTTAGTTTAGTGTGTTAGCATGTTAACGTTAATCAATTAGCTAATAAGCACTAAACACAAAGTACAACAGAGGCTGATCGGAGTGTCATTAGTTTTGCAGATATTTGGCTATGTAAAATAATGGGTGTTAGCACCGTGACGTCACCCATTGGTTAGTGAACTCCCATTTGGAAGCCTCGAGTTTGGTATTTTGACCATGGCCATCTTGGATTTTTGGAGCCATATGTGACCACATTTGGATAAGAGGGTGGACATAACCCTAACGCTAGCTGCTAGCCTGTTTAGTAAGGTGCATTTCCAGCTATGGTTAACTGTGATAATGCTAATGCTTATTCTCATTAGCGACAAACAGGCTTAAAACACAAAGTGTACTCATCAAAAAACTAAACATCAGTCTTCTTAGGACTCGAGTTACATGACTCGAACTGAAGTCACAGTAAAGTCACAAATTGACTTTACACTTCACTTAGTAAAATCTGAAAAAACTTGCAACTCAACTTTGATTTTAACCTCAATGACTCGTGACTTCACTTGAACTTGAGCCTTTTGACTTGAAAATACTTGATACCTTCTCCCAAGCCCAAAGATTATAAAGTATGTTATTTTAAAAGTGTGACACAGAACAATTTAATTTACCTTAATTTCTTGAATCAACTAGATTTAACTCTATTCATTCCCTGCTAGTCAACACTTATTTCCCTAAATCCAGTTTGTTTGAACATATCTGACACCATCCAATCATGTAGCAGGAGAGAACTAACGTCACTAGGGTTGTCATGAGAATCAATACTTCGGTACCAAGTCGATGCCAACACGCAAAAAATACGTCGGTACCTTTTTTTTTCTTTTTTTTTTTCGGTACCATAAGTACTGGATACAACTTTGCCCTCAGCGGGACGTGTCAATTCCTGTCAGAACTGACGGGGGCAGTATACACGCATCAGTCGGTGCCGAGGATCAGCGCTGAAGAAAAACGCCTGTTCTCCATCATCTTTGC
Organism: Epinephelus moara; assembly: GCF_006386435.1. Classification (NCBI taxonomy): domain Eukaryota; kingdom Metazoa; phylum Chordata; class Actinopteri; order Perciformes; family Serranidae; genus Epinephelus; species Epinephelus moara. The sequence goes on along the minus strand of NC_065519.1, from coordinate 6,049,039 downwards.
TAGAAACAATGGCTTTTACAAGTGCTGCTGGAGCCACAACACCTTGGCTTGTTGAAAAGTCAGGTAGTAGGAGTTGTGTGTGGAGAGGGTTAGGCCTCATTTACACTGCAAACAATGCGTTTGCATAGCGCTCGCTAGCGCTCGCTGTTTACTCGCATTTTCATTTTGGCAAGCATGTTAACAGGTTAGAGCATTCACACCGCATCCGTTCTACGCTCTGCTCGAGTTGCGCTGCTTTCGCGAGCAAGCTCGAAAATAGAAGAGACGCCGATTTTTGGGCAAGTCGCGAGCGAATGGTCGCGGTATTCAACAAAAAAACACAGTTTGCGTGTGTTGTGACCTCTCTCGGCCACCGTAGACATCTCCCCCTTAACCAAGCGAGACCAGACAGGCATGTGTTTCATGTACTTACCCATTTGTAGTGCTAAATATCAATTCTCCAAGCGCTGGAATAAAAGATTGAACATGGTGCACTACCGCCACCAACTGTTTGGGTGTGGGGACTGCAGCGGCCGCTGGGCGACGTGTCTGTTTGGTTTTGGTGTACACGTGTGCTGCCGCATCGCTTGCAGTGTAAATGAGGCCTTAGAGTTAAAGTTAAAGTTTGAAACAGTTTTAATAAAGTAGTGAATTTAGAAATACATGAGTTCTGTTTTTTGATTTTTATCGTGGTATTGAATGAGTATCGAGAATCGTAGAAATTCACTGGTGTTGGTATCGACTACTGAAATTCTTGTATCATGACAAGCCTAAATGTCACTTTACTGAGCGTCAGTTGGAAAAATGATGCCAAAGATATTTTCGTTCACGTATCAAAACTGGGGACGGTGGTCAACAAAAAACAGACTGCAACATGTCTAACGTGCAATGGCATCACAATTGGCGAAGAGCGCATTGTGACTTGTTTGGGACTTGGGATGCGTGAGTCCTGAACTGAGACTTGACTTGGGCTTAAGCGCAAAGACTTGAGACCTATGTCTGACTTGCAACTTTACAGAGATGGGGCCCTCTGTGAATTTATATTCAACAGGAAGGTTGAGATCTTATTTTGGCACTTATTGTTTTTTACACCTGATTGAAATGTTATCACTGAAACTTGTTCTGACAGTCTTGTTTGGACTAAATCAAACCGTATAAAAATGAAGCAACCAAAAAAAAGAGTGAGCACGCTCAATTAGGCAACTGGCAATGAGTTCTAAAAATAAATGACTCAAACTCATCGCTGTGAAATCAAAACAAAAGAGCTGAACCTTCGACTAGATTCCTGTTGGGATCTACTGACCCAAACGGGAAGCAGAGAAGAACACAAAGCCCTCGCAGCTTTGCGAGGTGGGCGGCTTTTGTGCGGGTGTGTGTCAGTGAGGTTAGGTGGGGTTACGGAAGGTGGAAGTGTGTGTGTTTTCAGGGTGTGTGCTGGGGTCAGGGGGTAACACACACACATACACATCCACAATCACCACCTCCGACAAGCAGACATCTGCAGCCTGAACTCTTTCTTTCTGAGGTCATCTGGTGTGTGTGTGCACGCATGTGGACACGTGCATGCATGGGAAGCTGTGTGGGCATCTACAACAAACCAAGTGTGTATATGTGTGTGTGGGTCATGAGTGAGACCTGAGGGGGCGTCTCCTGAATTTATGACCCATTGTCAGAAGCACAACAGTGCACTTACTCACACACACACACACACACACGCACACGCACACACGCACACACACACACACACACACAGAGGGTTATCCCAAATCCACCCAACACGTCTGGATATGTCTGAATGTTCAGTTGCCATGTAGGTGGATCAAATGTCCGACGCCTCCACCGAGCGTGTGCTGACAGGTCAGATCCAGAGCTGAATACTGATTGGCTGGACCTGAGGGAGCTGCCTGCCACAACTTTTGACAATCAGTCAAACTGTATTTGTGCAGCAGGTTTTATAGAAAAGGATCTGCTCTGTGATCTGCAACACAAGAAATCCCCCAGAAACATTAAGCAACAGAAAGAGTCCCGTTTGATGAGGTGTTAAAGCAGCAGAGCAGATAAGAGTCGGCTTTAAACGCAAAGAACAGCAAACACAAAGAGCACCTGCTCCTCTCATGAAACACACTGACCGGGGGAATCCCACTGATCCACGATTGATTTCAGAGGTTAAATCCACTCCAGCCATCCAGGAGAGAAGAAAGAAGAAGATGGTTAAAGAAGATTTCTGTTCTGCTTTGATACAACTGAGACAATGATTTCAAAGGTTAGTGAAGTTATGAGCTTCACAACACATACACACACAAAAACAAAGCTTACAGCAGCACTGAAGAGAAAATCCATATAAACCTGGGCAACTAAAGCAAATCTTCCTCTGGACTTCCTCATCATTACCAGGATCAGACTTCACAGTATAGACCCTTTTACTATTAGCAAACAGTATGATGTTTTTTGGTGGGCGGGGCTTAGCTGGAGGCAAAACAATTCTCCACAGACATTAGCCAGCGCTAGCTAGAGAGTTCTGTTGGCTTGTTTTTGACAATGGAGGAAGATGATGTGAGTGGTGCATTCAGAAATACTCATTCCGGGTGTCGGCGCGCTGTCACAATGTACCGTGCGGTTATCCAGAGCACCGCACTCTCTGAGTAGCAGAGAGCACTCTGGACACTCCTGGCTGTCGAGATGGAGCAGCAGAGTGCTGAGTGGAGTGAATGTGTGATTAACTTAACCATTAGTTAATTCATGTAGAAATATAACGCTCCATTTCTTCCACCAACAGGGCTCTCATTTTAGTGTAGAGCGTCAGACAGAGTTTACCAACACACCAAGTCAGGTCACTCACTCTCCGGGACCGCCTGTGTTACTTGGATAAGTAAACACTGACCAACGGGACCAGACTGGCCGACCCGTATGCTCTCACTCAGTGGATGGATGATGTCACAGGAAGCCAATCTTACAAAGGAGGACCACACTTGAACGGTTTCCTCCAGTTTGTTTTGCTATGGAAGCTAATGTTAGCTAATGCGCTAAAAAGTTAACGTTCCAGAGAAATCCAATATTCCTCTTAAAGGTTCATTCTCACTGCCTCGATGCGGAAATGCAGGACGAATATGTGGAATATTTGTGCAGCGCTTTTCCGCGTTTAAATCATACACATAGGCGCGGTACGGACGCGGTGCGGAATTTCGCATTGTTGTGTTCCAATTCCACACAGTGTGAACTGGTGTGGGTGAACATGGACGAGAGTAGCAGCAGCAGCAGCAGCAGCAGCGAGCTAGCAAGCTAACATTTAACAAGCGTCAACATCAACTTTCTTTTGCACTTACCACTCTCACCGCAGCCACCAAGCTGGACAATGGACTGCCAGACGTCCTTTATATTCAATGTTCATAAAAATCATCCCGTCTTTTATCAAAAAGGACGGGGTGCTGTGAAACGGGTTTGCGCGACGTCACTATAAACAATTTCATTGGCCCAGCTGTGTAGTTCTGCTGGTGAATTCCGCAGGGGTCAAAGTCTGGGCGGATACTTTTTTCACCGCACGAAACTTCCATAAGAACCCATGAAATCAGCTTTTATATTTTTCCGCGAGAATAATCCGCGCGGATATTCGCCCTCAATGAGAATGGGCTTTAATCCCTCCCCAGTTTCTGATGAGGTGGACATGATAACCCTTAATACACATAATGTTATTCATCAGGTGGACATGATAACCCTTAATACACATAATGTTATTCATCCCTACAACAGCAAATACTTTTTCCCTAACCTGATATGAAGTGTGCGCCGCACATGTGAGCATTTTTGATGATGGCCTCCGTCCAGTCCTTTGGTCTTATCACATTTAACCATAGTTGTCTTTGTTTTTGTTGACGGGCAGTGGCGTCTGCTTTTGAGCCATGACTCCTTCTATTCTGGCTCCCAATAACACAGAGGCAGCTTTACCGCCAGATAATAAAATGATGTCATTGTGACATCGGCCCAGCTGTGTTCAATCTCAGACAACACTGCCATGGTGAAATTCATGCACTACGCAAGCAAGTAAATCATGTACACAGTGTACTACATGAAGGTGTAATAACGGAGAGTATCCAAATTAAGACATAGCATGTGTCTTTTAAGGTTGTCACTATGACAACATTTACACCCTGGATAAGTCAACACACATGTCAGTGCAGGGGATATAGCATCTGTACATTCTGGCCACAGTCTTGAGAAAAACATCCACCCAAAGAAAGTTAAAGATCACCTTACTCCGCTACAGACAGCTTCTCCACTGGCACTCATTACTTTACAAGTTACGTTAGCCCTGTTAGCAAGGCTACGAAAAAGTAGCCTCTGGATGCCTTCAACTGTCTGTCATGATACCCTCGCTGTGCACATCATGGCGGTCCCTCTGGAGTATCCCACATCACATCCACTGAGCAGAGACGCACCTTGTTTGTAGACAAGTCTGTCAGCTCTGCTCTCCAAATCTGCATATTAATTTTGTTCACGATGTGTGGAGAATCATTATAATGAGGTGTAAATGTAAATCAGATGTCATTATACAGATAATGTAAGAAGATACATATTGCATGTTAATGCTGGTGTAAATGCTCCCTGTTGGATCATCTCATCACGACTTGGCCTGAAAACGTGTCAGACAACACGCTGAACCTCATGACCTGCGAAAGTGATTTGGTAGGAGGGAGACAGACTTCACGGGGCTGCGAATTTAGAACTGGAGAAGGTGAAATAAATCTGACTTATGAGTCTTTCTGTTGGGGCCTTGTGAAGTGTCCAAAATTCATTTTCTTTCTAAGTGCCCCAAATCTGATGGCCATTTTCAGGCTGATATCTTGTGGAATGAAGAGAATATCACCATTAAGTAGCTTGCGTTTTGAAATTTAGATTTTCATCACCTTTTTCTTTTTTTAAAAAAGTGAAGAAACTGTGAATGGTTTGGCAGGGTTTGTTGGAGACAATGCACAGCTGAGGAGTACATAGATGTCATGGCACGGGGAGTTTGGGAACAAGGATTGGACTCAAATGCAAACAGCTGAGGATGATTTCAGTGATATACTGTACAGACAGCTTACAGGCAGGTGCTGGTAGGCAGACAGGCAGGTAGGTGAAGGTCGAGGTAACATTCAAACACCAGACGCTCGAAACAAAAGCACAAAACAAGAAAGCAACAAAGACGAAGTGAACAAAAATGAGCTGGTTTAAAGTGTGGACAGGTGAGCTGATGGGCGAGGACTCACAGGTAACTGCAGGGCTGATGACAAAAAGTGGGAACAGGTGAGTAGATGGGCAGGGCAGACAGGTGATGGGGAAAGGAAGGAAAGTCCGAGGGCATCTGGTGGATGGAGAAAGGTTTGGTTGAGGTAAGGTAATGGGGCTGGAGAGGAGGGACAGAGAGGGCTCATCCCAATACCTGATCTCACATCCACGTTTCCCCCCCCTTCTGTCTCTTCCTCACGCCTTAGCTCCGCCCTTGTAAGACACAGGGAAGAGATGTGAGGATGGGATGGGAGGAGAGAAGAAACTAGGATGTATGCCTTTAGAAACAGCATCCGTTTCTGATGACGGCAGCAGCTGATCACAGCTGGATCAGCTATCAGGAGGCTTTATCAACGGTTACCAGGCATCCGGGACAGTCTGGTTTTGTTGGAGGCGGTGATGTAGGACAGCCATCAATGGTAAGTCAGGCGCTACACCATGCTGAAGCTGCTATTGCTATAACTGAAAGAGCCTTGTTCACATTTTTAAATCGATGTTGAATCAGAAAACAAAGTATAGAACTTGGGGGTGATACACTTGAGTTCAATCCCTTATTGGTTTCCCTCTGGTATAAAACTCCACTAATGCTGTGATGTATCAGATCGGTCCAATCAGCTGCTGAATCAATAGCTGATATCCAGTCAGGGGGGTGTCAGTCAGTTAAAGTCTTCTGCAAAGGCTGCACTCATATATCCTCGCTTCCCTTTCCTTGGAGTACCTTTTTTCTCCTCGACCCCTCGGAGCGCATTTAAAGAATTGAGATGTCCTTCAAGATGGCAGGTGTCAATCAATTTCCATGTCAAGTGATCGAAGATGGAGAATAGAGAAGTTGAGGAGGGATATTGGGATGAACCCAAAGACAGACTGTGACAAAAGAAATGCACCCAAAAAAGTCCTGTAGACAATCACAGCATAAAGGAAGGTTAATTTCTTAAGAGACCTTGACGAAGGGATCACAAACCTTCGACATCACATATTCAAACACTCTGATCCTTACCGAAGGTATATGAGGCCATTAACTCTGATAAATGATAGAAATAACAAATCAATCTCTATCCTTCCGTAGCTCCCTTTCTGACCACCTCCTCATCAAATAATTCTTGTTACTTTCAGACATTTGAAAGTTTTCTCTGAATAACATGAATGACGGATATCTGACCCCTGCTGAGCTTCTTTAATCTGCCTCCTCAGTGTTAAAGATGTCCAATGTGTAGCTGTGTGGGTAGTAAGCATGACTTCTACGCTACTAGGTAAATATGGCACAATATGTTACTGAGCAAAGCTCCCTGAGGCCTCCATAACAGCCAAATCCCTTGTTCCCAAAGGCCCCAAAACTACGAGGTACTTGGCCAATTCCTCTGAGGCGTCCCACTAGCCTGGAGGAGACAGCTGGAAGGTGATGAATAAAAAATACACTGGTGGGAGGAGAAAAAAACACTTTGGAGACACATTTACATTTTAAGCATTTGGCTGACGCTGTAATCCGAAGTAGGCAGGTGAGGGATTCAAAGTGTTGCTGCAGGGCCTTTGTGAAGGTGAAGAGAGCTGCCGATGGACACAAACGAGCTGTATGCAGAGATCACAGCCGTCACTTTTTGACTCACAGGATCCTTTTTATGATCACAAGTCCGCTACAGATTGTCCTTCATTTTTGTGTTTGAGCACAGGTATGAAAGATGTTTGGAGTTTATTATAAAATAAACATCCGTTTAAAAAGAGCCTCGATGGTTTGGAGTTCATGTGTCAATGGTTTAGGGTTGGTATTCTTTCTTCAACAACTGTATTGTTTGCAAAGAACACAGATGGCTCTACTGGATTGAGATCTGGTGACTGTGGAGGCCATTGGAGTACAGTGAACTCATCTGTCATGTTCAAGAAACCAGTTTGAGATGATGTGAGCTTTGTGACATGGTGCGTTATCCTGCTGGAAGTAGCCATCAGAAGATGGGTACACTGTGGTCATAAAGGGATGGACACGGTCAGCAACAATACTCAGGTAGGCTGTGGTGTTTAAACCATGCTCAGTTGGTACTAAGAAAATCTCCCCCACACCATTACACCACCAGCAGCAGCCTGAAGCGTTGATACAAGGCAGGATGGATCCATGCTTCCATCTGAATGTGGTTTTTCCAATCTTCTATTGTCCAGTTTTGGTGAGAAAACCCGTGTGAATTGTAGCCTCAGTTTCCTGTTGTTAGCTGACAGGAGTGGCACCTGGTGTGGTCTTCTGCTGCTGTAGCCCATCTGCTTCAAGGTTGGACAAGGTGTTGTTGCTTCAGAGATGGTCTTCTGCAGACCTTGGTTGTAACCAGTGGTTATTTGAGTTACTGTTTTCTTTCTATCATCTTGAACCAGTCTGACCATTCTCCTCTGACCTCTGTAACTTAAAAATGCTTAAAAAATAGGGCCAAGGTCACTAATGTGTTATTCTTTAATCAACTTGAGTAATTATTTTATCTTGTCACATAAAAGATTAAGAAAATAAACTTTTATAGTGTCAAAATTTGACTTTATACAGCTGTTACTTGTAGCAGAACAAACAAGGCTACAAACTATGAATGATATCCACACCAGCTCCCTGTGTAACTACACCACAATGAAGGTCAACCTTACAGCAACACCACCTTCGGACAGACACACCGCTCTCTGTGGAGCCTCTGAGGTCCAGAAAGATCAGAGTTCCTTCAGCGTTTCCATTTAATAATTCATGCTCCACAAATGTTTCGTGCTTCCACCAGTCGACTTTTAAGAGTCTGCTCAGTCTGCAGAATCATGCATGCAGATGATGAGATGGTGATATTGATTCTATTGTGAGATGCCAAAAGTTTTAAAAGCCTTGAAGTTATCAACCTGGTTTCTCATACTTCACCAGACTTTCCAGACCTGCGTGTGAACCCGGCGAGAATAAAGCAGCGATGTGATGCGCCTGTCTTGTTTCCTCAGCACTTTCTTTATGCGTCAGCTTGATTTTCTTCATTGTGATGTTCAGATAAGGGAGGCGTGGGAGGCGAATGTCCCAATTCTTCTCCATTCATATTACACTGTAGCCATTTAGCTGACACGTTTACCCAGAGTGCCTTGTGCCGAGTGAAAAATCTGAATCAGATCTGATTCCTGTATCATCAACTTTATAAGCAGCATCTGATGAAGAGTTCAAGAGTCACAGTTACCAAACAGTCGAAATATGTACTCTTGTTAGAAAAGCATCAGATCAGAGAATGAGACAAATAATGTTAGAAATTATTATTATTAGATTTTTTAAAGTTAAATATTCTGATTATATAGTATATATATAAGCAATATTAGCTGCGTCCTTGTTACTGCTGGTCATCTTAACATCACAAAAAGTAATTACACCTCCATTTGTTCAGAGGTGTCCAGTGGTTGAAAGTAACTAAGTACATTTACTCAGGCACCTTTACTTTACTTGAGTATTTCCATTTTCTGCCACTCTGTACTTCTGCTCCTCCACATCTCAGAGGGAAATATTGCACTACATTTATTTGAAAGCTTTAGTTACCTTACAAATTAGGATCTTCTGAAATATGAAAAATGTTTTCAAAAAATGCTTTGCCATACATGAAGTTACCGAACAATATTAAAGATGACACAACTGATCGACTGGCTGAAAATTAATTGGCAAGTATTTCAGTAATAATTTAAGTCGTTTTTCATGCAAAAACATAAGGGCCCGTAAACATGCTGCGACTTTAACTGCCTGGAAAACACGAGGTCGGGCGCTGGGTGCTACTCTTGTGCCAGCTTTCAAGAGTGCAGCAGCAGGTTGCGTCTGAGGTTGCTAAGCAGATTCCAGCTTTTAACGTGAGGATTTTCTGCTTCCCCTTTTAATTATTTTAAAGGGGACCTAATATGCTAATTTTCAGGTTCATTCTTGGGTTTTGGGTTTCTACCAGAACATGTTTACATGCATTAAAGCAGATGTTCCATACTGTCTGCGCTGGAACATCTTAGGAAAGCCAAAGGAAAATGTTGGCACTGCATGTTTCAGATACTTCACATTTCTATGTTTCATATGAATCATATCAACATTTCTAAAGAGGCACAGTATATAGCCTGACTTTGTTATCGCAGAGTGGAGGGAATGGTAGGTGGCGTGGCACCTTGTGAGACACCTGCCAAGCTGCAGACCACTGGTCAAGGCATTAAGGGTTCATTCAGATTCATCAAAGTCACACATTAACACAAACTAACTACCTGTTTGAGGCAGCAGCAGACCAGCAGCTCCTGTGTTCAGAGAGCCAAAATTAGTGTTTTTCTCAATGCAGTCTGGCTTTGACGAGAGCATAGACGGGGAACTGAAGCCATAATGGCTTCCCTGTCTAAACAGGCAGTTTGATGGAAAGGTAAGGCAGTGAAAATACTCTCAATATAGCGTGCACTTAATCTGATATTTATTTTTTAGGTGGGACTTCTTTAAGGGGCTCTAATATGTTTAGTTGCTTAGCTTCAAGGCTGGACTGCAGCCCACGCCTTCAAACTGGGGGCATGACAACTGCCATCTACTGGATGTAGCACACTAACAATGGATGAGTACCCCATACAACCCCACTTCAAAAAATCGCTTTAAGAACAGTATCTGAATACCTCTTCCACCACTGGAGGTGACATTAAAAGATGTGTTCTGTTTAAGTAACCAGCATTAGCCAACAGGTGAGTAACTTTTCCTCTCCTCTAGTTTACTGTCAGAGGTATATCTGTATCTGTACACTGTCAGACTGTACGTGAGGCCCTGTGAGTGCAAATCCGTGACAACTGAAACAATTCAGACTCCGACCTTTGCCAATTTCATGCTACAGAATAAAACATTTCCCCAGATCGACGCAGCATTCTGTGATTTTATTAAGAGTGCGAGTTGAGTGTAGAAAAACAGAGGAATGGATGTGTTTTCAATATCCCTCAGCCTTTTGGGCTCCGCTTTCCCAATTCCACTTTAGGTCGACATGCATTATTAAGAGCTGCATCTCTGAGAAAGTACCAGCGCTGTGTCGAATGAATAAATTGTGATGGCAAATAGGATGTGAGTGAGAACTGGGTCAGAACGACTCGGTACAATATGACTCAGCATTATCGCTCATCTCCCCATTTCCCCCCGCCCCCCTCCTCACTAAGCTCCCTCTCACACACAAACACACTCACTCCATTAAAACTTCTAAAGCTTCCATTTCCTACATTTAGATGCTCAGCATGTAACAGCCTTGCTCTCACCCTGCTGCAGCATGCTAATTGAGCCACAGTGAGGAGGGAGAAAACCCACAGTTGTGATAGTCTCTTGCTATAAATCAGGCTTTCCTTTGTTCCTACATTTCTCTCCCACACAGACATTAAATAACATCAACTCCTCACCAGCATGCTGTTACTGCTTTAAGCCTCTTTACAGGACTATCAGTGCATGTATTTTCAGCATGGGTAGTCCCAGTGGGACATGCATCCTTGCAACATTAATACAAAACTCAACACTGCACAGGGAATTGAACTCTTAGAGGGTAAACCACGCAGGACTGCACTCTTTTAGATTATTTCTGAAGTAGTTTGGATGTTGTGGATGCTCAATATTCACATTTTGGACTTTTTCAGAGGCCCCTGTTTGCACTCCAAGTCGCACAACTTCAGCTGTGCAGCACGTTAAATCATTGTCACCGCTCTCAGTTTCACAAGCTGAACTGCTTCCCTATATCAGGCAAAAATAGACCTCGAAGTGGCTGTGACGTCTTTGACGAGATGATAAATGTCGGCTGGATGAGATGATAAATGTATCAGTGCTCTCTTATCCCCGAGAGAACACCATGTACCCACATCCTTTCATTTGAGAAAGTCAAGTACAAGTAGAGAAATCACCATTTTTATCATCCCAGCAACAAGCCAGAGACGTGTCGTTTCATTACTGCTTGTTTCGTCTGCAATTTTTGTTGTTCGTGCTCTCACTAGCTTTAAATCATTTTGGTTTGGTGAGGTGCAGCATGGCCTCTAGAAGCCACTTCTGTGGTGGCTGACGAGGGCAAACACACTACAACTGACGAAAACATTTCCATCAACAAGCTGCAGCTTCAGAAACGTCAGTTAGATGCATGTTGTTTTTTGTTGTTTTCCAGCGTGAATAAAAGTGTTGTAAGGAGGCGACATAAAAAGCCACATATTCTTTCTTTTACATTTCCCCATGTGTATGTGTGCGTATGTTTCATAGGTACAACTCGTTTTAAAATTGGTTCAGTATTGAGGGAGCCGGCAGCCACGAGGTAGATATGGGGGCAAATGCGTCCCGTATAAGTTTGTGCATTAAAAGTGCTTTTTTCCGCCACTGACCGGTTCAGATCGCCAGTGTTATCTCTGTAAATAGCATACTAAGCGTTTCCCTGACCCTTCACCTCCTCCCAGCTGTGACGTCATCTCGCAAGAGCTTTGCTTGTTGCCGGAAGAAAACAGGGTACGACATATACGAGGGCAAAGTATGCAACAGCAAATGTGCATCTCGGAGACAATTCTAGGTATCAGTATTACATGCATAAAGACATATTAGTTATACTTACTTGATGGATAGTTGACCATTTGGTCCCTGTGGTTTTGGCCGCCTCCTCCAATTTATTTTGGGCACATGAAAAAAGGTATCCAGCACTGCCCTGTCGATCAGAGGGGGGAAATCCTCTAACGTAGTTACACAGCGTTTGGTAGTTTCTGTATCATCCCAAGACACATCGAGACCATGAATATTGGGCAACAGGTCCCACTCATTGCAACACAGACATTCTTCCTCTGTGGGCATGGAGTCACAGCAACCACAGGAGCACCACCAGTCCTCAGAGATTCGTGTTCGTGCAGCCACTGCTTCACCCTCGTCTGCTCGTTGGCCCTCTCTCTCTATCCTCGTCTGCTCTTCAATTTGTAGGAGCTCCTTGTCCGTATACTCGGGCTCAAATAATTACGGGCGGCCATTGTAATAAAAGGGCTCATCTTCATTCTCGAAATCAGGTAAATATGCAGCCATGATACCGATGCAGTAAAACTCTCAACTGTTTTCCGGGACAACCAGCGCCACTCTGAGTGGCGCTCAGCATGGCTCCTCTGTTTTCTCCCGGCAACATCCGCTTAGTATGCTATTTACAGAGATAACACTGGCGATCTGAACCGGTCAGTGGCGGAAAAAAGCACTTTTAATGCGCAAACTTATACGGGACGCATTTGCCCCCATATCTACCTCGCGGCTGCCGGCTCCCTCAATACTGAACCAATTTTAAAACGAGTTGTACCTATGAATCAGACGCACACATACACATGGGGAAATGTGCGTCAGCTCTATGCAGAACCTACACCGTAGCCTAGGCATGTGGCCTACACCGTGTCTGTGTCACTCTGCAGTTACACCTCTGAAACACTAGTCCGTGTTGGGCTTAGTTGTTTAGTTGATTCAAAACACACATTAAACATGGCTTAATAGAGACAATTTCAAACACAAGTACACAAATCAGCTTCACTATAACTCGCAGCATTCACAGACAAACACTTGTCTTTATCTGGACACATTTGCCCCACAAATACAACATGCTAACGTTATTAGCACAAGCCCAGGGCATTTTACATTGTACAAATTAGCCGAGCGGCTACTGGACTTTTCCTCTACTCATATGAAGCCAGGGACAACATCAACATTTCACAAAGATAACGTTACATAATTTGGCTCCATTACAACTCACAAGGTTCAGTGACAAAACAACTGTCTTACACTAAACACGTTTTCCAAACAAATACAACATGCTAACATTATTAGCACAAGCCTATGGCATTTTACATTGTATAAATTAGCCCAGCGAGTTGCAGAGATTTCCTCTGCTCATATGAAGCCAGGACACAAGACTTACAATGCAGAGCCTACACCATAGGTTCGAGGCAGAAGTATAAATCCCGCTCCCTGTAGCTTTCTGGGCTTGTGTGTTTTTGACTTTGCAATGTTTCTGTATTTTAAACACCTTCGACATACAGCACAGCTTCCTTCGTAAACATTTCAAGGCACTGGCTTTAATCACCACAAGTCATCATTATTCTTTTCAAGTCAGAAAACATTGAATGTAGTTGAGGAGTGAGACAACAAAGAAACTATTCAAACCGCCTGTTTATATGGTTTAGATATAACTGAAATTACTGGATGCCAGGTTTTAATTGCTGTTTAGATTGCAGGAAAAGTATCTCACATTTACCCTTTAATGCTAATGTCTGTGTGTGATTATTTTTTTAATGTTAGTATCTCTCTATCAGTGATCGTGAGGTGTGAGCACATGTTCCTTTAAGTATGCAGGAATGTGGAGGCAGAGTGTGCAGCCACAATAACCAGACATGGCTGAGAGGCCCTGGCTTTGCATAGCGAAGCCTTTTGTTGGTTTCTAATAATGCCTGCGATATGGGATCTGGGGGAGGTGACACGATGACAGGAGGGGAGGTGAGGGAGGCGACGGGGGGACGTAATGGTGTTTTGGCGAGAGGCGACGGAGGAGCAGGAGCTGACTGTGAATGGCTTTAATTGCTTTTCTTGGGTGAGTGGGAGGAACTGATTGACTTATGAGGTATGAAAAGGACAAACCTGCTGCCACAAGGTATGTGTGTTGTAGGGTGTGTGTGTGTGTGTGTATGCATCTGTTAGTATCTGCGGTGCATGTGGGTAGTCTACCTGTGTGTTTTCTCATGTGTAGGAGGTCTCTGTCAGAGCATCTGTTGAGGCACGGGCCAGATGGAGTGTGTGGCAAGAGTCTTGTGTGGAGGCACGAGCTCCATTCTTCCTCTTCCTCCTCCTCCTCCTCTCCTGCCTTCTGCTCCGATGCTCCAGCAAAGAGGAGGCCCGGCCGGGGGCCCGACAGATGTGTCAGTTTAACACCAGAGGTCCCTGCAGGAGACAAAAGGAGGCAGGAGAAGGCAGAGTGACTGGCTGACCTCTGACCTCTCCTATAGATACACACGCTTCATACGTGGGCAGGGATTTGCAACACTGGGTTGAATAGGCACAATGGAAACACCCTGCAATGTCAGTGATAAGCTCCATTTGTTCTGAGCCAATCAGAGAGCTGCGGCAGATATTCCAGAGGGAGTCAGGCTCGGCATTAGAGGGTCAAACTGCCAATAGCGATTTATTAAAGAAACATACGGTGTAATGTGAATATAACCAAATGATCTCATTTGGACGGCTTCAATAATTAATGTAATGACTATTTGGGTTAATTGACCTCTAAAGCTTACCTGTCCCTGAAGTGGAATTATAAAACACGTTAAATTGCTAACCACACTCAGACCCACACAGCTTCAGTTTAAATACAAGTTCAGGTCATGTTTTCAATCTTGTTAACAAAAAAATCATGGTGGTGCTCTGGGTATTCAGAAGTGACAATCAGAAATACTGGTACAGCCAGACACACAAAAACGGCATCCCTCCATTGAATATCAAGTCTTTAACCTTGTTAACATGAACATATAATGTTTCAGTATTTGCTACTGCGACACATCATGGGCGAAAAAATCAGTCAATGCAATGACTGAGCATTTTCACCTTGTAACTGCAGTGCACTAGTGACAGTGTCAAGAACACTCCAGCGTTAGCATTGGTACGTACGAACGTAACAATAAAGTTCATAAATCATCATAATCAATCATCATCAATCATCATCAATCATAAAGTTTTCTAAAATCTGGGGATCCTTCATTGAACATATCAAAAGGGTGAAGAGTCAAGCAGACTAAATACATTGGGCTTTTTCTTTGCGTTGGACAGTGTGCTTCAATCCACCAGGACACCAGGTCTCTTCTGGACCTTCCCCTGACCACCCATGGTCTTTATCCCATGGATGCCAACTTTGAGCCTCAACCTTCCTGTGGAAAACCTACTCATAGTACGAACTGGCATATAATTGTACTTTCTCTCCTTTAAGTGTCAGTGTGTTATCCTTTATCTTATAATTTCTTCTCCTCCTTCTTCTTCTTTAGCTTTTATTGTTCTTTTTTTTCTTGTTTTGTCCTGGATTTCTTATGTCTGTTTGTGTTTAAAAACTAAGAAATAAAATCTATAAAAAAACCCAAAACTTACCAAGTAGTGTTGTTACCTAAACGCGACCGTTAATTACAACATTAATTAACTGGTGTTACCATGTTTATCAGCTCTGTATCACAAAGAGATGCAAACAGGTGCCTTGTCTGTCACTTCCACATGCCAAGGGCCGTGATAAAGTGTCAGTATTTAACAACCTGCATCAGCTGATCTCAAACAGCCCAATCAACTGATGGAGCAGCTGATTGATGGAATGGAGTCAGCTGATACTGTTGCTGCTTCCTCTGCAAGCAGCTTTGCGCCTTGCCTCCACCCCAGCTCCTCCTTTTCATGTTGTGTCTGATCACTGTCATTTCTGTTTGTCGTTGATGCTGCTCTGTTCTGCCTTAGGCTTTTCATGTGGGCACATGGAAGGGCAGTGAGGTTTGCTCTCTCCACCTTAATGCTTCCCTTGTTTGCATGTGGAAGGGCAGGGAGGTTTGCTCTCTCCGCCTTCATGCTTCCCTTGTTTGCGCGTGGAAGGGCAGGGAGGTTTGCTCTCTCTGCCTTAATGCTTCCCTTGTTTGCGCGTGGAAGGGCAGGGAGGTGTGCTCTCTCCGCCTCAATGCTTCCCTTGTTTGCACATGGAAGGGCAGGGAGGTGTGCTCTTTCTCCGCCTTAGACTTTCCACGTAGGTGCTTGGAAGAGGATTTCTGCGTAGGCCTAAGAAAAGGCAGCGGGGCCCCAGAACAGAGCCATACCACCAAATATAATACTGCAAATGGAAATTAAGTTTTCTTTGACTAAAGTGTTCCTGATTGAAATGTAATTTTCATGAGCAGACACGAGTTTGTAGAGCTTTAATCAATCTCAAAATGAATCTCAGCATTACAATATATTAATTTATCACGTTTCTGTTCTTCAATGTCTTGATCAAGGCACTTACATATGTGAACAGGAGGAGCTGAAGAACAAGTCACCAACCTGGTAGACAACTTGAGCTGCAGCCACCCTCAGTGCTGTTAATATTTAACATTTTTGCGCATGGTGTTTCTTGGAAAATGTTTTCCTGTTTGAAGATTTTATTTGGTGATTGCAGAGAAACAGTGAGTCATTTGTGGGTGATGAAATGTTAGTTATTTGGGCTTTTTGCTGATTTAAAGTGGGTGTGATACCTCTGCATTCTGACTGTGTATGTGCCAATCTGTTGATTGCAATCATAGAACAAATCCCTTTTAGCTCATTGGGGAGAAACATAATATTTGCATCGCAGAGACTCTGTCATTATGAATATTATTTTCAGGGATTATTAAGTTTTATATTCCAGTCCTTATTACCTTCCTGGTCTCTGTGGTCCAATCTGCTTGTCTATTGTCTGCTGCTGCAATGACTGAATCTTCCTTCAGGGATCAATAAAGTTAATCATATCTCATTGTATCTTATTTTATCTCACACACAATCGGGTCCCCCAGGGTGTACTGCAGGCCCGCAGCTAACAAGCTACTGGTCTCATGATGCTTGTTAGCATTAAAAAGATATCACATCTACACTGTCTGTTTTGCATTTTCCTGTCAGCAAAGTCAGACATTCACATAATAGCTAAAGTTGCTCTGACAGTGAGAAGCAGACACGAAATAAATGTTTAAAGGGACAGTTCACCCCAAATCAAATATACATATTTTTCCCTTCTACATGTAGTGCTTATCTCAAATGTTTTGCTGGGAGTTGCAGATATCTGCTGTAGAGATGTGTCTGCCATTTGAAGGTTGATTTAAGACATTTTAACAAACTAAGGCCGTATTTTTAGATGAATGAATTCAGTGCTTTTAAGACTTTTTAAGGATCCGCAGGAA